>NW_025728425.1:0-300000 GCF_021461385.2 Schistocerca piceifrons
AAAACATAGACTGTAAGAAGAGTCAGTCTTCTTGTACTTAAGTCGGCATTGTGCCTTTTGTATTTAATACCGATGCAATTTCTGTGATTCATAGTCAATAAGAAGGTCCAAGGGATACAGAAAACCTGAAGTGAAGCATCGGACCCTATAACTAGAGTCGCAGGAATGTTTCAAAGCATAGACAGTAAGAAGAGTCAGTGTTCTTGTACCTAAGTCGGCATTGCGCCTTTTCTATTTAATTCCGATTAATTTTCTGTGTTTCATCGTCAATAAGAAGGTCAGAGGGATACAGTAAACCTGAAGTGAAGCATCGGAACCTATAACTATTTACACAGGAATTTTTCAAAGCATAGTCGGTAAGAAGACATAGTGCCATTTGTATTTAATTCCGATGCAATTTCTGTGTTTCATCGTCAATAAGAAGGTCAGAGGGATACAGTAAACCTGAAGTGAAGCATCGGAATCTATAACTAGTATCACCGGAATGGTTCAAAACATAGTCAGTCTTCTTGTCCTTAAGTCGGCCTTGTGCCATTTGTATTTAATTCCGATGCAATTTCTGTATTTCATCGTCAATTAGAAGGTCCAAGGATACAGTAAACTTGAAGTGAAGCATCGCAATCTATAACTCGTGTCAAATGAATGGTTCAAAACATTGACAGTAAGAAGAGTCAGACTTCTTGTACTTAAGTCGGCATTGTGCCATTTGTATTTAATTCCGATGCAATATCTGTGTTTCAGCTTCAATAAGAGGGTCCAACGGATACAGTAACCTAAAGTGAAGCATCGGAATATATAACTAATGTCACAGGAATGGTTCAAAACATAGTCTGTAAGAAGAGTCAGTCTTCTTGTCCTTAAGTCGGCATTGTGTCTTTTGTATTTATTTCCGATGCAATTTCTGTGTTTCTTCGTCAATAAGAAGGTCCAAGGGATACAGTAAACCGGAAGTGAAGCATCGGAATCTGTAATTAGTGTCACAGGAATGGTTCAAAGCATAGACAGTAAGAGGAGTCAGTCTCTTGTACTTAAGTATGCATTGTGCCTTTTGTATTTAATTCCGATGCAATTTGTGTGTTTCATCGTCAATAAGAAGGTCCAAGGGACACAGTAAAACCGAAGTCTAGCAACGGAATCTATAACTAGTGTCGCAGGATTGGTTCAAAACATAGACAGTAAGAAGAGACAGTGTTCTTGTACTTAAGTCGTCATTGTGCCTTTTCTATTTAATTCCGATGCAATTTCTGTGTTTCAACGTCAATAAGAAGGTCCAAGGGATACAGTAAACCTGGAGTGAAGCATCGGAATCTATAACTAATGTCAATGGAATGGTTCAAAACACAGACAGTAAGAAGAGTCAGTCATCTTGTACTTAAGTCGGCATTGTGCCTTTTGTATTTAATTCCGGTGCAATTTCTGTGTTTCGTCGTCAATACGAAGGTCAGGGGGATACAGTAAACCTGAAGTGAAGCATCGGAATCAATAACTAGTCTCACAGGAATGGTTCAAAACATAGTCAGTAAGAAGTGTCAGTCTTCTTGTCCTTAAGTCGGCCTTGTGCCATATGTATTTAATTCCGATGCAATTTCTGTATTTCATCGTCAATTAGAAGGTCCAAGGATACAGTAAACTTGAAGTGAAGCATCGCAATCTATAACTCGTGTCAAATGAATGGTTCAAAACATTGACAGTAAGAAGAGTCAGACTTCTTGTACTTAAGTCGGCATTGTGCCATTTGTATTTAATTCCGATGCAATTTCTGTGTTTCAGCGTCAATAAGAAGGTCCAAGGGATACAGTAACCTAAAGTGAAGCATCGGAATATATAACTAGTGTCACAGGAATGGTTCAAAACATAGTCAGTAAGAGGAGACAGTCTTCTTGTACTTAAGTCGGCATTGTGCCCTTTCTATTTAATTCCGATGCAATTTCTATGTTTCATCGTCAATAAGAAGGTCCAAGGGATACAGTAAACCTGGAGTGAATCTATAACTAGTGTCAATAGAATGGTTCAACACATATACAATAAGAAGGGTCAGTCTTCTTGTACTTATGTCTTCATCGTGCCTTTTGCATTTAATTCCGATGCAATATCTGAGTTTCATCGTCAATAAGAAGGTCAGAGGGATACAGTAAACCTGAAGTGAAGCATCGGAATCTATAACTAGTGTCACAGGAACGGTTCACATCACAGACAGTAAGAATAGTCAGTCTTCTTGTACTTAAGTCGGCATTTTGCGTTTTGTATTTAATTCCAAAGCAATTTTTGTGTTTCATCGTCAATAAGAATGTCAAAGGGATACTGTAAACCTGAAGTGAAGCATCGGAATCCATATCTAGTGTCACAGGAACGGTTCACTACACAGACAGTAAGAAGAGTCAGTCTTCTTGTACTTAAGTCGCTTTTTGCGTTTTGTATTTAATTCCAATGCAATTTCTGTGTTTCATCGTCAATAAGAATCTCCAAGGGATGCAGTAAACCTGAAGTGAAGCATCGGAATCTATATCTAGTGTCACAGGAATGGTTGAAATCATTGTCAATAAGAAGAGTCGGTTTTCATGTACTTAAGTCGCCATGGTGCCTTTTTTATTTAATTCCGATGCAATTTCTGTGTTTCATCGTCAATAAGAAGGTACAAGGGATACAGTAAACCTGAAGTGAAGCATCGGAATCTACAACTAGTGTCACAGGAATGGTTCAAAGCATAGACAGTAAGAAGAGTCAGTCTTCTTGTACTTAAGTTGGCATTGTGCCTTTTATATTTATTTCCGATGCAATTTCTGTGTTTCATCGTCAATGATAAGGTCAGAGGGATACAGTAAACCTGATGTGGAGCATCGGAATCTATAACTAGTGTCACTGGAATGTTTCAAAGCATAGACTGTAAGAAGAGTCAGTCTTATTGTACTTAAGTCGGCATTGTGCCTTTTGTATTTAATACCGGTGCAATTTCTTTGATTCATCGTCAATAAGAAGGTGCAAGGGATACAGTAAACCTGAAGTGAAGCATCGAACCCTATAACTAGTGTCGCAGGAATGTTTCAAAGCATAGACAGTAAGAAGAGTCAGTGTTCTTGTACTTAAGTCGGCATTGCGCCTTCTCTATTTAATTCCGATTCAATTTCTGTGTTTCATCGTCAATAAGTAGGTCAGAGGGATACAGTAAACCTGAAGTGAAGCATCGGAACCTATAACTAGTTACACAGGAATTTTTCAAAGCATAGTCGGTAAGAAGAGTCAGTGTTCTTGTACTTAAGTCGGCATAGTGCCATTTGTATATAATTCCGATGCAATTTCTGTGTTTCATCGTCAATAACAAGGTCAGAGGGATACAGTAAACCTGAAGTGAAGCATCGGAATCTATAACTAGTATCACCGGAATGGTTCAAAACATAGTCAGTAAAAAGAGTCAGTCTTTTTGTACTTAAGTCGGCATTGTGCTTTTTGTATTTAATTCCCATGCAATTTCTGAGTTTCATCGTCAATAAGAAGGTCCAAGGGATACAGTTAACCTGAAGTGAAGCATCGGAATCTATAACTAGTGTCACAGGATTGGTGCAAAACATAGACCGCAAGAAGAGTCAGTCTTCTTGTACTTAATTCGGCATTGTGCCTTTTGCATTTAATTCTGATGCAATTTCTGTGTTTCTTCGTCAATAAGAAGGTCCAAGTGATACAGTAAACCGGAAGTGAAGCATCGGAATCTGTAATTAGTTTCACAGGAATGGTTCAAAACATAGACAGTAAGAGGAGTCAGTCTCTTGTACTTAAGTATGCATTGTGCCCTTTGTATTTAATTCCGATGCAATTTGTGTGTTTCATCGTCAATAAGAAGGTCCAAGGGACACAGTAAAACCGAAGTCAAGCAACAGAATCTATAACTAGTGTCGCAGGATTGGTTCAAAACATAGACAGTAAGAAGAGACAGTGTTCTTGTACTTAAGTCGTCATTGTGCCTTTTCTATTTAATTCCGATGCAATTTCTGTGTTTCATCGTCAGTACGAAGGTCCAAGGGATACAGTAAACCTGGAGTGAAGCATCGGAATCTATAACTAGTGTCAATGGAATGGTTCAAAACATAGACAGTAAGAAGAGTCAGTCATCTTGTACTTAAGTCGGCATTGTGACTTTTGTATTTAATTCCGGTGCAATTTCTCTGTTTCATCGTCAATACGCAGGTCAGAGTGATACAGTAAACCTGTAGTGAAGCATCGGAATCAATAACTAGTCTCACAGGAATGGTTCAAAACATAGTCAGTAAGAAGAGTCAGTCTTCTTGTCCTTAAGTCGGCATGGTGCCATTTGTATTTAATTCCGATGCAATTTCTGTATTTCATCGTCAATTAGAATGTCCAAGGATACAGTAAACTTGAAGTGAAGCATCGCAATCTATAACTCGTGTCACATGAATGGTTCAAAACATTGACAGTAAGAAGAGTCAGACTTCTTGTACTTAAGTCGGCATTGTGCCATTTGTATTTAATTCCGATGCAATTTCTGTGTTTCAGCGTCAATAAGAAGGTCCAAGGGAAACAGTAACCTAAAGTGAAGCATCGGAATATATAACTAGTGTCACAGGAATGGTTCAAAGCATAGTCTGTAAGAAGAGTCAGTCCTCTTGTTCTTAAGTCGGCATTGTGTCTTTTGTATTTAATTCCGATGCAATTTCTGTGTTTTATCGTCAATAAGAAGGTCCAAGGGATTCAGTTAACCTGGAGTGAAGCATCGGAATGTATAACTAGTGTCAATGGAATGGTTCAAAACATAGTCAGTAAGAGGAGTCAGTCTTCTTGCACTTAAGTCGGCATTGTGCCCTTTCTATTTATTTCCGATGCAATTTCTGTGTTTCATCGTCAATAAGAAGCTCCAAGGGATACAGTAAACCTGGAGTAAAGCATCGGAATCTATAACTAGTGTCAATAGAATGGTTCAAAACATAGACAATAAGAAGAGTCTGTCTTCTTGTACTTATGTCTTCATTGTGCCTTTTGTATTTAATTCCGATGCAATATCTGAGTTTCATCGTCAATAAGAAGGTCAGAGGGATACAGTAAATCTGAAGTGAAGCATCGGAATCTATAACTAGTGTCACAGGAACGGTTCACAACACAGACAGTTAGAGGAGTCAGTCTTCTTGTACTTAAGTCGGCTTTTTGCGTTTTGTATTAAATTCCGATGCAATTTCTGTGTTTCATCGTCAATAAGAATGTCCAAGCGATACAGTAAACCTGAAGTGAAGCATCGGAATCTATAACTAGTGTCACAGGAATGGTTCAAATCATTGGCAATAAGAAGAGTCGGTTTTCATGTACTTAAGTCGCCATTGTGCCTTTTGTATTTTTATTCCGATGCAACTTCTGTGTTTCATCGTCCATAAGAAGGTACAAGGGATACAGTAAACCTGAAGTGAAGCATCGGAATGTATAACTAGTGTCGCAGGAATGGTTCAAAGCATAGACAGTAAGAAGAGTCAGTCTTCTTGTACTTATGTTGGCATTGTGCCTTATCTATTTAATTCCGACGCAATTTCTGTGTTTCATCGTCAATGAGAAGGTCAGAGGGATACAGTAACCCTGAAGTGAAGCATTGGAATCTGTAACTAGTGTCACAGGAATGGTTATAAACATTGTCAGTCAGAAGAGTCAGTCTTCTTGTACTTAAGTCGGCATTGTGCCTTTCGTATTCAATTCCGATTCAATTTCTGTGTTTCATCGTCAATACGAAGGTCCTAGGATACAGTATACCTGAAGTGAAGCCTTGGAATCTATAACTAGTGTCACAGGAATGGTTCAAAACATAGTCAGTAAGAAGAGTCAGTCTTCTTGTACTTAAGTAAGCATTGTGCCTTTTCAATAAAATTCCGATGCAATTTCATTGTTTCATCGTCAATACGAAGGTCCTAGGGATACAGTAAACCTGGAGTGATGCATCGGAATCTATAACTAGTGTCAATGAAATGGTTCAAAACATAGTCAGTAAGAAGAGTCAGTCCTCTTGTACTTAAGTCGGCATTGTGCCATTTGTATTTAATTCCGATGCAATTTCTGAGTTTCATTGTCAATAAGAAAGTCAGAAGGTTACAGTAAACCTGAACTGAAGCATCGGAATCTATAACTAGTGTCACAGGAATGGTTCAAAACATAGTCAGGCATTGTGCATTTTGTATTTAATTCCGATGCAATTTCTGTGTTTCATCGTCAATAAGAATGTCCAAGGGATGCAGTAAATCTGAAGTGAAGCATCGGAATCTATAACTAGTGTCACAGGAATGGTTCAAATCACTGTCAATAAGAACAGTCCGTCTTCATGTACTTAAGTCGGCATTGTGCCTTTTGTATTTCAATCCGATGCAATTTCTGTGTTTCATCGTCAATAAGAAGGTACAAGGGATACAGTAAACCTGTAGTGAAGCATCGGAATCTATAACTTGTGTCAAAGGAATGGTTCAAATCATAGAGAGTAGGAAGAGTCAGTGATCTTGTACTTAAGTCGGCATTGTGCCTTTTGTATTTAATTCCGATGCAATTTCTGTGTTTCATCGTCAATAAGAAGGTCCAAGGGATACAGTAAACCTGAAGTGAAGCATTGGAACCTACAATTAGTGTCACAGAAATGGTTCAAAACATAGACAGTTAAAAGACAATTCCGATGCAATTTCTGTGTTTCATCGTCAACAAGATGGTCGGAGGGATACAGTAAACCAGAAGTGAAGCATCGGAATCTATAACTAGTGTCACAGGAATGGTTCAAAGCATAGTCAGTAAGAAGAGTCAGTGTTCTTGTACTTAAGTCGGCATTGTGCGTTCTATATTTAATTCCGATGCAATTTCTGTGTTTCATCGTCAATACGAAGGTCCAAGGGATACAGTAGACATGGAGTGTAGCATCGGAATCTATAACTAGTGTCACAGGAATGGTTCAAAACATAGACAGTAAGAAGAGTCAGTCTTCGTTTACTTAAGTCGGCATATTGCCTTATGTATTTAATTCCGATCCAATTTCTGTGTTTCATCGTCAATGACAAGGTCCAAGGGATACAGTAAAACTGAAGTGAAGCATCGGAATCTATAACTAGTGTCACAGGAATGGTTCAAAACATAGTCAGTAAGAGGAGTCAATCTTCATGTACTTAAGTCGGCATTGTGCCCTTTCTATTTAATTCCGATGCAATATCTGTGTTTCATCGTCAATAAGAAGGTCCAAGGGATACAGTAAACCTGGAGTGAATCTATAACTAGTGTCAATAGAATGGTTCAAAACATAGACTATAAGAAGAGTCAGACTTCTTGTACTTAAGTCGCCATGGTGCCTTTTGTATTTAATTCCAATGCAATTTCTGTGTTTCATCTTCAATAAGAAGGTATAAGGGATACAATAAACCTGAAGTGAAGCATCAGAATGTATAACTAGTGTCACAGGAATGGGTCAAAACCTAGACAGTAGGAAGAGTCAGTGTTCTTGTACTTAAGTCGGCATTGTGCCTTTTGTATTTAATTCCGATGCAATATCTGTGTTTCATCGTCAATAAGAAGGTCCAAGGGATACAGTAAACCTGAAGTGAAGCATCGGAATCTACAACTAGTGTCACAGGAATGGTTCAAAGCATAGACAGTAAGAGGAGTCAGTCTTCTTGTACTTAAGTTGGCATTGTGCCTTTTCTATTTAATTCCGATGCAATTTCTGTGTTTCATAGTCAATGATAAGGTCAGAGGGATACAGTAAACCTGAAGTGAAGCATTGGAATCTATAACTAGTGCCACAGGAATGGTTCAAAGCATAGTCAGTAAGAAGAGTCAGTCTTATTGTACTTAAGTCGGCATTGTGCCTTTCGCATTCAATTCCGATGCAATTTCTGTGTTTCACCGTCAGTAAGAAGGTCAGAGGGATACAGTAAACCTGAAGTGAAGCATCGGAATCTATAACTAGTGTCACTGGAATGTTTCAAAACATAGACTGTAAGAAGAGTCAGTCTTCTTGTACTTAAGTCGGCATTGTGCCTTTTGTATTTAATACCGATGCAATTTCTGTGATTCATAGTCAATAAGAAGGTCCAAGGGATACAGAAAACCTGAAGTGAAGCATCGGACCCTATAACTAGAGTCGCAGGAATGTTTCAAAGCATAGACAGTAAGAAGAGTCAGTGTTCTTGTACCTAAGTCGGCATTGCGCCTTTTCTATTTAATTCCGATTAATTTTCTGTGTTTCATCGTCAATAAGAAGGTCAGAGGGATACAGTAAACCTGAAGTGAAGCATCGGAACCTATAACTATTTACACAGGAATTTTTCAAAGCATAGTCGGTAAGAAGACATAGTGCCATTTGTATTTAATTCCGATGCAATTTCTGTGTTTCATCGTCAATAAGAAGGTCAGAGGGATACAGTAAACCTGAAGTGAAGCATCGGAATCTATAACTAGTATCACCGGAATGGTTCAAAACATAGTCAGTCTTCTTGTCCTTAAGTCGGCCTTGTGCCATTTGTATTTAATTCCGATGCAATTTCTGTATTTCATCGTCAATTAGAAGGTCCAAGGATACAGTAAACTTGAAGTGAAGCATCGCAATCTATAACTCGTGTCAAATGAATGGTTCAAAACATTGACAGTAAGAAGAGTCAGACTTCTTGTACTTAAGTCGGCATTGTGCCATTTGTATTTAATTCCGATGCAATATCTGTGTTTCAGCTTCAATAAGAGGGTCCAACGGATACAGTAACCTAAAGTGAAGCATCGGAATATATAACTAATGTCACAGGAATGGTTCAAAACATAGTCTGTAAGAAGAGTCAGTCTTCTTGTCCTTAAGTCGGCATTGTGTCTTTTGTATTTATTTCCGATGCAATTTCTGTGTTTCTTCGTCAATAAGAAGGTCCAAGGGATACAGTAAACCGGAAGTGAAGCATCGGAATCTGTAATTAGTGTCACAGGAATGGTTCAAAGCATAGACAGTAAGAGGAGTCAGTCTCTTGTACTTAAGTATGCATTGTGCCTTTTGTATTTAATTCCGATGCAATTTGTGTGTTTCATCGTCAATAAGAAGGTCCAAGGGACACAGTAAAACCGAAGTCTAGCAACGGAATCTATAACTAGTGTCGCAGGATTGGTTCAAAACATAGACAGTAAGAAGAGACAGTGTTCTTGTACTTAAGTCGTCATTGTGCCTTTTCTATTTAATTCCGATGCAATTTCTGTGTTTCAACGTCAATAAGAAGGTCCAAGGGATACAGTAAACCTGGAGTGAAGCATCGGAATCTATAACTAATGTCAATGGAATGGTTCAAAACACAGACAGTAAGAAGAGTCAGTCATCTTGTACTTAAGTCGGCATTGTGCCTTTTGTATTTAATTCCGGTGCAATTTCTGTGTTTCGTCGTCAATACGAAGGTCAGGGGGATACAGTAAACCTGAAGTGAAGCATCGGAATCAATAACTAGTCTCACAGGAATGGTTCAAAACATAGTCAGTAAGAAGTGTCAGTCTTCTTGTCCTTAAGTCGGCCTTGTGCCATATGTATTTAATTCCGATGCAATTTCTGTATTTCATCGTCAATTAGAAGGTCCAAGGATACAGTAAACTTGAAGTGAAGCATCGCAATCTATAACTCGTGTCAAATGAATGGTTCAAAACATTGACAGTAAGAAGAGTCAGACTTCTTGTACTTAAGTCGGCATTGTGCCATTTGTATTTAATTCCGATGCAATTTCTGTGTTTCAGCGTCAATAAGAAGGTCCAAGGGATACAGTAACCTAAAGTGAAGCATCGGAATATATAACTAGTGTCACAGGAATGGTTCAAAACATAGTCAGTAAGAGGAGACAGTCTTCTTGTACTTAAGTCGGCATTGTGCCCTTTCTATTTAATTCCGATGCAATTTCTATGTTTCATCGTCAATAAGAAGGTCCAAGGGATACAGTAAACCTGGAGTGAATCTATAACTAGTGTCAATAGAATGGTTCAACACATATACAATAAGAAGGGTCAGTCTTCTTGTACTTATGTCTTCATCGTGCCTTTTGCATTTAATTCCGATGCAATATCTGAGTTTCATCGTCAATAAGAAGGTCAGAGGGATACAGTAAACCTGAAGTGAAGCATCGGAATCTATAACTAGTGTCACAGGAACGGTTCACATCACAGACAGTAAGAATAGTCAGTCTTCTTGTACTTTAAGTATGCATTGTGCCCTTTGTATTTAATTCCGATGCAATTTGTGTGTTTCATCGTCAATAAGAAGGTCCAAGGGACACAGTAAAACCGAAGTCAAGCAACAGAATCTATAACTAGTGTCGCAGGATTGGTTCAAAACATAGACAGTAAGAAGAGACAGTGTTCTTGTACTTAAGTCGTCATTGTGCCTTTTCTATTTAATTCCGATGCAATTTCTGTGTTTCATCGTCAGTACGAAGGTCCAAGGGATACAGTAAACCTGGAGTGAAGCATCGGAATCTATAACTAGTGTCAATGGAATGGTTCAAAACATAGACAGTAAGAAGAGTCAGTCATCTTGTACTTAAGTCGGCATTGTGACTTTTGTATTTAATTCCGGTGCAATTTCTCTGTTTCATCGTCAATACGCAGGTCAGAGTGATACAGTAAACCTGTAGTGAAGCATCGGAATCAATAACTAGTCTCACAGGAATGGTTCAAAACATAGTCAGTAAGAAGAGTCAGTCTTCTTGTCCTTAAGTCGGCATGGTGCCATTTGTATTTAATTCCGATGCAATTTCTGTATTTCATCGTCAATTAGAATGTCCAAGGATACAGTAAACTTGAAGTGAAGCATCGCAATCTATAACTCGTGTCACATGAATGGTTCAAAACATTGACAGTAAGAAGAGTCAGACTTCTTGTACTTAAGTCGGCATTGTGCCATTTGTATTTAATTCCGATGCAATTTCTGTGTTTCAGCGTCAATAAGAAGGTCCAAGGGAAACAGTAACCTAAAGTGAAGCATCGGAATATATAACTAGTGTCACAGGAATGGTTCAAAGCATAGTCTGTAAGAAGAGTCAGTCCTCTTGTTCTTAAGTCGGCATTGTGTCTTTTGTATTTAATTCCGATGCAATTTCTGTGTTTTATCGTCAATAAGAAGGTCCAAGGGATTCAGTTAACCTGGAGTGAAGCATCGGAATGTATAACTAGTGTCAATGGAATGGTTCAAAACATAGTCAGTAAGAGGAGTCAGTCTTCTTGCACTTAAGTCGGCATTGTGCCCTTTCTATTTATTTCCGATGCAATTTCTGTGTTTCATCGTCAATAAGAAGCTCCAAGGGATACAGTAAACCTGGAGTAAAGCATCGGAATCTATAACTAGTGTCAATAGAATGGTTCAAAACATAGACAATAAGAAGAGTCTGTCTTCTTGTACTTATGTCTTCATTGTGCCTTTTGTATTTAATTCCGATGCAATATCTGAGTTTCATCGTCAATAAGAAGGTCAGAGGGATACAGTAAATCTGAAGTGAAGCATCGGAATCTATAACTAGTGTCACAGGAACGGTTCACAACACAGACAGTTAGAGGAGTCAGTCTTCTTGTACTTAAGTCGGCTTTTTGCGTTTTGTATTAAATTCCGATGCAATTTCTGTGTTTCATCGTCAATAAGAATGTCCAAGCGATACAGTAAACCTGAAGTGAAGCATCGGAATCTATAACTAGTGTCACAGGAATGGTTCAAATCATTGGCAATAAGAAGAGTCGGTTTTCATGTACTTAAGTCGCCATTGTGCCTTTTGTATTTTTATTCCGATGCAACTTCTGTGTTTCATCGTCCATAAGAAGGTACAAGGGATACAGTAAACCTGAAGTGAAGCATCGGAATGTATAACTAGTGTCGCAGGAATGGTTCAAAGCATAGACAGTAAGAAGAGTCAGTCTTCTTGTACTTATGTTGGCATTGTGCCTTATCTATTTAATTCCGATGCAATTTCTGTGTTTCATCGTCAATGAGAAAGTCAGAGGGATACAGTAACCCTGAAGTGAAGCATTGGAATCTGTAACTAGTGTCACAGGAATGGTTATAAACATTGTCAGTCAGAAGAGTCAGTCTTCTTGTACTTAAGTCGGCATTGTGCCTTTCGTATTCAATTCCGATTCAATTTCTGTGTTTCATCGTCAATACGAAGGTCCTAGGATACAGTATACCTGAAGTGAAGCCTTGGAATCTATAACTAGTGTCACAGGAATGGTTCAAAACATAGTCAGTAAGAAGAGTCAGTCTTCTTGTACTTAAGTAAGCATTGTGCCTTTTCAATAAAATTCCGATGCAATTTCATTGTTTCATCGTCAATACGAAGGTCCTAGGGATACAGTAAACCTGGAGTGATGCATCGGAATCTATAACTAGTGTCAATGAAATGGTTCAAAACATAGTCAGTAAGAAGAGTCAGTCCTCTTGTACTTAAGTCGGCATTGTGCCATTTGTATTTAATTCCGATGCAATTTCTGAGTTTCATTGTCAATAAGAAAGTCAGAAGGTTACAGTAAACCTGAACTGAAGCATCGGAATCTATAACTAGTGTCACAGGAATGGTTCAAAACATAGTCAGGCATTGTGCATTTTGTATTTAATTCCGATGCAATTTCTGTGTTTCATCGTCAATAAGAATGTCCAAGGGATGCAGTAAATCTGAAGTGAAGCATCGGAATCTATAACTAGTGTCACAGGAATGGTTCAAATCATTGTCAATAAGAACAGTCCGTCTTCATGTACTTAAGTCGGCATTGTGCCTTTTGTATTTCAATCCGATGCAATTTCTGTGTTTCATCGTCAATAAGAAGGTACAAGGGATACAGTAAACCTGTAGTGAAGCATCGGAATCTATAACTTGTGTCAAAGGAATGGTTCAAATCATAGAGAGTAGGAAGAGTCAGTGATCTTGTACTTAAGTCGGCATTGTGCCTTTTGTATTTAATTCCGATGCAATTTCTGTGTTTCATCGTCAATAAGAAGGTCCAAGGGATACAGTAAACCTGAAGTGAAGCATTGGAACCTACAATTAGTGTCACAGAAATGGTTCAAAACATAGACAGTTAAAAGACAATTCCGATGCAATTTCTGTGTTTCATCGTCAACAAGATGGTCGGAGGGATACAGTAAACCAGAAGTGAAGCATCGGAATCTATAACTAGTGTCACAGGAATGGTTCAAAGCATAGTCAGTAAGAAGAGTCAGTGTTCTTGTACTTAAGTCGGCATTGTGCGTTCTATATTTAATTCCGATGCAATTTCTGTGTTTCATCGTCAATACGAAGGTCCAAGGGATACAGTAGACATGGAGTGTAGCATCGGAATCTATAACTAGTGTCACAGGAATGGTTCAAAACATAGACAGTAAGAAGAGTCAGTCTTCGTTTACTTAAGTCGGCATATTGCCTTATGTATTTAATTCCGATCCAATTTCTGTGTTTCATCGTCAATGACAAGGTCCAAGGGATACAGTAAAACTGAAGTGAAGCATCGGAATCTATAACTAGTGTCACAGGAATGGTTCAAAACATAGTCAGTAAGAGGAGTCAATCTTCATGTACTTAAGTCGGCATTGTGCCCTTTCTATTTAATTCCGATGCAATATCTGTGTTTCATCGTCAATAAGAAGGTCCAAGGGATACAGTAAACCTGGAGTGAATCTATAACTAGTGTCAATAGAATGGTTCAAAACATAGACTATAAGAAGAGTCAGACTTCTTGTACTTAAGTCGCCATGGTGCCTTTTGTATTTAATTCCAATGCAATTTCTGTGTTTTATCTTCAATAAGAAGGTATAAGGGATACAATAAACCTGAAGTGAAGCATCAGAATGTATAACTAGTGTCACAGGAATGGGTCAAAACCTAGACAGTAGGAAGAGTCAGTGTTCTTGTACTTAAGTCGGCATTGTGCCTTTTGTATTTAATTCCGATGCAATATCTGTGTTTCATCGTCAATAAGAAGGTCCAAGGGATACAGTAAACCTGAAGTGAAGCATCGGAATCTACAACTAGTGTCACAGGAATGGTTCAAAGCATAGACAGTAAGAGGAGTCAGTCTTCTTGTACTTAAGTTGGCATTGTGCCTTTTCTATTTAATTCCGATGCAATTTCTGTGTTTCATAGTCAATGATAAGGTCAGAGGGATACAGTAAACCTGAAGTGAAGCATTGGAATCTATAACTAGTGCCACAGGAATGGTTCAAAGCATAGTCAGTAAGAAGAGTCAGTCTTATTGTACTTAAGTCGGCATTGTGCCTTTCGCATTCAATTCCGATGCAATTTCTGTGTTTCACCGTCAGTAAGAAGGTCAGAGGGATACAGTAAACCTGAAGTGAAGCATCGGAATCTATAACTAGTGTCACTGGAATGTTTCAAAACATAGACTGTAAGAAGAGTCAGTCTTCTTGTACTTAAGTCGGCATTGTGCCTTTTGTATTTAATACCGATGCAATTTCTGTGATTCATAGTCAATAAGAAGGTCCAAGGGATACAGAAAACCTGAAGTGAAGCATCGGACCCTATAACTAGAGTCGCAGGAATGTTTCAAAGCATAGACAGTAAGAAGAGTCAGTGTTCTTGTACCTAAGTCGGCATTGCGCCTTTTCTATTTAATTCCGATTAATTTTCTGTGTTTCATCGTCAATAAGAAGGTCAGAGGGATACAGTAAACCTGAAGTGAAGCATCGGAACCTATAACTATTTACACAGGAATTTTTCAAAGCATAGTCGGTAAGAAGACATAGTGCCATTTGTATTTAATTCCGATGCAATTTCTGTGTTTCATCGTCAATAAGAAGGTCAGAGGGATACAGTAAACCTGAAGTGAAGCATCGGAATCTATAACTAGTATCACCGGAATGGTTCAAAACATAGTCAGTCTTCTTGTCCTTAAGTCGGCCTTGTGCCATTTGTATTTAATTCCGATGCAATTTCTGTATTTCATCGTCAATTAGAAGGTCCAAGGATACAGTAAACTTGAAGTGAAGCATCGCAATCTATAACTCGTGTCAAATGAATGGTTCAAAACATTGACAGTAAGAAGAGTCAGACTTCTTGTACTTAAGTCGGCATTGTGCCATTTGTATTTAATTCCGATGCAATATCTGTGTTTCAGCTTCAATAAGAGGGTCCAACGGATACAGTAACCTAAAGTGAAGCATCGGAATATATAACTAATGTCACAGGAATGGTTCAAAACATAGTCTGTAAGAAGAGTCAGTCTTCTTGTCCTTAAGTCGGCATTGTGTCTTTTGTATTTATTTCCGATGCAATTTCTGTGTTTCTTCGTCAATAAGAAGGTCCAAGGGATACAGTAAACCGGAAGTGAAGCATCGGAATCTGTAATTAGTGTCACAGGAATGGTTCAAAGCATAGACAGTAAGAGGAGTCAGTCTCTTGTACTTAAGTATGCATTGTGCCTTTTGTATTTAATTCCGATGCAATTTGTGTGTTTCATCGTCAATAAGAAGGTCCAAGGGACACAGTAAAACCGAAGTCTAGCAACGGAATCTATAACTAGTGTCGCAGGATTGGTTCAAAACATAGACAGTAAGAAGAGACAGTGTTCTTGTACTTAAGTCGTCATTGTGCCTTTTCTATTTAATTCCGATGCAATTTCTGTGTTTCAACGTCAATAAGAAGGTCCAAGGGATACAGTAAACCTGGAGTGAAGCATCGGAATCTATAACTAATGTCAATGGAATGGTTCAAAACACAGACAGTAAGAAGAGTCAGTCATCTTGTACTTAAGTCGGCATTGTGCCTTTTGTATTTAATTCCGGTGCAATTTCTGTGTTTCGTCGTCAATACGAAGGTCAGGGGGATACAGTAAACCTGAAGTGAAGCATCGGAATCAATAACTAGTCTCACAGGAATGGTTCAAAACATAGTCAGTAAGAAGTGTCAGTCTTCTTGTCCTTAAGTCGGCCTTGTGCCATATGTATTTAATTCCGATGCAATTTCTGTATTTCATCGTCAATTAGAAGGTCCAAGGATACAGTAAACTTGAAGTGAAGCATCGCAATCTATAACTCGTGTCAAATGAATGGTTCAAAACATTGACAGTAAGAAGAGTCAGACTTCTTGTACTTAAGTCGGCATTGTGCCATTTGTATTTAATTCCGATGCAATTTCTGTGTTTCAGCGTCAATAAGAAGGTCCAAGGGATACAGTAACCTAAAGTGAAGCATCGGAATATATAACTAGTGTCACAGGAATGGTTCAAAACATAGTCAGTAAGAGGAGACAGTCTTCTTGTACTTAAGTCGGCATTGTGCCCTTTCTATTTAATTCCGATGCAATTTCTATGTTTCATCGTCAATAAGAAGGTCCAAGGGATACAGTAAACCTGGAGTGAATCTATAACTAGTGTCAATAGAATGGTTCAACACATATACAATAAGAAGGGTCAGTCTTCTTGTACTTATGTCTTCATCGTGCCTTTTGCATTTAATTCCGATGCAATATCTGAGTTTCATCGTCAATAAGAAGGTCAGAGGGATACAGTAAACCTGAAGTGAAGCATCGGAATCTATAACTAGTGTCACAGGAACGGTTCACATCACAGACAGTAAGAATAGTCAGTCTTCTTGTACTTAAGTCGGCATTTTGCGTTTTGTATTTAATTCCAAAGCAATTTTTGTGTTTCATCGTCAATAAGAATGTCAAAGGGATACTGTAAACCTGAAGTGAAGCATCGGAATCCATATCTAGTGTCACAGGAACGGTTCACTACACAGACAGTAAGAAGAGTCAGTCTTCTTGTACTTAAGTCGCTTTTTGCGTTTTGTATTTAATTCCAATGCAATTTCTGTGTTTCATCGTCAATAAGAATCTCCAAGGGATGCAGTAAACCTGAAGTGAAGCATCGGAATCTATATCTAGTGTCACAGGAATGGTTGAAATCATTGTCAATAAGAAGAGTCGGTTTTCATGTACTTAAGTCGCCATGGTGCCTTTTTTATTTAATTCCGATGCAATTTCTGTGTTTCATCGTCAATAAGAAGGTACAAGGGATACAGTAAACCTGAAGTGAAGCATCGGAATCTACAACTAGTGTCACAGGAATGGTTCAAAGCATAGACAGTAAGAAGAGTCAGTCTTCTTGTACTTAAGTTGGCATTGTGCCTTTTATATTTATTTCCGATGCAATTTCTGTGTTTCATCGTCAATGATAAGGTCAGAGGGATACAGTAAACCTGATGTGGAGCATCGGAATCTATAACTAGTGTCACTGGAATGTTTCAAAGCATAGACTGTAAGAAGAGTCAGTCTTATTGTACTTAAGTCGGCATTGTGCCTTTTGTATTTAATACCGGTGCAATTTCTTTGATTCATCGTCAATAAGAAGGTGCAAGGGATACAGTAAACCTGAAGTGAAGCATCGAACCCTATAACTAGTGTCGCAGGAATGTTTCAAAGCATAGACAGTAAGAAGAGTCAGTGTTCTTGTACTTAAGTCGGCATTGCGCCTTCTCTATTTAATTCCGATTCAATTTCTGTGTTTCATCGTCAATAAGTAGGTCAGAGGGATACAGTAAACCTGAAGTGAAGCATCGGAACCTATAACTAGTTACACAGGAATTTTTCAAAGCATAGTCGGTAAGAAGAGTCAGTGTTCTTGTACTTAAGTCGGCATAGTGCCATTTGTATATAATTCCGATGCAATTTCTGTGTTTCATCGTCAATAACAAGGTCAGAGGGATACAGTAAACCTGAAGTGAAGCATCGGAATCTATAACTAGTATCACCGGAATGGTTCAAAACATAGTCAGTAAAAAGAGTCAGTCTTTTTGTACTTAAGTCGGCATTGTGCTTTTTGTATTTAATTCCCATGCAATTTCTGAGTTTCATCGTCAATAAGAAGGTCCAAGGGATACAGTTAACCTGAAGTGAAGCATCGGAATCTATAACTAGTGTCACAGGATTGGTGCAAAACATAGACCGCAAGAAGAGTCAGTCTTCTTGTACTTAATTCGGCATTGTGCCTTTTGCATTTAATTCTGATGCAATTTCTGTGTTTCTTCGTCAATAAGAAGGTCCAAGTGATACAGTAAACCGGAAGTGAAGCATCGGAATCTGTAATTAGTTTCACAGGAATGGTTCAAAACATAGACAGTAAGAGGAGTCAGTCTCTTGTACTTAAGTATGCATTGTGCCCTTTGTATTTAATTCCGATGCAATTTGTGTGTTTCATCGTCAATAAGAAGGTCCAAGGGACACAGTAAAACCGAAGTCAAGCAACAGAATCTATAACTAGTGTCGCAGGATTGGTTCAAAACATAGACAGTAAGAAGAGACAGTGTTCTTGTACTTAAGTCGTCATTGTGCCTTTTCTATTTAATTCCGATGCAATTTCTGTGTTTCATCGTCAGTACGAAGGTCCAAGGGATACAGTAAACCTGGAGTGAAGCATCGGAATCTATAACTAGTGTCAATGGAATGGTTCAAAACATAGACAGTAAGAAGAGTCAGTCATCTTGTACTTAAGTCGGCATTGTGACTTTTGTATTTAATTCCGGTGCAATTTCTCTGTTTCATCGTCAATACGCAGGTCAGAGTGATACAGTAAACCTGTAGTGAAGCATCGGAATCAATAACTAGTCTCACAGGAATGGTTCAAAACATAGTCAGTAAGAAGAGTCAGTCTTCTTGTCCTTAAGTCGGCATGGTGCCATTTGTATTTAATTCCGATGCAATTTCTGTATTTCATCGTCAATTAGAATGTCCAAGGATACAGTAAACTTGAAGTGAAGCATCGCAATCTATAACTCGTGTCACATGAATGGTTCAAAACATTGACAGTAAGAAGAGTCAGACTTCTTGTACTTAAGTCGGCATTGTGCCATTTGTATTTAATTCCGATGCAATTTCTGTGTTTCAGCGTCAATAAGAAGGTCCAAGGGAAACAGTAACCTAAAGTGAAGCATCGGAATATATAACTAGTGTCACAGGAATGGTTCAAAGCATAGTCTGTAAGAAGAGTCAGTCCTCTTGTTCTTAAGTCGGCATTGTGTCTTTTGTATTTAATTCCGATGCAATTTCTGTGTTTTATCGTCAATAAGAAGGTCCAAGGGATTCAGTTAACCTGGAGTGAAGCATCGGAATGTATAACTAGTGTCAATGGAATGGTTCAAAACATAGTCAGTAAGAGGAGTCAGTCTTCTTGCACTTAAGTCGGCATTGTGCCCTTTCTATTTATTTCCGATGCAATTTCTGTGTTTCATCGTCAATAAGAAGCTCCAAGGGATACAGTAAACCTGGAGTAAAGCATCGGAATCTATAACTAGTGTCAATAGAATGGTTCAAAACATAGACAATAAGAAGAGTCTGTCTTCTTGTACTTATGTCTTCATTGTGCCTTTTGTATTTAATTCCGATGCAATATCTGAGTTTCATCGTCAATAAGAAGGTCAGAGGGATACAGTAAATCTGAAGTGAAGCATCGGAATCTATAACTAGTGTCACAGGAACGGTTCACAACACAGACAGTTAGAGGAGTCAGTCTTCTTGTACTTAAGTCGGCTTTTTGCGTTTTGTATTAAATTCCGATGCAATTTCTGTGTTTCATCGTCAATAAGAATGTCCAAGCGATACAGTAAACCTGAAGTGAAGCATCGGAATCTATAACTAGTGTCACAGGAATGGTTCAAATCATTGGCAATAAGAAGAGTCGGTTTTCATGTACTTAAGTCGCCATTGTGCCTTTTGTATTTTTATTCCGATGCAACTTCTGTGTTTCATCGTCCATAAGAAGGTACAAGGGATACAGTAAACCTGAAGTGAAGCATCGGAATGTATAACTAGTGTCGCAGGAATGGTTCAAAGCATAGACAGTAAGAAGAGTCAGTCTTCTTGTACTTATGTTGGCATTGTGCCTTATCTATTTAATTCCGACGCAATTTCTGTGTTTCATCGTCAATGAGAAGGTCAGAGGGATACAGTAACCCTGAAGTGAAGCATTGGAATCTGTAACTAGTGTCACAGGAATGGTTATAAACATTGTCAGTCAGAAGAGTCAGTCTTCTTGTACTTAAGTCGGCATTGTGCCTTTCGTATTCAATTCCGATTCAATTTCTGTGTTTCATCGTCAATACGAAGGTCCTAGGATACAGTATACCTGAAGTGAAGCCTTGGAATCTATAACTAGTGTCACAGGAATGGTTCAAAACATAGTCAGTAAGAAGAGTCAGTCTTCTTGTACTTAAGTAAGCATTGTGCCTTTTCAATAAAATTCCGATGCAATTTCATTGTTTCATCGTCAATACGAAGGTCCTAGGGATACAGTAAACCTGGAGTGATGCATCGGAATCTATAACTAGTGTCAATGAAATGGTTCAAAACATAGTCAGTAAGAAGAGTCAGTCCTCTTGTACTTAAGTCGGCATTGTGCCATTTGTATTTAATTCCGATGCAATTTCTGAGTTTCATTGTCAATAAGAAAGTCAGAAGGTTACAGTAAACCTGAACTGAAGCATCGGAATCTATAACTAGTGTCACAGGAATGGTTCAAAACATAGTCAGGCATTGTGCATTTTGTATTTAATTCCGATGCAATTTCTGTGTTTCATCGTCAATAAGAATGTCCAAGGGATGCAGTAAATCTGAAGTGAAGCATCGGAATCTATAACTAGTGTCACAGGAATGGTTCAAATCACTGTCAATAAGAACAGTCCGTCTTCATGTACTTAAGTCGGCATTGTGCCTTTTGTATTTCAATCCGATGCAATTTCTGTGTTTCATCGTCAATAAGAAGGTACAAGGGATACAGTAAACCTGTAGTGAAGCATCGGAATCTATAACTTGTGTCAAAGGAATGGTTCAAATCATAGAGAGTAGGAAGAGTCAGTGATCTTGTACTTAAGTCGGCATTGTGCCTTTTGTATTTAATTCCGATGCAATTTCTGTGTTTCATCGTCAATAAGAAGGTCCAAGGGATACAGTAAACCTGAAGTGAAGCATTGGAACCTACAATTAGTGTCACAGAAATGGTTCAAAACATAGACAGTTAAAAGACAATTCCGATGCAATTTCTGTGTTTCATCGTCAACAAGATGGTCGGAGGGATACAGTAAACCAGAAGTGAAGCATCGGAATCTATAACTAGTGTCACAGGAATGGTTCAAAGCATAGTCAGTAAGAAGAGTCAGTGTTCTTGTACTTAAGTCGGCATTGTGCGTTCTATATTTAATTCCGATGCAATTTCTGTGTTTCATCGTCAATACGAAGGTCCAAGGGATACAGTAGACATGGAGTGTAGCATCGGAATCTATAACTAGTGTCACAGGAATGGTTCAAAACATAGACAGTAAGAAGAGTCAGTCTTCGTTTACTTAAGTCGGCATATTGCCTTATGTATTTAATTCCGATCCAATTTCTGTGTTTCATCGTCAATGACAAGGTCCAAGGGATACAGTAAAACTGAAGTGAAGCATCGGAATCTATAACTAGTGTCACAGGAATGGTTCAAAACATAGTCAGTAAGAGGAGTCAATCTTCATGTACTTAAGTCGGCATTGTGCCCTTTCTATTTAATTCCGATGCAATATCTGTGTTTCATCGTCAATAAGAAGGTCCAAGGGATACAGTAAACCTGGAGTGAATCTATAACTAGTGTCAATAGAATGGTTCAAAACATAGACTATAAGAAGAGTCAGACTTCTTGTACTTAAGTCGCCATGGTGCCTTTTGTATTTAATTCCAATGCAATTTCTGTGTTTCATCTTCAATAAGAAGGTATAAGGGATACAATAAACCTGAAGTGAAGCATCAGAATGTATAACTAGTGTCACAGGAATGGGTCAAAACCTAGACAGTAGGAAGAGTCAGTGTTCTTGTACTTAAGTCGGCATTGTGCCTTTTGTATTTAATTCCGATGCAATATCTGTGTTTCATCGTCAATAAGAAGGTCCAAGGGATACAGTAAACCTGAAGTGAAGCATCGGAATCTACAACTAGTGTCACAGGAATGGTTCAAAGCATAGACAGTAAGAGGAGTCAGTCTTCTTGTACTTAAGTTGGCATTGTGCCTTTTCTATTTAATTCCGATGCAATTTCTGTGTTTCATAGTCAATGATAAGGTCAGAGGGATACAGTAAACCTGAAGTGAAGCATTGGAATCTATAACTAGTGCCACAGGAATGGTTCAAAGCATAGTCAGTAAGAAGAGTCAGTCTTATTGTACTTAAGTCGGCATTGTGCCTTTCGCATTCAATTCCGATGCAATTTCTGTGTTTCACCGTCAGTAAGAAGGTCAGAGGGATACAGTAAACCTGAAGTGAAGCATCGGAATCTATAACTAGTGTCACTGGAATGTTTCAAAACATAGACTGTAAGAAGAGTCAGTCTTCTTGTACTTAAGTCGGCATTGTGCCTTTTGTATTTAATACCGATGCAATTTCTGTGATTCATAGTCAATAAGAAGGTCCAAGGGATACAGAAAACCTGAAGTGAAGCATCGGACCCTATAACTAGAGTCGCAGGAATGTTTCAAAGCATAGACAGTAAGAAGAGTCAGTGTTCTTGTACCTAAGTCGGCATTGCGCCTTTTCTATTTAATTCCGATTAATTTTCTGTGTTTCATCGTCAATAAGAAGGTCAGAGGGATACAGTAAACCTGAAGTGAAGCATCGGAACCTATAACTATTTACACAGGAATTTTTCAAAGCATAGTCGGTAAGAAGACATAGTGCCATTTGTATTTAATTCCGATGCAATTTCTGTGTTTCATCGTCAATAAGAAGGTCAGAGGGATACAGTAAACCTGAAGTGAAGCATCGGAATCTATAACTAGTATCACCGGAATGGTTCAAAACATAGTCAGTCTTCTTGTCCTTAAGTCGGCCTTGTGCCATTTGTATTTAATTCCGATGCAATTTCTGTATTTCATCGTCAATTAGAAGGTCCAAGGATACAGTAAACTTGAAGTGAAGCATCGCAATCTATAACTCGTGTCAAATGAATGGTTCAAAACATTGACAGTAAGAAGAGTCAGACTTCTTGTACTTAAGTCGGCATTGTGCCATTTGTATTTAATTCCGATGCAATATCTGTGTTTCAGCTTCAATAAGAGGGTCCAACGGATACAGTAACCTAAAGTGAAGCATCGGAATATATAACTAATGTCACAGGAATGGTTCAAAACATAGTCTGTAAGAAGAGTCAGTCTTCTTGTCCTTAAGTCGGCATTGTGTCTTTTGTATTTATTTCCGATGCAATTTCTGTGTTTCTTCGTCAATAAGAAGGTCCAAGGGATACAGTAAACCGGAAGTGAAGCATCGGAATCTGTAATTAGTGTCACAGGAATGGTTCAAAGCATAGACAGTAAGAGGAGTCAGTCTCTTGTACTTAAGTATGCATTGTGCCTTTTGTATTTAATTCCGATGCAATTTGTGTGTTTCATCGTCAATAAGAAGGTCCAAGGGACACAGTAAAACCGAAGTCTAGCAACGGAATCTATAACTAGTGTCGCAGGATTGGTTCAAAACATAGACAGTAAGAAGAGACAGTGTTCTTGTACTTAAGTCGTCATTGTGCCTTTTCTATTTAATTCCGATGCAATTTCTGTGTTTCAACGTCAATAAGAAGGTCCAAGGGATACAGTAAACCTGGAGTGAAGCATCGGAATCTATAACTAATGTCAATGGAATGGTTCAAAACACAGACAGTAAGAAGAGTCAGTCATCTTGTACTTAAGTCGGCATTGTGCCTTTTGTATTTAATTCCGGTGCAATTTCTGTGTTTCGTCGTCAATACGAAGGTCAGGGGGATACAGTAAACCTGAAGTGAAGCATCGGAATCAATAACTAGTCTCACAGGAATGGTTCAAAACATAGTCAGTAAGAAGTGTCAGTCTTCTTGTCCTTAAGTCGGCCTTGTGCCATATGTATTTAATTCCGATGCAATTTCTGTATTTCATCGTCAATTAGAAGGTCCAAGGATACAGTAAACTTGAAGTGAAGCATCGCAATCTATAACTCGTGTCAAATGAATGGTTCAAAACATTGACAGTAAGAAGAGTCAGACTTCTTGTACTTAAGTCGGCATTGTGCCATTTGTATTTAATTCCGATGCAATTTCTGTGTTTCAGCGTCAATAAGAAGGTCCAAGGGATACAGTAACCTAAAGTGAAGCATCGGAATATATAACTAGTGTCACAGGAATGGTTCAAAACATAGTCAGTAAGAGGAGACAGTCTTCTTGTACTTAAGTCGGCATTGTGCCCTTTCTATTTAATTCCGATGCAATTTCTATGTTTCATCGTCAATAAGAAGGTCCAAGGGATACAGTAAACCTGGAGTGAATCTATAACTAGTGTCAATAGAATGGTTCAACACATATACAATAAGAAGGGTCAGTCTTCTTGTACTTATGTCTTCATCGTGCCTTTTGCATTTAATTCCGATGCAATATCTGAGTTTCATCGTCAATAAGAAGGTCAGAGGGATACAGTAAACCTGAAGTGAAGCATCGGAATCTATAACTAGTGTCACAGGAACGGTTCACATCACAGACAGTAAGAATAGTCAGTCTTCTTGTACTTAAGTCGGCATTTTGCGTTTTGTATTTAATTCCAAAGCAATTTTTGTGTTTCATCGTCAATAAGAATGTCAAAGGGATACTGTAAACCTGAAGTGAAGCATCGGAATCCATATCTAGTGTCACAGGAATGGTTCAAATCATTGTCAATAAGAAGAGTCGGTTTTCTTGTACTTAAGTCGCTATGGTGCCTTTTGTATTTAATTCCGATGCAATTTCTGTGTCTCATCGTCAATAAGAAGGTACAAGGGATACAATAAACCTGAAGCGAAGCATCGGAATCTATAACTAGTGTCACAGGAATGGTTCAAAACATAGACAGTAGGAAGAGTCAGTCTTCTTGTACTTAAGTCGGCATTGTACCTTTTGTGTTTAATTCCGATGCAATTTCTGTGTATCATCGTCAATAAGACGGTCCAAGGGAGACAGTAAACCTGAAGTGAAGCATCGGAATCTATAACTAGTGTCACAGGAATGGTTCAAACATAGACAGTAAGAAGAGTCAGTCTTCTTGTACTTAAGTCGGCATTGTGTCTTTTCCATTTAATTCCGACGCAATATCTATGTTTCATCGTCAATAAGAAAATCAGAGCGATACAGTAAGCTTGAAGTGAAGCATCGGAATCTATAACTAGTGTCACAGGAATGGTTCAAAGCCTAGTCAGTTATAAGAGTCAGTCTTATTGTATTTAAGTCGGCATTGTGCCTTTTTTATTTAATTCCGATGCAATTTCAGTGTTTCATCGTCAATAAGAAGATCAGAGGGATACAGTAAACCTGAAGAGATGCATCGTAATCCATAATTAGTGTCACAGGAATGGTTCAAAGCATAGTCAGTAAGAAGAGTCAGTCTTTTTGTACTTAAGTCGGCATTGTGCCTTTTGTATTTAATTCCGATGCACTTTCTGTGTTTCATCCTCAATAAGATGGTCCAAGGGATGCAGCAAACCTGAAGTGAAGCATCGGAATCTATAACTAGTTTCACAGGATTGGTTCAAATCATAGACAGTAAGAAGAGTCAGTCTTCTCGTACTTAAGTCGGCATTGTGCCTTTTGTATTTAATTCCGCTGCAATTTCTGTGTTTCATCGTTAATAAGAAGGTCAGAGGGATACAGTAAATCTGAAGTCAAGCATTGGAATCTATAATTAGTGTCGCAGGAATGGTTGAAAACATAGACAGTAAGAAGAGTCAGTCTTCATGTACTTATGTCGGCATTGTGCATTTTCTATTTAATTCCGATGGAATTTCTGTGTTTCATCGTTAATAAGAAGGTCAGAGGGATACAGTAAACCTGAAGTGAAGCATCGGAATCTATAACTAGTCTCACAGGAATGGTTCAAAGCATAGTCAGTAAGAAGAGTCAGTCTTATTGTACTTAAGTAGGCATAGTGCCTTTTGTATTTAATTCCGATGCAATTTCTGTGTTACATCGTTAATAAGAAGGTCAGAGGGATACAGTAAACCTGAAGTGAAGCATCGGAATCTATAACTAGTGTCACAGGAATGGTTCAAAACATAATCAGTAAGAAGAGTCAGTCTTCTTGTCCTTAAGTCGGCATTGTGCCTTTTGTATTTAATTCCGATGCAATTTCTGTGTTTCATCGTCAATATGAGGGTCCAAGGGATACAGTAAACCTGAAGTGAAGCATCGGAATCTATAACTAGTGTCACAGGAATGGTTCAAAACATAGACAGTGGGAAGAGTCAGTCTTCTTGTACTTAAGTCGGCATTGTACCTTTTGTGTTTAATTCCGATGCAATTTCTGTGTATCATCGTCAATAAGACGGTCCAAGTTATACAGAAAAACCTGAAGTGAAACATCGGAATCTATAACTAGTGTCACAGGAATGGTTCAAACACAGACAGTAAGAAGAGTCAGTCTTCTTGTACTTAAGTCGGCATTGTGCCTTTTCCATTTAATTCCGACGCAATTTCTGTGTTTCATCGTCAATAAGAAAATGAGAGGGATACAGTAAACCTGAAGTGAAGCATTGGAATCTATAACTATTGTCAGAGGAATGGTTCAAAACATAGCCAGTAATAAGAGTCAGTCTTTTTGTACTTAAGTCGGCATTGTGCCTTTTGTATTTCATTCCGATGCAATTTCAGTGTTTCATCGTCAATAAGAAGGTCAGAGGGATACAGTAAACCTGAAGTGAAGCATCGGAATCTATAACTAGTGTCACAGGAATGGTGCAAAACATAGACAGTAAGAAGAGTTAGTCTTCTTGTACTTAAGTCCACATTGTGCCTTTTGTATTTAATTCCGATGCAATTTCTGTGTTTCATCGTCAATAAGAAGGTCCAAGGGATACAATAAACCTGAAGTGAAGCATCGGACTCTATAACTAGTGTCACAGGAATTGTTCACAACATAGACAGTAGGAAGAGTCAGTCTTCTTGTACTTAAGTAGGCATTGTGCCTTTTGTACTTAATTCCGAAGAACTTTCTGTGTGTCATCGTCAATAAGAAGGTCCAAGGGATACAGTAAACTTGAAGTGAAGCATCGGAATCTATAACTAGTGTCACAGGAATGGTTTAAACATAGACAGTAAGAAGAGTCAATCTTCTTGTACTTAAGTCGGCATTGTGCCTTTTCCATTTAATTCCGACGCAATTTCTGTGTTACATCGTCAATAAGAAAATGATAGGGATACAGTAAACCTGAAGTGAAACATTGGAATCTATAACTAGTGTCAGAGGAATGGTTCAAAACATAGTCAGTAATAAGTGTCAGTCTTTTTGTACTTAAGTAGGCATTGTGCCTTTTGTATTTAATTCCGATGCAATTTCAGTGTTTCATCTTCAATAAGAAGGTCAGAGGGATACAGTAAACCTGAAGTGAAGCATCGGAATCTATAACTAGTGTCACTGGAATGGTGCAAAACATAGACAGTAAGAAGAGTCAGTCTTCTTGTACTTAAGTCGGTATTGTGCCTTTTGCATTTAATTCCGATGCAATTTCTGTGTTTCATCGTCAATAAGAAGGTCCAAAGGATACAGTAAACCTGAAGTGAAGCATCGGAATCTACAATTAGTGTCACAGGAATGGTTCGAAACATAGACGGTAAGAAGAGTCAGTCTTCTTGTACATAAGTCGGCATTGTGCCTTTGCTATTTATTTCCGATGCAATTTCTGTGTTTCATGGTCAATAAGAAGGTCAGAGTGATACAGGAAACCTGAAGTGAAGCATCGGAATCTATAACTAGTGTCACAGGAATGGTTGAAACATAGGCAATAAGAAGAGTCAGTCTTCATGTACTTAAGTCGGCATTGTGGTGTTTGTATTTAATTCCGATGCAATTTCTGTATTTCATCGTCAATAAGGAGGTCAGAGGGATACAGTAAACCTGAAGTAAAGCATCGGACTCTATAACTAGTGTTCAGAAATAGTTGAAAGCATAGACAGTAGGAAGAGTCAGTCTTCTTGTACTTAAGTCGGCATTGTGCCTTTTATATTTAATTCCGATGCAATCTCTATGTTTCATCGGCAATAAGGTCAGAGGGATACAGTAAACCTGAAGTGAAGCATCGGAATCTATAACTAGTGTCACAGGAATGGTTCAAACACAGACAGTAGGAAGAGTCAGTCTTCTTGTACTTAAGTCGGCATTGTGCCTTTTGTATTTAATTCCGATGCAATTTTTGTGTTTCATCGTCAATAAGAAGGTCCAAAGGATACAATAAACCTGGAGTGTAGCATCGGAATCTATAACTAGTGTCACAGGAATGGTTCAAAACATAGACAGTAAGAAGAGTCAGTCTTCGTGTACTTAGGTCGGCACTGTGCTTTTTGTATTAAATTCCGATGCAATTTCTGTGTTTCATCGTCAATAAGAAGGTCCAAGGGATACAGTAAACCTGAAGTGAGGCATCGGAATCTATAACTAGTATCACAGGAATGGTTCACAACATAGACAGAAAGAAGAGTCAGTCTTCTTGTACTTAAGTCGGCTTTGTGCGTTTTGTATTTAATTCCGATGCAATTTCTGTGTTTCATCGTCAATAAGAATGTCCAAGGGATACGGTAAACCTGAAGTGAAGCATCGGAATCTATAACTAGTGTCAGAGGAATGGTTCAGACCATTGTCTATAAGAAGAGCCGGTTTTCATGTACTTAAGTCGCCATTGTGCATTTGTATTTATTTCCGATGCAATTTCTGTGTTTCATCGTCAATAAAAAGGTACAAGGGATACAGTAAACCTGAAGTGAAGCATGGGAATCTACAATTAATGTCACAGGAATGCTTTAAATCATAGACAGTAAGAAGAGTCAGTCTTATTTTACTTAAGTTTGCATTGTGCCTTTTCTATTTAATTGCGATGCAATTTCTGTGTTTCATCGTCATTGAGAAGGTCAAAGAGATACAGTAAACCTGAAGTGAAGCATCGGAATCCAAAACTAGTGTCACAGGAATGGTTCAAAGCATAGACAGTAGGAAGAGTCAGTCTGCTTGTACTTAAGTCGGCATTGTGCCTTTTGTATTTAATTCCGATGCAATTTCTGTGTTTCATCGTCAATAAGAAGTTCCAAGGGATACAGTAAACCTGAAGTGAAGCATCGGAATGTATAACTAGTGTCACAGGAATGGTTCAAAGCATAGTCTGTAAGAAGAGCAGGTCTTCTTGTTCTTAAGTCGGCATTGTGTCTTTTGTATTTAATTCCGATGCAATTTCTGTGTTTCATCGTCAATAAGAAGGTCCAAGGGATTCAGTTAACCTGGAGTGAAGCATCGGAATGTATAACTAGTGACAATGGAATGGTTCAAAACATAGTCAGTAAGAGGAGTCAGTCTTCTTGTACTTAAGTCGGCATTGTGCCCTTTCTATT
Organism: Schistocerca piceifrons; assembly: GCF_021461385.2. Classification (NCBI taxonomy): domain Eukaryota; kingdom Metazoa; phylum Arthropoda; class Insecta; order Orthoptera; family Acrididae; genus Schistocerca; species Schistocerca piceifrons. Next base: position 29,343 of record NW_025728425.1, read on the forward strand.
TATTTTCGATGCAATTTCTGTGTTTCATCGTCAATAAGAAGCTCCAAGGGATACAGTAAACCTGGAGTAAAGCATCGGAATCTATAACTAGTGTCAATAGAATGGTTCAAAACATAGACAATAAGAAGAGTCTGTCTTCTTGTACTTATGTCTTCATTGTGCCTTTTGTATTTAATTCCGATGCAATATCTGAGTTTCATCGTCAATAAGAAGGTCAGAGGGATACAGTAAATCTGAAGTGAAGCATCGGAATCTATAACTAGTGTCACAGGAACGGTTCACAACACAGACAGTAAGAGGAGTCAGTCTTCTTGTACTTAAGTCGGCTTTTTGCGTTTTGTATTTAATTCCGATGCAATTTCTGTATTTCATCGTCAATAAGAATGTCCAAGCGATACAGTAAACCTGAAGTGAAGCATCGGAATCTATAACTAGTGTCACAGGAATGGTTCAAATCATTGTCAATAAGAAGAGTCGGTTTTCATGTACTTAAGTCGCCATTGTGCCTTTTGTATTTTTATTCCGATGCAATTTCTGTGATTCATCGTCCATACGAAGGTACAAGGGATACAGTAAACCTGAAGTGAAGCATCGGAATGTATAACTAGTGTCACAGGAATGTTTCAAAAACTAGACAGTAGGAAGAGTCAGTGTTCTTGTACTCATGTCGGCATTGTGCCTTTTGTATTTAATTCCGTTGCAATTTCTGTGTATCATCGTCAATACGATGGTCCAACGGAAACAGTGAACCTGAAGGTAAGCATCGGAATCTACAACTAGTGCCACAGGAATGGTTCAAAGCATAGACAGTAAGAAGAGTCAGTCTTCTTGTACCTATGTTGGCATTGTGCCTTATCTATTTAATTCCGATGCAATTTCTGTGTTTCATCGTCAATGAGAAGGTCAGAGGGATACAGTAACCCTTAAGTGAAGCATTGGAATCTATAACTAGTGTCACAGGAATGGTTATAAACATTGTCAGTCAGAAGAGTCAGTCTTCTTGTACTTAAGTCGGCATTGTGCCTTTCGTATTCAATTCCGATGCAATCTCTGTGTTTCACCGTCAGTAAGAAGGTCAGAGGGATCCAGTAAACCTGAAGTGAAGCATCGGAATCTATAACTAGTGTCACTGGAATGTTTCAAAGCATACATAGTAGGAAGAGTCAGTCTTCTTGTACTTAAGTCGGCATTGTGCCTTTTGTATTTAATTCCGATGCAATTTCTGTGTTTCATCGTCAATAGGAAGGTCCAAGGGATACAGCAAATCTGGAGTGTAACATCGGAATCTATAACTAGTGGCACAGAGAATGGTTCAAAACATAGACAGTAAGAAGAGTCGGTCTTCAAGTACTTAAGTCGGCATTGTGCCTTTTGTATTTAATTCCGATTCAATTTCTGTGTTTCATCGTCAATACGAAGGTCCTAGGATACAGTATACCTGAAGTGAAGCCTTGGAATCTATAACTAGTGTCACAGAAATGGTTCAAAACATAGTCAGTAAGAAGAGTCAGTCTTCTTGTACTTAAGTAGGCATTGTGCCTTTTCAATTAAATTCCGATGCAATTTCATTGTTTCATCGTCAATAAGAAGGTCCTAGGGATACAGTAAACCTGGAGTGATGCATCGGAATCTATAACTAGTGTCAATGAAATGGTTCAAAACATAGTCAGTAAGAAGAGTCAGTCCTCTTGTACTTAAGTCGGCATTGTGCCATTTGTATTTAATTCCGATGCAATTTCTGAGTTTCATTGTCAATAAGCAAGTCAGAAGGTTACAGTAAACCTGAAGTGAAGCATCGGAATCTATAACTAGTGTCACAGGAATGGTTCAAAACATAGTCAGGCATTGTGCATTTTGTATTTAATTCCGATGCAATTTCTGTGTTTCATCGTCAATAAGAATGTCCAAGGGATACAGTAAATCTGAAGTGAAGCATCGGAATCTATAACTAGTGTCACAGGAATGGTTCAAATCATTGTCAATAAGATCAGCCCGTCTTCATGTACTTAAGTCGGCATTGTGCCTTTTGTATTTCAATCCGATGCAATTTCTGTGTTTCATCGTCAATAAGAAGGTACAAGGGATACAGAAAAATTTAGTGAAGCATCGGAATCTATAACTTGTGTCAAAGGAATGGTTCAAATCATAGACAGTAGGAAGAGTCAGTGTTCTTGTACTCAAGTCGGCATTGTGCCTTTTGTATTTAATTCCGATGCAATTTCTGTGTTTCATCGTCAATAAGAAGGTCCAAGGGATACAGTAAACCTGAAGTGAAGCATTGGAACCTACAATTAGTGTCACAGAAATGGTTCAAAACATAGACAGTAAAAAGACAATTCCGATGCAATTTCTGTGTTTCATCGTCAATAAGAAATTAAAAGGGATACAGTGAACCTGGAGTGAAGCATCGGAATCTATAACTAGTGTCACAGGAATGGTTCAAAACATAGACAGTAGGAAGAGTCAGACTTCTTGTACTTAAGTCGGCATTGTGCCTTTTCCATTTAATTCCGATGCAATTTCTGTGTTTCATCGTCAACAAGATGGTCGGAGGGATACAGTAAACCTGAAGTGAAGCATCGGAATCTATAACTAGTGTCACAGGAATGGTTCAAAGCATAGTCAGTAAGAAGAGTCAGTGTTCTTGTACTTAAGTCGGCATTGTGCCTTTTATATTTAATTCCGATGCAATTTCTGTGTTTCATCGTCAATACGAAGGTCCAAGGGATACAGTAGACATGGAGTGTAGCATCGGAATCTATAACTAGTGTCACTGGAATGGTTCAAAACATAGACAGTAAGAAGAGTCAGTCTTCGTTTACTTAAGTCGGCATATTGGCTTATGTATGTAATTCCGATCCAATTTCTGTGTTTCATCGTCAATGACAAGGTCCAAGGGATACAGTAAAACTGAAGTGAAGCATCGGAATCTATAACTACTGTCACAGGAATGGTTCAAAACATAGTCAGTAACAGGAGTCAATCTTCTTGTACATAAGTCGGCATTGTGCCCTTTCTATTTAATTCCGATGCAATTTCTGTGTTTCATCCTCAATAAGAAGGTCCAAGGGATACAGTAAACTTGGAGTGAATCTATAACTAGTGTCAATAGAATGGTTCAAAACATAGACTATAAGAAGAGTCAGACTTCTTGTACTTAAGTCGCCATGGTGCCTTTTGTATTTAATTCCGATGCAATTTCTGTGTTTCATCTTCAATAAGAAGGTACAAGGGATACAATAAACCTGAAGTGAAGCATCGGAATGTATAACTAGTGTCACAGGAATGGTTCAAAACCTAGACAGTAGGAAGAGTCAGTGTTCTTGTACTTAAGTCGGCATTGTGCCTTTTGTATTTAATTCCGATGCAATATCTGTGTTTCATCGTCAATAAGAAGGTCCAAGGGATACAGTAAACCTGAAGTGAAGCATCGGAATCTACAACTAGTGTCACAGGAATGGTTCAAAGCATAGACAGTAAGAGGAGTCAGTCTTCTTGTACTTAAGTTGGCATTGTGCCTTTTCTATTTAATTCCGATGCAATTTCTGTGTATCATCGTCAATGATAAGGTCAGAGGGATACAGTAAACCTGAAGTGATGCATCGGAATCTATAACTAGAGCCACAGGAATGGTTCAAAGCATAGTCAGTAAGAAGAGTCAGTCTTATTGTACTTAAGTCGGCATTGTGCCTTTCGCATTCAATTGCGATGCAATTTCTGTGTTTCACCGTCAGTAAGAAGGTCAGAGGGATACAGTAAACCTGAAGTGAAGCATCGGAATCTATAACTAGTGTCACTGGAATGTTTCAAAACATGGACTGTAAGAAGAGTCAGTCTTCTTGCACTTAAGTCTGCATTGTGCCGTTTGTATTTAATTCCGGTTCAATTTCTGTGTTTCATCGTCAATATGAAGGACAGAGGGATACAGTAAACCTGAAGTGAAGCATCGGAATGTATAACTAGTGTCACAGGAATGGTTCAAAACATAGTCAGTAAGAGGAGTCAGTCTTCTTGTACTTAAGTCGGCATTGTGCCCTTTCTATTTAATTCCGATGCAATTTCTGTGTTTCATCGTCAATAAGAAGGTCCAAGGTATACAGTAAACCTGAGGTGAAGCATCGGAATCTACAACTAGTGTCACAGGAATGGTTCAAAGCATAGACAGTAAGAAGAGTCAGTCTTCTTGTACTTAAGTTGACATTGTGCCTTTTCTATTTAATTCGGATGCAATATCAGTGTTTCATCGTCAATAAGAAGATCAGAGGGATACAGTAAACCTGAAGAGATGCATCGTAATCCATAATTAGTGTCACAGGAATGGTTCAAAGCATAGTCAGTAAGAAGAGTCAGTCTTATTGTACTTAAGTCGGCATTGTGACTTTTGTATTTAGTTCCGATGCAATTTCTATGTTTCATCGTCAATAAGAAGGTCCAATGGATACAGTAAAACTGATGTCAAGCATCGGAATGTTTAGCTAGTGTCACAGGAATGGTTCAAAACATAGTCAGTAAGAGGAGTCAGTCTTTTTGTACTTAAGTCGGCATTGTGCCTTTTGTATTTAATTCCGATGCACTTTCTGTGTTTCATCGTCAATAAGATGGTCCAAGGGATGCAGTAAACCTGAAGTGAAGCATCGGAATCTATAACTAGTTTCACAGGATTGGTTCAAATCATAGACAGTAAGAAGAGTCAGTCTTCTCGTACTTAAGTCGGCATTGTGCCTTTTGTATTTAATTCCGCTGCAATTTCTGTGTTTCATCGTTAATAAGAAGGTCAGAGGGATACAGTAAATCTGAAGTCAAGCATTGGAATCTATAATTAGTGTCGCAGGAATGGTTGAAAACATAGACAGTAAGAAGAGTCAGTCTTCTTGTACTTATGTCGGCATTGTGCATTTTCTATTTAATTCCGATGGAATTTCTGTGTTTCATCGTTAATAAGAAGGTCAGAGGGATACAGTAAACCTGAAGTGAAGCATCGGAGTCTATAACTAGTCTCACAGGAATGGTTCAAAGCATAGTCAGTAAGAAGAGTCAGTCTTATTGTACTTAAGTAGGCATAGTGCCTTTTGTATTTAATTCCGATGCAATTTCTGTGTTACATCGTTAATAAGAAGGTCAGAGGGATACAGTAAACCTGAAGTGAAGCATCGGAATCTATAACGAGTGTCACAGGAATGGTTCAAAACATAATCAGTAAGAAGAGTCAGTCTTCTTGTCCTTAAGTCGGCATTGTGCCTTTTGTATTTAATTCCGATGCAATTTCTGTGTTTCATCGTCAATACGAAGGTCCAAGGGATACAGTAAACCTGAAGTGAAGCATCGGAATCTATAACTAGTGTCACAGGAATGGTTCAAAACATAGACAGTGGGAAGAGTCAGTCTTCTTGTACTTAAGTCGGCATTGTACCTTTTGTGTTTAATTCCGATGCAATTTCTGTGTATCATCGTCAATAAGACGGTCCAAGTTATACAGTAAACCTGAAGTGAAGCATCGGAATCTATAACTAGTGTCACAGGAATGGTTCAAACACAGACAGTAAGAAGAGTCAGTCTTCTTGTACTTAAGTCATCATTGTGCCTTTTCCATTTAATTCCGACGCAATTTCTGTGTTTCATCGTCAATAAGAAAATGAGAGGGATACAGTAAACCTGAAGTGAAGCATTGGAATCTATAACTATTGTCAGAGGAATGGTTCAAAACATAGCCAGTAATAAGAGTCAGTCTTTTTGTACTTAAGTCGGCATTGTGCCTTTTGTATTTCATTCCGATGCAATTTCAGTGTTTCATCGTCAATAAGAAGGTCAGAGGGATACAGTAAACCTGAAGTGAAGCATCGGAATCTATAACTAGTGTCACAGGAATGGTTCAAAACATAGACAGTAAGAAGAGTTAGTGTTCTTGTACTTAAGTCCACATTGTGCCTTTTGTATTTAATTCCGATGCAATTTCTGTGTTTCATCGTCAGTAAGAAGGTCCAAGGGATACAATAAACCTGAAGTGAAGCATCGGACTCTATAACTAGTGTCACAGGAATTGTTCACAACATAGACAGTAGGAAGAGTCAGTCTTCTTGTACTTAAGTAGGCATTGTGCCTTTTGTATTTAATTCCGAAGAACTTTCTGTGTCTCATCGTCAATAAGAAGGTCCAAGGGATACAGTAAACTTGAAGTGAAGCATCGGAATCTATAACTAGTGTCACAGGAATGGTTTAAACATAGACAGTAAGAAGAGTCAATCTTCTTGTACTTAAGTCGGCATTGTGCCTTTTCCATTTAATTCCGACGCAATTTCTGTGTTACATCGTCAATAAGATATTGATAGGGATACAGTAAACCTGAAGTGAAACATTGGAATCTATAACTAGTGTCAGAGGAATGGTTCAAAACATAGTCAGTAATAAGTGTCAGTCTTTTTGTACTTAAGTAGGCATTGTGCCTTTTGTATTTAATTCCGATGCAATTTCAGTGTTTCATCGTCAATAAGAAGGTCAGATGGATACAGTAAACCTGAAGTGAAGCATCGGAATCTATAACTAGTGTCACTGGAATGGAGCAAAACATAGACAGTAAGAAGAGTCAGTCTTCTTGTACTTAAGTCGGTATTGTGCCTTTTGCATTTAATTCCGATGCAATTTCTGTGTTTCATCGTCAATATGGTCAGAGGGATACAGTAAACCTGCAGTGAAGCATCGGAAACTATAACAAGTGTCACAGGAATGGTTCAAAACATAGTTAGTAGGAAGAGTCAGTCATCTTGTCCTTAAGTCGGCAATTTGCATTTTGTATTTAATTCCGATGCAATTTCTGTGATTCATCGTCAATAAGAAGGTCCAAGGGATACAGTAAACCTGAAGTGAAGCATCGGAATCTACAATTAGTGTCACAGGAATGGTTCGAAACATAGACAGTAAGAAGAGTCAGTCTTCTTGTACATAAGTCGGCATTGTGCCTTTGCTATTTATTTCCGATGCAATTTCTGTGTTTCATGGTCAATAAGAAGGTCAGAGTGATACAGGAAACCTGAAGTGAAGCATCGGAATCTATAACTAGTGTCACAGGAATGGTTGAAACATAGGCAATAAGAAGAGTCAGTCTTCATTTACTTAAGTCGGCATTGTGGTGTTTGTATTTAATTCCGATGCAATTTCTGTATTTCATCGTCAATAAGGAGGTCAGAGGGATACAGTAAACCTGAAGTAAAGCATCGGAATCTACAACTAGTGTCACAGGAATGGTTGAAACATAGGCAATAAGAAGAGTCAGTCTTCATGTACTTAAGTCGGCATTGTGGTGTTTGTATTTAATTCCGATGCAATTTCCGTATTTCATCGTCAATAAGGAGGTCAGAGGGATACAGTAAACCTGAAGTAAAGCATCGGAATCTATAACTAGTGTCACAGGAATGGTTGAAATCATAGTCAGTAAGAAGAGTCAGTCTTCTTGTCCTTATGTCGGCATTGTGCCTTTTGAATTTGATTCCGATGCAATTTCTGTGTTTCATCGTCAATAAGAAGGTCCAAGGGATACAGTAAACCTGGAATAAAGCATCGGAATCTATAACTAGTGCCACACTAATGGTTCAAACATAGACAGTAAGAAGAGTCAGTCTTCTTGTACTTAAGTCGGCATTGTGCCTTTTGTATTTAATTCCGATGCAAATCCTGTGTTTCATCGTCAAAAAGGAGGTCCAAGGGATACAGTAAACCTGATGTGAAGCATCGGAATCTATAACTAGTGTCACTGGAACGGTTCAAAATATAGACAGTAAGAAGAGTAAGTATTCTTGACTTAAGTCGGCATTGTGCCTTTTCTATTAAATTCCGATGCAATTTCAGTGATTCATCGTCAATAAGAAGGTCCAAGGGATACAGTAAACCTGAAGTGAAGCATGGGACTCTATAACTAGTGTCACAGAAATAGTTGAAAGCATAGACAGTAGGAAGAGTCAGTCTTCTTGTACTTAAGTCGGCATAGTGTCTTTTGTATTTAATTCCGATGAAATTTCTGTGTTTCATCGTTAATTAGAAGGTCCAAGGGATACAGTAAACTCGAAGGGAAGCATCGGAATCTATAACTAGTGTCACCGAAATGTTTCAAAGTATAGACAGTAAGTAGAGGCAGTCTTCTTGTACTTAAATCGGCATTGTGCCTTTTGTATTTCATTCCGATGCAATTTCTGTGATTCATCGTCAATAAGAAGATCCAAGGGATACAGTCAACCTGAAGTGAAGCATCGGACTCTATAACTAGTGTCACAGAAATAGTTGAAAGCATAGACAGTAGGAAGAGTCAGTCTTCTTGTACTTAAGTCGGCATTGTGCCTTTTATATTTAATTCCGATGCAATCTCTATGTTTCATCGGCAATAAGGTCAGAGGGATACAGTAAACCTGAAGTGAAGCATCGGAATAAATAACTAGTGTCACAGGAATGGTTCAAACATAGACAGTAGGAAGAGTCAGTCTTCTTGTACTTAAGTCGGCAGTGTGCCTTTTGTATTTAATTCCGATGCAATTTTTGTGTTTCATCGTCAATAAGAAGGTTCAAAGGATACAATAAACGTGGAGTGTAGCATCGGAATCTATAACTAGTGTCACAGGAATGGTTCAAAACATAGACAGTAAGAAGAGTCAGTCTTCGTGTACTTAAGTCGGCACTGTGCTTTTTGTATTAAATTCCGATGCAATTTCTGTGTTTCATCGTCAATAAGAAGGTCCAAGGGATACAGTAAACCTGAAGTGAGGCATCGGAATCTATAACTAGTATCACAGGAATGGTTCACAACATAGACAGAAAGAAGAGTCAGTCTTCTTGTACTTAAGTCGGCTTTGTGCGTTTTGTATTTAATTCCGATGCAATTTCTGTGTTTCATTGTCAATAAGAATGTCCAAGGGATACGGTAAACCTGAAGTGAAGCATCGGAATCTATAACTAGTGTCAGAGGAATGGTTCAGACCATTGTCTATAAGAAGAGCCGGTTTTCATGTACTTAAGTCGCCATTGTGCCTTTTGTATTTATTTCCGATGCAATTTCTGTGTTTCATCGTCAATAAAAAGGTACAAGGGATACAGTAAACCTGAAGTGAAGCATGGGAATCTACAACTAATGTCACAGGAATGCTTCAAATCATAGACAGTAAGAAGAGTCAGTCTTATTTTACTTAAGTTTGCATTGTGCCTTTTCTATTTAATTGCGATGCAATTTCTGTGTTTCATCGTCATTGAGAAGGTCAGAGAGATACAGTAAACCTGAAGTGAAGCATCGGAATCCAAAACTAGTGTCACAGGAATGGTTCAAAGCATAGACAGTAGGAAGAGTCAGTCTGCTTGTACTTAAGTCGGCATTGTGCCTTTTGTATTTAATTCCGATGCAATTTCTGTGTTTCATCGTCAATAAGAAGTTCCAAGGGATACAGTAAACCTGAAGTGAAGCATCGGAATCTATAACTAGTGTCACAGGAATGGTTCAAAGTATAGTCTGTAAGAAGAGTCAGTCTTCTTGTTCTTAAGTCGGCATTGTGTCTTTTGTATTTAATTCCGATGCAATTTCTGTGTTTCATCGTCAATAAGAAGGTCCAAGGGATTCAGTTAACCTGGAGTGAAGCATCGGAATGTATAACTAGTGACAATGGAATGGTTCAAAACATAGTCAGTAAGAGGAGTCAGTCTTCTTGTACTTAAGTCGGCATTGTGCCCTTTCTATTTATTTTCGATGCAATTTCTGTGTTTCATCGTCAATAAGAAGCTCCAAGGGATACAGTAAACCTGGAGTAAAGCATCGAAATCTATAACTAGTGTCAATAGAATGGTTCAAAACATAGACAATAAGAAGAGTCTGTCTTCTTGTACTTATGTCTTCATTGTGCCTTTTGTATTTAATTCCGATGCAATATCTGAGTTTCATCGTCAATAAGAAGGTCAGAGGGATACAGTAAATCTGAAGTGAAGCATCGGAATCTATAACTAGTGTCACAGGAACGGTTCACAACACAGACAGTAAGAGGAGTCAGTCTTCTTGTACTTAAGTCGGCATTTTGCGTTTTGTATTTAATTCCGATGCAATTTCTGTATTTCATCGTCAATAAGAATGTCAAAGGGATACTGTAAACCTGAAGTGAAGCATCGGAATCCATATCTAGTGTCACAGGAGTGGTTCAAATCATTGTCAATAAGAAGAGTTGGTTTTCTTGTACTTAAGTCGCCATGGTGCATTTTGTATTTAATTCCGATGCAATTTCTGTGTTTCATCGTCAATAAGAAGGTACAAGGGATACAATAAACCTGAAGCGAAGCATCGGAATGTATAACTAGTGTCACAGGAATGGTTCAAAACCTAGACAGTAGGAAGAGTCAGTGTTCTTGCACTTAAGTCGGCATTGTGCCTTTTGTATTTAATACCGATGCAATATCTGTGTTTCATCGTCAATAAGAAGGTCCAAGGGATACAGTAAACCTGAGGTGAAGCATCGGAATCTACAACTAGTGTCACAGGAATGGTTCAAAGCATAGACAGTAAGAACAGTCAGTCTTCTTGTACTTAAGTTGACATTGTGCCTTTTCTATTTAATTCCTATGCAATTTCAGTGTTTCATCGTCAATGATAAGGTCAGAGGGATACAGTAAACCTGAAGTGAAGCATCGGAATCTATAACTAGTGCCACAGGAATGGTTCAAAGCGTAGTCAGTAAGAAGAGTCAGTCTTATTGTACTTAAGTCGGCATTGTGCCTTTCGCATTCAATTCCGATGCAATTTCTGTGTTTCACCGTCAGTAAGAAGGTCAGAGGTATACAGTAATCCTGAAGTGAAGCATCGGAATCTATAACTAGTGTCACAGGAATGGTTCAAAACATAGACAGTAGGAAGAGTCAGTCTTCTTGTACTTAAGTCGGCATTGTACCTTTTGTGTTTAATTCCGATGCTATTTCTATGTTTCATCGTCAATAAGAAGGTCCAATGGATACAGTAAAACTGATGTCAAGCATCGGAATGTTTAGCTAGTGTCACAGGAATGGTTCAAAACATAGTCAGTAAGAGGAGTCAGTCTTTTTGTACTTAAGTCGGCATTGTGCCTTTTGTATTTAATTCCGATGCACTTTCTGTGTTTCATCGTCAATAAGACGGTCCAAGGGAGACAGTAAACCTGAAGTGAAGCATCGGAATCTATAACTAGTGTCACAGGAATGGTTCAAACATAGACAGTAAGAAGAGTCAGTCTTCTTGTACTTAAGTCGGGATTGTGTCTTTTGCATTTAATTCCGACGCAATTTCTATGTTTCATCGTCAATAAGAAAATCAGAGCGATACAGTAAGCTTGAAGTGAAGCATCGGAATCTATAACTAGTGTCACAGGAATGGTTCAAAGCCTAGTCAGTTATAAGAGTCAGTCTTATTGTATTTAAGTCGGCATTGTGCGTTTTTTATTTAATTCCGATGCAATTTCAGTGTTTCATCGTCAATAAGAAGATCAGAGGGATACAGTAAACCTGAAGAGATGCATCGTAATCCATAATTAGTGTCACAGGAATGGTTCAAAGCATAGTCAGTAAGAAGAGTCAGTCTCTTGTACTTAAGTCGGCATTGTGCCTTTTGTATTTAATTCCGATGCAATTTCTATGTTTCATCGTCAATAAGAAGGTCCAATGGATACAGTAAAACTGATGTCAAGCATCGGAATGTTTAGCTAGTGTCACAGGAATGGTTCAAAACATAGTCAGTAAGAGGAGTCAGTCTTTTTGTACTTAAGTCGGCATTGTGCCTTTTGTATTTAATTCCGATGCACTTTCTGTGTTTCATCGTCAATATGATGGTCCAAGGGATGCAGTAAACCTGAAGTGAAGCATCGGAATCTATAACTAGTTTCACAGGAATGGTTCAAAACATAATCAGTAAGAAGAGTCATTCTTCTTGTCCTTAAGTCGGCATTGTGCCTTTTGTATTTAATTCTGATGCAATTTCTGTGTTTAATCGTTAATAAGAAGGTTAGAGGGATACAGTAAATCTGAAGTCAAGCATTGGAATCTATAATTAGTGTCGCAGGAATGGTTGAAATCATAGACAGTAAGAAGAGTCAGTCTTCTTGTACTTATGTCGTCATTGTGCATTTTCTATTTAATTCCGATGGAATTTCTGTGTTTCATCGTTAATAAGAAGGTCAGAGGGATACAGTAAACCTGAAGTGAAGCATCGGAATCTGTAACTAGTCTCACAGGAATGGTTCAAAGCATAGTCAGTAAGAAGAGTCAGTTTTATTGTACTTCAGTAGGCATAGTGCCTTTTGTATTTAATTCCGATGCAATTTCTGTGTTTCATCGTTAATAAGAAGGTCAGAGGGATACAGTAAACCTGAAGTGAAGCATCGGAATCTATAACTAGTGTCACAGGAATGGTTCAAAACATAATCAGTAAGAAGAGTCATTCTTCTTGTCCTTAAGTCGGCATTGTGCCTTTTGTATTTAATTCCGATGCAATTTCTGTGTTTCATCGTCAATACGAAGGTCCAAGGGATACAGTAAACCTGAAGTGAAGCATCGGAATCTATAACTAGTGTCACAGGAATGGTGCAAAACATAGACAGTGGGAAGAGTCAGTCTTCTTGTACTTAAGTCGGCATTGTACCTTTTGTGTTTAATTCCGATGCAATTTCTGTGTATCATCGTCAATAAGACGGTCCAAGTTATACAGTCAACCTGAAGTGAAGCATCGGAATCTATAACTAGTGTCACAGGAATGGTTCAAACACAGACTGTAAGAAGAGTCAGTCTTCTTGTACTTAAGTCGGCATTGTGCCTTTTCCATTTAATTCCGACGCAATTTCTGTGTTTCATCGTCAATAAGAAAATGAGAGGGATACAGTAAACCTGAAGTGAAGCATTGGAATCTATAACTATTGTCAGAGTAATGGTTCAAAACATAGCCAGTAATAAGAGTCAGTCTTTTTGTACTTAAGTCGGCATTGTGCCTTTTGTATTTCATTCCGATGCAATTTCAGTGTTTCATCGTCAATAAGAAGGTCAGAGGGATACAGTAAACCTGAAGTGAAGCATCGGAATCTATAACTAGTGTCACAGGAATGGTGCATAACATAGACAGTAAGAAGAGTTAGTCTTCTTGTACTTAAGTAGGCATTGTGCCTTTTGTATTTAATTCCGAAGAACTTTCTGTGCGTCATCGTCAACAAGAAGGTCCAAGGGATACAGTAAACTTGAAGTGAAGCATTGGAATCTATAACTAGTGTCACAGGAATGGTTTAAACATAGACAGTAAGAAGAGTCAATCTTCTTGTACTTAAGTCGGCATTGAGCCTTTTCCATTTAATTCCGACGCAATTTCTGTGTTTCATCGTCAATAAGAAAATGAGAGGGATACAGTAAACCTGAAGTGAAACGTTGGAATCTATAACTAGTGTCAGAGGAATGGTTCAAAGCATAGTCAGTAATAAGAGTCAGTCTTTTTGTACTTAAGTAGTCATTGTGCCTTTTGTATTTAATTCCCATGCAATTTCAGTGTTTCATCGTCAACAAGAAGGTCAGAGAGATACAGTAAACCTGCAGTGAAGCATCGGAAACTATAACAAGTGTCACAGGAATGGTTCAAAACATAGTTAGTAGGGAGAGTCAGTCATCTTGTCCTTAAGTCGGCAATTTGCATTTTGTATTTAATTCCGATGCAATTTCTGTGATTCATCGTCAATAAGAAGGTCCAAGGGATACAGTAAACCTGAAGTGAAGCATCGGAATCTACAATTAGTGTCACAGGAATGGTTCAAAACATAGACAGTAAGAAGAGTCAGTCTTCTTGTACATAAGTCGGCATTGTGCCTTTGCTATTTATTTCCGATGCAATTTCTGTGTTTCATGGTCAATAAGAAGGTCAGAGTGATACAGGAAACCTGAAGTGAAGCATCGGACTCTATAACTAGTGTCACAGGAATGGTTCAAAACATAGTCAGTAAGAAGAGACAGTCTTCATGTACTTAAATCGGCATTGTTCCTTTCGTATTTGATTCCGATGCAATTTCTGTGTTTCATCGTCAATAAGAAGGTCCAAGGGATACAGTAAACCTGTAGTAAAGCATCGGAATCTATAACTAGTGCCACACTAATGGTTCAAACATAGACAGTAAGAAGAGTCAGTCTTCTTGTACTTAAGTCGGCATTGTGCCTTTTGTATTTAATTCCGATGCAATTCCCGTGTTTCATCGTCAAAAAGGAGGTCCAAGGGATACAGTAAACCTGATGTGAAGCATCGGAATCTATAACTAGTGTCACTGGAACGGTTCAAAATATAGACAGTAAGAAGAGTAAGTATTCTTGAACTTAAGTCGGCATTGTGCCTTTTCTATTCAATTCCGATGCAATTTCAGTGATTCATCGTCAATAAGAAGGTCCAAGGGATACAGTAAACCTGAAGTGAAGCATGGGACTCTATAACTAGTGTCACAGAAATGGTTCAAAACATAGACAGGAGGAAGAGTCAGTCTTCTTGTACTTAATTCGGCATAGTGTCTTTTGTATTTAATTCCGATGAAATTTCTGTGTTTCATCGTTAATTAGAAGGTCCAAGGGATACAGTAAACCCGAAGGGAAGCATCGGAATCTATAACTAGTGTCACCGGAATGTTCCAAAGTATAGACAGTAAGAAGAGTCAGTCTTCTTGTACTTAAATCGGCATTGTGCCTTTTGTATTTCATTCCGATGCAATTTCTGTGATTCATCGTCAATAAGAAGAACCAAGGGATACAGTCAACCTGAAGTGAAGCAGAGGACTCTATAACTAGTGTCACAGAAATAGTTGAAAGCATAGACAGTAGGAAGAGTCAGTCTTCTTGTACTTAAGTCGGCATTGTGCCTTTTATATTTAATTCCGATGCAATCTCTATGTTTCATCGGCAATAAGGTCAGAGGGATACAGTAAACCTGAAGTGAAACATCGGAATCTATAACTAGTGTCACAGGAATGGTTCAAACATAGAGAGTAGGAAGAGTCAGTCTTCTTGTACTTAAGTCGGCATTGTGCCTTTTGTATTTAATTCCGATGCAACTTTTGTGTTTCATCATCAATAAGAAGGTCCAAAGGATACAATAAACCTGGAGTGTAGCATCGGAATCTATAACTAGTGTCACAGGAATGGTTCAAAACATAGACAGTAAGAAGAGTCAGTCTTCGTGTACTTAAGTCGGCATTGTGCTTTTTGTATTAAATTCCGATGCAATTTCTGTGTTTCATCGTCAATAAGAAGGTCCAAGGGATACAGTAAACCTGAAGTGAGGCATCGGAATCTATAACTATTATCACAGGAATGGTTCACAACATAGACAGAAAGAAGAGTCAGTCTTCTTGTACTTAAGTCGGCTTTGTGCGTTTTGTATTTAATTCCGATGCAATTTCTGTGTTTCATCGTCAATAAGAATGTCCAAGGGATACGGTAAACCTGAAGTGAAGCATCGGAATCTATAACTAGTGTCAGAGGAATGGTTCAGACCATTGTCTATAAGAAGAGCCGGTTTTCATGTACTTAAGTCGCCATTGTGCCTTTTGTATTTATTTCCGATGCAATTTCTGTGTTTCATCGTCAATAAAAAGGTACAAGGGATACAGTAAACCTGAAATGAAGCATGGGAATCTACAACTAATGTCACAGGAATGGTTCAAATCATAGACAGTAAGAAGAGTCAGTCTTATTTTACTTAAGTTTGCATTGTGCCTTTTCTATTTAATTCCGATGCAATTTCTGTGTTTCATCGTCATTGAGAAGGTCAGAGAGATACAGTAAACCTGAAGTGAAGCATCGGAATCCAAAACTAGTGTCACAGGAATGGTTCAAAGCATAGACAGTAGGAAGAGTCAGTCTGCTTGTTCTTAAGTCGGCATTGTGCCTTTTGTATTTAATTCCGATGCAATTTCTGTGTTTCATCGTCAATAAGAAGTTCCAAGGGATACAGTAAACCTGAAGTGAAGCATCGGAATCTATAACTAGTGTCACAGGAATGGTTCAAAGTATAGTCTGTAAGAAGAGTCAGTCTTCTTGTTCTTAAGTCGGCATTGTGTCTTTTGTATTTAATTCCGATGCAATTTCTGTGTTTCATCGTCAATAAGAAGGTCCAAGGGATTCAGTTAACCTGGAGTGAAGCATCGGAATGTATAACTAGTGACAATGGAATGGTTCAAAACATAGTCAGTAAGAGGAGTCAGTCTTCTTGTACTTAAGTCGGCATTGTGCCCTTTCTATTTATTTTCGATGCAATTTCTGTGTTTCATCGTCAATAAGAAGCTCCAAGGGATACAGTAAACCTGGAGTAAAGCATCGAAATCTATAACTAGTGTCAATAGAATGGTTCAAAACATAGACAATAAGAAGAGTCTGTCTTCTTGTACTTATGTCTTCATTGTGCCTTTTGTATTTAATTCCGATGCAATATCTGAGTTTCATCGTCAATAAGAAGGTCAGAGGGATACAGTAAATCTGAAGTGAAGCATCGGAATCTATAACTAGTGTCACAGGAACGGTTCACAACACAGACAGTAAGAGGAGTCAGTCTTCTTGTACTTAAGTCGGCATTTTGCGTTTTGTATTTAATTCCGATGCAATTTCTGTATTTCATCGTCAATAAGAATGTCAAAGGGATACTGTAAACCTGAAGTGAAGCATCGGAATCCATATCTAGTGTCACAGGAGTGGTTCAAATCATTGTCAATAAGAAGAGTCGGTTTTCTTGTACTTAAGTCGCCATGGTGCCTTTTGTATTTAATTCCGATGCAATTTCTGTGTTTCATCGTCAATAAGAAGGTACAAGGGATACAATAAACCTGAAGCGAAGCATCGGAATGTATAACTAGTGTCACAGGAATGGTTCAAAACCTAGACAGTAGGAAGAGTCAGTGTTCTTGCACTTAAGTCGGCATTGTGCCTTTTGTATTTAATACCGATGCAATATCTGTGTTTCATCGTCAATAAGAAGGTCCAAGGGATACAGTAAACCTGAGGTGAAGCATCGGAATCTACAACTAGTGTCACAGGAATGGTTCAAAGCATAGACAGTAAGAACAGTCAGTCTTCTTGTACTTAAGTTGACATTGTGCCTTTTCTATTTAATTCCGATGCAATTTCAGTGTTTCATCGTCAATGATAAGGTCAGAGGGATACAGTAAACCTGAAGTGAAGCATCGGAATCTATAACTAGTGCCACAGGAATGGTTCAAAGCGTAGTCAGTAAGAAGAGTCAGTCTTATTGTACTTAAGTCGGCATTGTGCCTTTCGCATTCAATTCCGATGCAATTTCTGTGTTTCACCGTCAGTAAGAAGGTCAGAGGTATACAGTAATCCTGAAGTGAAGCATCGGAATCTATAACTAGTGTCACAGGAATGGTTCAAAACATAGACAGTAGGAAGAGTCAGTCTTCTTGTACTTAAGTCGGCATTGTACCTTTTGTGTTTAATTCCGATGCTATTTCTATGTTTCATCGTCAATAAGAAGGTCCAATGGATACAGTAAAACTGATGTCAAGCATCGGAATGTTTAGCTAGTGTCACAGGAATGGTTCAAAACATAGTCAGTAAGAGGAGTCAGTCTTTTTGTACTTAAGTCGGCATTGTGCCTTTTGTATTTAATTCCGATGCACTTTCTGTGTTTCATCGTCAATAAGACGGTCCAAGGGAGACAGTAAACCTGAAGTGAAGCATCGGAATCTATAACTAGTGTCACAGGAATGGTTCAAACATAGACAGTAAGAAGAGTCAGTCTTCTTGTACTTAAGTCGGCATTGTGTCTTTTGCATTTAATTCCGACGCAATTTCTATGTTTCATCGTCAATAAGAAAATCAGAGCGATACAGTAAGCTTGAAGTGAAGCATCGGAATCTATAACTAGTGTCACAGGAATGGTTCAAAGCCTAGTCAGTTATAAGAGTCAGTCTTATTGTATTTAAGTCGGCATTGTGCGTTTTTTATTTAATTCCGATGCAATTTCAGTGTTTCATCGTCAATAAGAAGATCAGAGGGATACAGTAAACCTGAAGAGATGCATCGTAATCCATAATTAATGTCACAGGAATGGTTCAAAGCATAGTCAGTAAGAAGAGTCAGTCTCTTGTACTTAAGTCGGCATTGTGCCTTTTGTATTTAATTCCGATGCAATTTCTATGTTTCATCGTCAATAAGAAGGTCCAATGGATACAGTAAAACTGATGTCAAGCATCGGAATGTTTAGCTAGTGTCACAGGAATGGTTCAAAACATAGTCAGTAAGAGGAGTCAGTCTTTTTGTACTTAAGTCGGCATTGTGCCTTTTGTATTTAATTCCGATGCACTTTCTGTGTTTCATCGTCAATATGATGGTCCAAGGGATGCAGTAAACCTGAAGTGAAGCATCGGAATCTATAACTAGTTTCACAGGAATGGTTCAAAACATAATCAGTAAGAAGAGTCATTCTTCTTGTCCTTAAGTCGGCATTGTGCCTTTTGTATTTAATTCTGATGCAATTTCTGTGTTTAATCGTTAATAAGAAGGTTAGAGGGATACAGTAAATCTGAAGTCAAGCATTGGAATCTATAATTAGTGTCGCAGGAATGGTTGAAATCATAGACAGTAAGAAGAGTCAGTCTTCTTGTACTTATGTCGTCATTGTGCATTTTCTATTTAATTCCGATGGAATTTCTGTGTTTCATCGTTAATAAGAAGGTCAGAGGGATACAGTAAACCTGAAGTGAAGCATCGGAATCTGTAACTAGTCTCACAGGAATGGTTCAAAGCATAGTCAGTAACAAGAGTCAGTTTTATTGTACTTCAGTAGGCATAGTGCCTTTTGTATTTAATTCCGATGCAATTTCTGTGTTTCATCGTTAATAAGAAGGTCAGAGGGATACAGTAAACCTGAAGTGAAGCATCGGAATCTATAACTAGTGTCACAGGAATGGTTCAAAACATAATCAGTAAGAAGAGTCATTCTTCTTGTCCTTAAGTCGGCATTGTGCCTTTTGTATTTAATTCCGATGCAATTTCTGTGTTTCATCGTCAATACGAAGGTCCAAGGGATACAGTAAACCTGAAGTGAAGCATCGGAATCTATAACTAGTGTCACAGGAATGGTGCAAAACATAGACAGTGGGAAGAGTCAGTCTTCTTGTACTTAAGTCGGCATTGTACCTTTTGTGTTTAATTCCGATGCAATTTCTGTGTATCATCGTCAATAAGACGGTCCAAGTTATACAGTCAACCTGAAGTGAAGCATCGGAATCTATAACTAGTGTCACAGGAATGGTTCAAACACAGACTGTAAGAAGAGTCAGTCTTCTTGTACTTAAGTCGGCATTGTGCCTTTTCCATTTAATTCCGACGCAATTTCTGTGTTTCATCGTCAATAAGAAAATGAGAGGGATACAGTAAACCTGAAGTGAAGCATTGGAATCTATAACTATTGTCAGAGTAATGGTTCAAAACATAGCCAGTAATAAGAGTCAGTCTTTTTGTACTTAAGTCGGCATTGTGCCTTTTGTATTTCATTCCGATGCAATTTCAGTGTTTCATCGTCAATAAGAAGGTCAGAGGGATACAGTAAACCTGAAGTGAAGCATCGGAATCTATAACTAGTGTCACAGGAATGGTGCATAACATAGACAGTAAGAAGAGTTAGTCTTCTTGTACTTAAGTAGGCATTGTGCCTTTTGTATTTAATTCCGAAGAACTTTCTGTGCGTCATCGTCAACAAGAAGGTCCAAGGGATACAGTAAACTTGAAGTGAAGCATTGGAATCTATAACTAGTGTCACAGGAATGGTTTAAACATAGACAGTAAGAAGAGTCAATCTTCTTGTACTTAAGTCGGCATTGAGCCTTTTCCATTTAATTCCGACGCAATTTCTGTGTTTCATCGTCAATAAGAAAATGAGAGGGATACAGTAAACCTGAAGTGAAACGTTGGAATCTATAACTAGTGTCAGAGGAATGGTTCAAAGCATAGTCAGTAATAAGAGTCAGTCTTTTTGTACTTAAGTAGTCATTGTGCCTTTTGTATTTAATTCCCATGCAATTTCAGTGTTTCATCGTCAACAAGAAGGTCAGAGAGATACAGTAAACCTGCAGTGAAGCATCGGAAACTATAACAAGTGTCACAGGAATGGTTCAAAACATAGTTAGTAGGGAGAGTCAGTCATCTTGTCCTTAAGTCGGCAATTTGCATTTTGTATTTAATTCCGATGCAATTTCTGTGATTCATCGTCAATAAGAAGGTCCAAGGGATACAGTAAACCTGAAGTGAAGCATCGGAATCTACAATTAGTGTCACAGGAATGGTTCAAAACATAGACAGTAAGAAGAGTCAGTCTTCTTGTACATAAGTCGGCATTGTGCCTTTGCTATTTATTTCCGATGCAATTTCTGTGTTTCATGGTCAATAAGAAGGTCAGAGTGATACAGGAAACCTGAAGTGAAGCATCGGACTCTATAACTAGTGTCACAGGAATGGTTCAAAACATAGTCAGTAAGAAGAGACAGTCTTCATGTACTTAAATCGGCATTGTTCCTTTCGTATTTGATTCCGATGCAATTTCTGTGTTTCATCGTCAATAAGAAGGTCCAAGGGATACAGTAAACCTGTAGTAAAGCATCGGAATCTATAACTAGTGCCACACTAATGGTTCAAACATAGACAGTAAGAAGAGTCAGTCTTCTTGTACTTAAGTCGGCATTGTGCCTTTTGTATTTAATTCCGATGCAATTCCCGTGTTTCATCGTCAAAAAGGAGGTCCAAGGGATACAGTAAACCTGATGTGAAGCATCGGAATCTATAACTAGTGTCACTGGAACGGTTCAAAATATAGACAGTAAGAAGAGTAAGTATTCTTGAACTTAAGTCGGCATTGTGCCTTTTCTATTCAATTCCGATGCAATTTCAGTGATTCATCGTCAATAAGAAGGTCCAAGGGATACAGTAAACCTGAAGTGAAGCATCGGACTCTATAACTAGTGTCACAGAAATGGTTCAAAACATAGACAGGAGGAAGAGTCAGTCTTCTTGTACTTAAGTCGGCATAGTGTCTTTTGTATTTAATTCCGATGAAATTTCTGTGTTTCATCGTTAATTAGAAGGTCCAAGGGATACAGTAAACCCGAAGGGAAGCATCGGAATCTATAACTAGTGTCACCGGAATGTTCCAAAGTATAGACAGTAAGAAGAGTCAGTCTTCTTGTACTTAAATCGGCATTGTGCCTTTTGTATTTTATTCCGATGCAATTTCTGTGATTCATCGTCAATAAGAAGAACCAAGGGATACAGTCAACCTGAAGTGAAGCAGAGGACTCTATAACTAGTGCCACAGAAATAGTTGAAAGCATAGACAGTAGGAAGAGTCAGTCTTCGTGTACTTAAGTCGGCATTGTGCTTTTTGTATTAAATTCCGATGCAATTTCTGTGTTTCATCGTCAATAAGAAGGTCCAAGGGATACAATAAACCTGGAGTGTAGCATCGGAATCTATAACTAGTGTCACAGGAATGGTTCAAAACATAGACAGTAAGAAGAGTCAGTCTTCGTGTACTTAAGTCGGCATTGTGCTTTTTGTATTAAATTCCGATGCAATTTCTGTGTTTCATCGTCAATAAGAAGGTCCAAGGGATACAGTAAACCTGAAGTGAGGCATCGGAATCTATAACTAGTATCACAGGAATGGTTCACAACATAGACAGAAAGAAGAGTCAGTCTTCTTGTACTTAAGTCGGCTTTGTGCGTTTTGTATTTAATTCCGATGCAATTTCTGTGTTTCATCGTCAATAAGAATGTCCAAGGGATACGGTAAACCTGAAGTGAAGCATCGGAATCTATAACTAGTGTCAGAGGAATGGTTCAGACCATTGTCTATAAGAAGAGCCGGTTTTCATGTACTTAAGACGCCATTGTGCCTTTTGTATTTATTTCCGATGCAATTTCTGTGTTTCATCGTCAATAAAAAGGTACAAGGGATACAGTAAACCTGAAATGAAGCATGGGAATCTACAACTAATGTCACAGGAATGGTTCAAATCATAGACAGTAAGAAGAGTCAGTCTTATTTTACTTAAGTTTGCATTGTGCCTTTTCTATTTAATTCCGATGCAATTTCTGTGTTTCATCGTCATTGAGAAGGTCAGAGAGATACAGTAAACCTGAAGTGAAGCATCGGAATCCAAAACTAGTGTCACAGGAATGGTTCAAAGCATAGACAGTAGGAAGAGTCAGTCTGCTTGTTCTTAAGTCGGCATTGTGCCTTTTGTATTTAATTCCGATGCAATTTCTGTGTTTCAACGTCAATAAGAAGTTCCAAGGGATACAGTAAACCTGAAGTGAAGCATCGGAATCTATAACTAGTGTCACAGGAATGGTTCAAAGCATAGTCAGTAAGAAGAGTCAGTCTTCTTGTACTTAAGTCGGCATTGTGAATTTTCTATTTAATTCCGATGCAATTTCTGTGTTTCATCGTCAATAACAGGGTCCAAGGGATACAGTAAACCTGGAGTGAAGCATCGGAATCTATAACTAGTGTCACAGGAACGGTTCAAAACATAGTCAGTAAGAAGAGTCAGTCTTCTTGTCCTTAAGTTGGCATTGTGCATTTTGTATTCGTTTCCGATGCAATTTCTGTGTTTCATCGTCAATAAGGAGATCAGAGGGATACAGTAAACCTGAAGTGAAGCATCGGAATCCACAACTAGTGTCACAGGAATGGTTCAAAATATAGACAATAGGAAGAGTCAGTCTTCTTGTACTTAAGTCGGCATTGTGCCTTTTGTATTTAATTCCGATGCAATTTCTGTGTTTCATCGTCAATAAGGGGGTCCAAGGTATATAGTAAACCTGAAGTAAAGCATCGGAATCTATAACTAGTGTCACAGGAATGCTTCAAACTATAATCAGTAAGAAGAGTCAGTCTTCCTGTACATAAGCCCGTATTGTGCCTTTTCTATTTAATTCCGATGCAATTTCTGTGTTTCATCGTCAATTAGAAGGTCCAAGGGATACAGTAAACCTGGAGTGAAGCATCGGAATCTATAACTAGTGTCACAGGAATGGTTCAAAAAATAGACAGTAAGACGAGTCTGTCTTCTTGTACTTAAGTCAGCATTGTGCCTTTTGTATTTAATTAAGATGCAATTTCTGTGTTTCATCATCAATATGAAGGTCCAAGGGATACAGTAAACCTGAAGTGAGGCATAGGAATCTATAACCAGTGTCACAGAAACGGTTCAAAACATAGTCAGTAAGAAGACTCAGTCTCCTTGAACTTAAGCCGGAAAGGTGCCTTTTGTACTTAATTCCGATGCAATTTCTGTTTGTCATCGTCAACAAGAAGGTCCAAGAGATACAGTAAACATGTAGTGAAGCATCGGAATCTAAAACTGGTCTCACAGGAAATTTTCAAAACATAGTCAGTAAGAAGAATCAGCCTTCTTGTACTTAAGTCGGCACTGAGCCTTTTCTATTTAATTCCGAAGCAATTTCTGTGTTTCGTCGTCAATAAGAAGGTCCAAGGGATACAGGAAACCTGAAGTGAAGCATCGGAATCTAATTCCGGTCTCACAGGTAAGGTTCAAAGCATAGAGAGTAAGATGAGCCAGTCATCTTGTATTTGAGCCGGCATTGTGATTTTTGTGTTTAATTCCTATGCAATTTCTAAGTTTCATCGTCAATAAGAAGGTCAGAGGGATACAGTAAACCTGAAGTGAAGCATCGGAATCTATAACTAGTGTCACAAGAATTGTTCAAATCATAGACAGTTGGAAGAGTCAGTCTTCTTGTACTTAATTCGGCATTGTGCCTTTTCTATTTAATTCCGATGCAATTTCTATGTTTCATCGTCAATAAGAAGGTCAGAGGGATACAGTAAACCTGAAGTGAAGCATCGGAATCTATAACTAGTGTCACAGGAATGGTTCAAAACATAGTCAGTAAGGAGAGTCAGTCTTCGTGTACTTAAGTCGGCATTGTGCCTTTTCTATTTAATTCCGATGTAATTTCTGTGTTTCATCGGCAATAATAAGGTCCAAGGGATACAGTAAACCTGAAGTGAAGCATCGGAATCTATAACTAGTGTCACAGGAATGGTTCAAAACATAGTCAGTAAGAAGAGTTAGTCTTCTTGTACTTAAGTCGACATTGTGCCTTTTCTATTTAATTCCGAGCAATTTCTGAGTTTTATCGTCAATAAGAAAGTCCAAAGGATACAGTAAACCTGGAGTAAGGAATCGGTACCTATAACTAGTGTCAATGGAATGGTTCAAAACATAGGCAGTAAGAAGAGTCAGTCTTCGTGTACTTAAGTCGGCATTGTGCTTTTTGTATTAAATTCCGATGCAATTTCTGTGTTTCATCGTCAATAAGAAGGTCCAAGGGATACAGTAAACCTGAAGTGAGGCATCGGAATCTATAACTAGTATCACAGGAATGGTTCACAACATAGACAGAAAGAAGAGTCAGTCTTCTTGTACTTAAGTCGGCTTTGTGCGTTTTGTATTTAATTCCGATGCAATTTCTGTGTTTCATCGTCAATAAGAATGTCCAAGGGATACGGTAAACCTGAAGTGAAGCATCGGAATCTATAACTAGTGTCAGAGGAATGGTTCAGACCATTGTCTATAAGAAGAGCCGGTTTTCATGTACTTAAGTCGCCATTGTGCCTTTTGTATTTATTTCCGATGCAATTTCTGTGTTTCATCGTCAATAAAAAGGTACAAGGGATACAGTAAACCTGAAATGAAGCATGGGAATCTACAACTAATGTCACAGGAATGGTTCAAATCATAGACAGTAAGAAGAGTCAGTCTTATTTTACTTAAGTTTGCATTGTGCCTTTTCTATTTAATTCCGATGCAATTTCTGTGTTTCATCGTCATTGAGAAGGTCAGAGAGATACAGTAAACCTGAAGTGAAGCATCGGAATCCAAAACTAGTGTCACAGGAATGGTTCAAAGCATAGACAGTAGGAAGAGTCAGTCTGCTTGTTCTTAAGTCGGCATTGTGCCTTTTGTATTTAATTCCGATGCAATTTCTGTGTTTCAACGTCAATAAGAAGTTCCAAGGGATACAGTAAACCTGAAGTGAAGCATCGGAATCTATAACTAGTGTCACAGGAATGGTTCAAAGCATAGTCAGTAAGAAGAGTCAGTCTTCTTGTACTTAAGTCGGCATTGTGCCTTTTCTATTTAATTCCGATGCAATTTCTGTGTTTCATCGTCAATAACAAGGTCCAAGGGATACAGTAAACCTGGAGTGAAGCATCGGAATCTATAACTAGTGTCACAGGAACGGTTCAAAACATAGTCAGTAAGAAGAGTCAGTCTTCTTGTCCTTAAGTTGGCATTGTGCATTTTGTATTCGTTTCCGATGCAATTTCTGTGTTTCATCGTCAATAAGGAGATCAGAGGGATACAGTAAACCTGAAGTGAAGCATCGGAATCCACAACTAGTGTCACAGGAATGGTTCAAAATATAGACAATAGGAAGAGTCAGTCTTCTTGTACTTAAGTCGGCATTGTGCCTTTTGTATTTAATTCCGATGCGATTTCTGTGTTTCATCGTCAATAAGGGGGTCCAAGGTATATAGTAAACCTGAAGTAAAGCATCGGAATCTATAACTAGTGTCACAGGAATGCTTCAAACTATAATCAGTAAGAAGAGTCAGTCTTCCTGTACTTAAGTCCGTATTGTGCCTTTTCTATTTAATTCCGATGCAATTTCTGTGTTTCATCGTCAATTAGAAGGTCCAAGGGATACAGTAAACCTGGAGTGAAGCATCGGAATCTATAACTAGTGTCACAGGAATGGTTCAAAAAATAGACAGTAAGACGAGTCTGTCTTCTTGTACTTAAGTCAGCATTGTGCCTTTTGTATTTAATTAAGATGCAATTTCTGTGTTTCATCATCAATATGAAGGTCCAAGGGATACAGTAAACCTGAAGTGAGGCATAGGAATCTATAACCAGTGTCACAGAAACGGTTCAAAACATAGTCAGTAAGAAGACTCAGTCTCCTTGAACTTAAGCCGGAAAGGTGCCTTTTGTACTTAATTCCGATGCAATTTCTGTTTGTCATCGTCAACAAGAAGGTCCAAGAGATACAGTAAACATGTAGTGAAGCATCGGAATCTAAAACTGGTCTCACAGGAAATTTTCAAAACATAGTCAGTAAGAAGAATCAGCCTTCTTGTACTTAAGTCGGCACTGAGCCTTTTCTATTTAATTCCGAAGCAATTTCTGTGTTTCGTCGTCAATAAGAAGGTCCAAGGGATACAGGAAACCTGAAGTGAAGCATCGGAATCTAATTCCGGTCTCACAGGTAAGGTTCAAAGCATAGAGAGTAAGATGAGCCAGTCATCTTGTATTTGAGCCGGCATTGTGATTTTTGTGTTTAATTCCTATGCAATTTCTAAGTTTCATCGTCAATAAGAAGGTCAGAGGGATACAGTAAACCTGAAGTGAAGCATCGGAATCTATAACTAGTGTCACAAGAATTGTTCAAATCATAGACAGTTGGAAGAGTCAGTCTTCTTGTACTTAATTCGGCATTGTGCCTTTTCTATTTAATTCCGATGCAATTTCTATGTTTCATCGTCAACAAGAAGGTCAGAGGGATACAGTAAACCTGAAGTGAAGCATCGGAATCTATAACTAGTGTCACAGGAATGGTTCAAAACATAGTCAGTAAGGAGAGTCAGTCTTCGTGTACTTAAGTCGGCATTGTGCCTTTTCTATTTAATTCCGATGTAATTTCTGTGTTTCATCGGCAATAATAAGGTCCAAGGGATACAGTAAACCTGAAGTGAAGCATCGGAATCTATAACTAGTGTCACAGGAATGGTTCAAAACATAGTCAGTAAGAAGAGTTAGTCTTCTTGTACTTAAGTCGACATTGTGCCTTTTCTATTTAATTCCGAGCAATTTCTGAGTTTTATCGTCAATAAGAAAGTCCAAAGGATACAGTAAACCTGGAGTAAAGAATCGGTACCTATAACTAGTGTCAATGGAATGGTTCAAAACATAGGCAGTAAGAAGAGTCAGTCTTCGTGTACTTAAGTCGGCATTGTGCTTTTTGTATTAAATTCCGATGCAATTTCTGTGTTTCATCGTCAATAAGAAGGTCCAAGGGATACAGTAAACCTGAAGTGAGGCATCGGAATCTATAACTAGTATCACAGGAATGGTTCACAACATAGACAGAAAGAAGAGTCAGTCTTCTTGTACTTAAGTCGGCTTTGTGCGTTTTGTATTTAATTCCGATGCAATTTCTGTGTTTCATCGTCAATAAGAATGTCCAAGGGATACGGTAAACCTGAAGTGAAGCATCGGAATCTATAACTAGTGTCAGAGGAATGGTTCAGACCATTGTCTATAAGAAGAGCCGGTTTTCATGTACCTAAGTCGCCATTGTGCCTTTTGTATTTATTTCCGATGCAATTTCTGTGTTTCATCGTCAATAAAAAGGTACAAGGGATACAGTAAACCTGAAGTGAAGCATGGGAATCTACAACTAATGTCACAGGAATGGTTCAAATCATAGACAGTAAGAAGAGTCAGTCTTATTTTACTTAAGTTTGCATTGTGCCTTTTCTATTTAATTCCGATGCAATTTCTGTCTTTCATCGTCATTGAGAAGGTCAGAGAGATACAGTAAACCTGAAGTGAAGCATCGGATTCCAAAACTAGTGTCACAGGAATGGTTCAAAGCATAGACAGTAGGAAGAGTCAGTCTGCTTGTACTTAAGTCGGCATTGTGCCTTTTGTATTTAATTCCGATGCAATTTCTGTGTTTCATCGTCAATAAGAAGTTCCAAGGGCTGCAGTAAACCTGAAGTGAAGCATCGGAATCTATAACTAGTGTCACAGGAATGGTTCAAAGCATAGTCAGTAAGAAGAGTCAGTCTTCTTGTACTTAAGTCGGCATTGTGCCTTTTCTATTTAATTCCGATGCAATTTCTGTGTTTCATCGTCAATAACAAGGTCCAAGGGATACAGTAAACCTGGAGTGAAGCATCGGAATCTATAACTAGTGTCACAGGAACGGTTCAAAACATAGTCAGTAAGAAGAGTCAGTCTTCTTGTCCTTAAGTTGGCATTGTGCTTTTTGTATTCGTTTCCGATGCAATTTCTGTGTTTCATCGTCAATAAGGAGATCAGAGGGATACAGTAAACCTGAAGTGAAGCATAGGAGTCTATAACCAGTGTCACAGAAATGGTTCAAAACATAGTCAGTAAGAAGACTCAGTCTCCTTGAACTTATGCCGGAATGGTGCCTTTTGTACTTAATTCCGATGCAATTTCTGTTTGTCATCGTCAACAAGAAGGTCCAAGAGATACAGTAAACATATAGTGAAGCATCGGAATCTAAAACTGGTCTCACAGGAAATGTTCAAAACATAGTCAGTAAAAAGAATCAGCCTTCTTGTACTTAAGTCGGCACTGTGCCTTTTCTATTTAATTCCGAAGCAATTTCTGTGTTTCATCGTCAATAAGAAGGTCAGAGGGATACAGTAAACCTGAAGTGAAGCATCGGAATCTATAACTAGTGTCACAAGAATTGTTCAAACCATAGACAGTTGGAAGAGTCAGTCTTCTTGTACTTAATTCGGCATTGTGCTTTTTCTATTTAATTCCGATGCAATTTCTATGTTTCATCGTCAATAAGAAGGTCAGAGGGATACAGTAAACCTGAAATGAAGCATCGGAATCTATAACTAGTGTCACAGGAATGGTTCAAAACATAGTCAGTAAGGAGAGTCAGTCTTCGTGTACTTAAGTCGGCATTGTGCCTTTTCTATTTAATTCCGATGTATTTTCTGTGTTTCATCGTCAATACGAAGGTCCAAGGGATACAGTAAACCTGAAGTGAAGCATCGGAGTCTATAACTAGTGTCACAGGAATGGTTCAAAACATAGTCAGTAAGAAGAGTTAGTCTTCTTGTACTTAAGTCGACATTGTGCCTTTTCTATTTAATTCCGAGCAATTTCTGAGTTTTATCGTCAATAAGAAAGTCCAAAGGATACAGCAAACCTGGAGTAAAGAATCGGTACCTATAACTAGTGTCAATGGAATGGTTCAAAACATAGGCAGTAAGGAGAGTCTGTCTTCTTGTCCTTAAGTCAGCATTGTGCCTTTTGTATTTAATTCCGATGCAATTTCTGTGTTTCATCGGAAATAAGGTCAGAGGGATACAGTAAACCTGAAGTGAAGCATCGGACCCCATAACTAGTGTCACAGGAATGGTTAAAACATTGACAGTAAATAGAATCAGTCTTCTTGTACTTAAGTCGGCATTATGCTTTTTGTATTTAATTCCGATGCAATTTCTGTTTTTCATTGTCAATAAGATGGTGAGAGGGATACAGTAAACCTGAAGTGAAGCATCGGAGTCTATAACTAGTGTCACAGGACTGGTTCAAAAATAGACAGTAAGAAGAGTCAGTCTTCCTGTACTTTAGTCGGCATTGTGCACTTTGTATTTAATTCCGATGCAATTTCTGTGTTTCATCGTCAATAAGAAGGTCAGAGGGATACAATAAACCTGAAGTTAAGCATCGGAATCTATAATTACTGTCACAGGAATGGTTCAAAGCGAAGTGAGTAAGAAGAGTCAGTCTTCTTGTTCTTAAGCCGGCATTGTGCCTTTTCTATTTAATTCCGATGCAATTTCTGTGTTTCATCGGCAATAAGGTCAGAGGGATACAGTAAACCTGAAGTGAAGCATCGGAATCTATAACTAGTGTCACAGGAATAGTTCAAAACATAGACAGTAGGAAGAGTCAGTCTTCTTGTACTTAAGTCGGCATTGTGCCTTTTGTATTTAATTCCCATGCAATTTTTGAATTTCATCGTCAATAAGAAGGTCGGAGGGATACAGTAAACCTGAAGTGAAGCATCGGAATCTATAACTAGTGTCACAGGAATGGTTCAAAACATAATCAGTAAGGAGAGTCAGTCTTCGTGTACTTAAGTCAGCATTGTGCCCTTTCCATTTAATTCCGATGTAATTTCTGTGTTTCATCGTCAATAAGAGGGTCCGAGGGATACAGTAAACCTGAAGTGAAGCATCGGAATATATAACTAGTGTCACAGGAATGGTTTAAAACATAGTCAGTAAGAAGAGTTAGTCTTCTTGTACTTAAGTCGACATTGTGCCTTTTCTATTTAACACTCTAAGCGCCAAGCCCGTAAAATTTACGGGCCTGGGATCGCGCGAAAATCACCAAGCCCGTAAAATTTACGGGCCGCTACATTTAATTTCATTCAAAACACTGCAACGTTATTTCTACGGGTTTGGCCAGCGCTATACGTTTTTCAGATGTTTATTAACAAAATGCGTCCATAGATGTCACGGCAGCGCTGTAATTCATGTTAAAACTTATCTTTGCGTTCTCAGTCTGTATATCATTCAGTTGTTTGTCATCATGTTTCGGCGCGGTTTATCAGACGCAGAAATTGCGGATTTGATCAATCATAGCGACACTCTGGATAATGTAGAGAGTGATTCAGACGATTCTGAATGCAATGGTGTGTTTGAAGGTACGTATTTCCGAATTTTCCACGTAATTGTGCAGTACGCACATATCTGTTGAACATGTGTAAACGATGTATGTAGTTACACATAATGTGATATTCTTTTTAGAAGACGAGATTGATGACAGTTTGTCTTCAGATGAAGACGAGAATGATGTTGAAGGTGTTGCTTCAAATCCAGCAGCTGTGCCGTATCCGAAAGACAGTGAGTGGACTGCAGTTGACACCTACCGACCTCTGCCTGTCAACACGACACCCAGGCAGATACTAGTGGATATTGATGAGTCGAGTTCTGTACTGGATTGCAGTAAAGTGTTCCTTACTGACAGTGACGTAAATGAACTCAAGAGACAGACAAATTTGTATGCATCACAGACAATACAGAAGAAAAGAAGAGGAAATAATCTGAAGCCCCATTCAGTTTTGAGTTCGTGGAAGCCAGTGACTATAAGTGAGATGAGGCGTTTCTTGGGTATTATTTTCCACATGTGTGTTTCGAAAAAGCCCAAAATTGCGGACCATTGGAGCACTAATCCTGTTCTTAGTTGTAACTTTTGTCCCCATGTCATGAGCCGTTTGCGTTTCACTCAGATACTGTCATGCTTGCATCTTGTTGACAATTCAAATCAGAAAAAACCAGGCGAAGATGGATTTCATCCACTTTACAAAGTTTTGCCATATTATAATAATTTGAAGGAGCGATGTATCCAGGCATATCGTCCCTCAGAAAAAGTGACAATTGATGAAGGAATTTGCCCATTTCGAGGTCGTGTGAGTTTCCGTGTTTACATGCAAAATAAGCCTCATAAGTATGGACTGAAAGTATATGCTGTTGCTGAAGCCAGTAGTGGCTATGTTGTAAATTTTGAAGTTTATGCTGGTAAGCATATTGTTGACAATTCTTCGTCTGCGGTTATTTTGCGATTGTTGTCTGACAGCAGCTTGCTGAACAAAGGCCACACTGTGTATTTAGATCGATTTTATTCCAGTCCAGAGCTATTTCAGCAACTGGCAGAGAAAGGCACTGGAGCTGTTGGTACTGTGAACAAATCCAGGAAAGGATTGCCTAAAGATTTAGTATCTGCTACGCTGAAAAAGGGCGAAATGTCTTTTCGGCGTAAAGATAATGTATTGGCAATGAAGTGGAAAGATAAGAGAGATGTGTATACATTGTCTACAAGGCATCAAGCAACATTTGGTACGCATACTAAGAGAAATGGGTCTGTAGTATTGAAACCACTTCAGGTACTTGATTACAACCTCAATAAAATTGGAGTGGATATTGGAGACCAACGCCTGCAGTACAATCCGTTCCAGCACAGAACTGTGAAATGGTGGCGAAAATTATATTTCCATTTGCTGCTTATGGGAGTATCAAATGCATTTTGGCTGTACAATGCAGTGCACAGGAAGAAAATTACAATAACAGACTTTATAACAGTGCTTGCAGTTCAGCTTGTTGAAGACGACACACTTGAATTCATTCCAAGAAATGAAGGAACTGTAGGTCGGCTAACAAAGAGACATTTTTTGCAGCACATACCTGCAACTACTAAGAAGTATGCTGCTCGTGTGTGTCACGTGTGCAGTTCCAGGAGCAAGAAACAGAGTGGCAAGGCTTCTCGCAAAGAGACACGATACGAATGTGAACAGTGTGGCGTTGCACTCTGCCTGGAACCTTGCTTTAAAATTTTCCACACTAAAAAACAATATGATTCTGTGTGAAATTTATATGTAATACTGTATACTATCAGAAACATGTAATGTAGTGCCACAATTTTGGTTAAAAATAAATCACAATTGTATTCCCTTATTCGTATGACTTTTTCTAAATTCTTAAAACATCTAAGTGATTTCTATAACTGTACCTTAAAGCTGTGCATTGTAAAGTAGTTTCTTTCACTCAGAATTAAAGTAGAAATGTGCAGCTTCAAGATGGTACCAAATTTGCCACAATCCAAACAGTAGATTTGATGCAGTAATTTTTTTAATATTGGTAAAATTGCCCGGTTTCTAGGGACGGGTGCATAAAATAGGCCTGGTACAGAGAGTGTTAATTCCGATGCAATTTCTGTGTTTCATCGTCAATATGAAGGTCCAAAGGATACAGTAAACCTGGAGTAAAGCATCGGAACCCATAACTAGTGTCAATGGAATGGTTCAAAACATAGACAGTAAGAAGAGTCTGTCTTCTTGTCCTTAAGTCGGCATTGTGCCTTTTGTCTTTAATTCCGATGCAATTTCTGTGTTTCATCGGCAATTAGGTCAGAGGGATACAGTAAACCTGAAGTGAAGCATCGGAATCTATAACAAGTGTCACAAGAATTGTTCAAAACATAGACAGTTGGAAGAGTCAGTCTTCTTGTACTTAATTTGGCATTTCGCCTTTTGTATTTAATTCCGATGCAATTTCTGTGTTTCATCGTCAATAAGAAGGTCTAAGGTATACAGCAAACATGAAGTGAAGCATCAGAATCTATAACTAGAGTCACAGGAATGGTTCAAAGCATAGTCAGTAAGGAGAGTCAGTCTTCTTGAACTTAATTCGGCATTGTGCATTTTGTATTTAATTCCGCTGCAATTTCTATGTATCATCGTCAATAAGAAGGTCTGAGGGATACAATAAACCTGAAGTTAAACATCGGAATCTATAATTAGTGTCACAGGAATGGTTCAAAGCGAAGTGAGTAAGAAGGTTCAGTCTTCTACTCCTTAAGCCGGCATTGTGCCATTTCTATTTAATTCCGATGCAATTTCTGTGTTTCATCGGCAATAAGGTCAGAGGGATACAGTAAACCTGAAGTGAAGCATCGGAATCTATAACTAGTGTCACAGGAATGGTTCAAAACATAGACAGTAGGAAGAGTCAATCTCCTTGTACTTAAGTCGGCATTGTGCCTTTTGTATTTAAATCCCATGCAATTTTTGAGTTTCATCGTCAATAAGAAGGTCAGAGGGATACAGTTAACCTGAAGTGAAGCATCATAATCCAAAACTAGAGTCACAGGAATGGTTCAATGCATAGACAGTTGGAAGAGTCAGTCTTCTTGTACTTAAGTCGGCATTGTGCCTTTTGTATTTAATTCCGATGCAAATTCTGTGTTTCATCGTCAATAAGAAGGGCCAAGGTATACAGTAATCCTTAAGTGAAGCATCGGAATCTATAACTAGTGTCACAGGAATGGTCAAAACATAGTCAGTAAAAAGAGTCAGTCTTCTTGTACTTAAGTCGGCATTGGGCCTTTTCTATTTAATTCCGATGCAATTTCTATATTTCATCGTCAATAAGATGGTCCAAGGGATACAGTAAACCTGGAGTGAAGCATCGGAATCCATAACTAGTGTCACAGGAATGGTTCACAACATAGACAGTAACAAGCGTCAGTCTTCTTGTACTTAAGTCGACATATTGCCTTTTCTATTTAATTCCGATGCAATTTCTGTGTTTCATCGTCAATAAGAAGGTCAGAGGGATACAATAAACTTGAAGTGAAGCATCGGAATCTATAATTAGTGTCACAGGAATGGTTCAAAACATAATCAGTAAGTAGAGTCAGTCTTCGTGTACTTAAGTCAGCATTGTGCATTTTCTATTTAATTCCGATGCAATTTCTGTGTTTCATCGTCAATAACAAGGTCCAAGGGATACAGTAAACCTGGAGTGAAGCATTGGAATCTATAACTAGTGTCACAGGAATGGTTCAAAGCATAGTCAATAAGAAGAGTCAGTCTTCTTGTCCTTCAGTTTGCATTGTGCCTTTTGTATTTAATTCCGATGCAATTTCTGTGTTTCATCGTCAATAAGAAGGTCAGATTGATACAGTAAACCTGAAGTGAATCATCGGAATCCACAATTAGTGTAACAGGAATGGTTCAAAATATAGACAGTAGGAAGAGTCAGTCTTCTTGTACTTAAGTCGGCATTGTGCCTTTTGTATTTAGTTCCGCTGCAAATTCTGTGTTTCTTCGACAGTAAGAAGGTCCAAGGGATACAGTAAACCTGGGGTGAGGCATCGGAATCTATAACTACTGTAAATGGAATGGTTCAAAACATAGGCATTAAGAAGA
This sequence comes from Schistocerca piceifrons, assembly GCF_021461385.2. Lineage (NCBI taxonomy): Eukaryota > Metazoa > Arthropoda > Insecta > Orthoptera > Acrididae > Schistocerca > Schistocerca piceifrons. Next base: position 63,929 of record NW_025728425.1, read on the forward strand.
GTCTGTCTTCTTGTACTTAAGTCGGCATTGTGCCTTTTCTATTTAATTCCGATACAAATTCTGTGTTTCATCGTCAATGAGAAGGTCTGAGGGATACAGTAAACCTGATGTGAAGCATCGGAATCTATAACTAGTGTTACAGGAATGGTCAATACATAGTCAGTAAGAAGAGTCAATCTTCTTGTACTTAAGTCGGCATTGTGCCTTTCGTATTTAATTCCGATGGAATTTCTGTGTTTCACCGTCAGTAAGAAGGTCTGAGGGATACAGTAAACCGGAAGTGAAGCATCGGAATCTATAACTAGTGTCACACGAATGGTTCTAACATAGACAGTAAGAAGAGTCAGTCTTCTTGTACTTAAGTCGGCATTGTGCCTTTTGTATTTAATTTCGATGCCATTTCTGTGTTTCATCGTCAATAAGAAGGTCAGAGGGATACAGCAAACCTGAAGTGAAGCATCGGAATCTATAACTAGGGTCACAGGAGTGGTTCAAAACATAGTCAGTAAGAAGAGTAAGTCTTCTTGTCCTTGAGTCGGCATTGTGCCTTTTGTATTTAATTCCGATGCAATTTCTGTGTTTCATCGTCATTAAGAAGGTCCAAGGGATACAGTAAACCTGGAGTGAAGCATCGGAACCAATAACTAGTGTCAAAGTAATGGTTCAAAACATTGACAGTAAGAAGAGTCAGTCTTCTTGTACTTAAGTCGGCATTGTGCCTTTTCTATTTAATTCCGATGCAATTTCTGTGTTTCATCGTCAATAACAAGGTCCAAGGGATACAGTAAACTTGGAGTGAAGCATTGGAATCTATAACTAGTGTCACAGGAATGGTTCAAAACGTAGTCTGTAAGAAGAGTCAGTCTTCTTGTACTTAAGTCGGCATTGTGCATTTTCTATTTAATTCCGATGCAATTTCTGAGTTTCATCGTCAATTAGAAGGACCAAGGGATACAGTAAACCTGAAGTGAAGCATCGGAATCTATAACTAGTGTCACAGGAATGGTTCAAATCATAGACAGTAAGAAGAGTCAGTTTTCTTGTACTTAAGTCAGCATTGTGCTTTTCGTATTTAATTCCGATGCAATTTCTGTGTTTCATCGGCAATAATGTCAGAGGGATACAGTAAACCTAAAGTGATGCATCGGAATCTATAACTAGTGTCACAGAAACGGTTCAAAACATGGACAGTAGGAAGAGTCAGTCATCTTGTACTTAAGTCGGCATTGTGCTTTTTGTATTTAATTCCGATGCGATCTCTGTGTTTCATCGTCAATAAGAAGTTCCAAAGGATACAAAAAACCTGGAGTGTAGCATCGGAATCTATAACTAGTGTCACAGGAATGGTTCAAAACAAAGACAGTAAGAAGAGTCAGTCTTCGTGTACTTAAGTCGGCATTTTGCCTTTTGTATTTAATTCCGATGCAATTTCTGTGTTTCATCGTCAATAAGAAGGTCCAAGAGAGACGGTAAACCTGAAGTGAAGCATCGGAACCTATAACCAGTGTCACAGGAATGGTTCAAAACATAGTCAGTAAGAAGAGTCAGTCTTCTTGTCCTTAAGTTGGCAGTGTGCCTTTTGTATTTAATTCCGATGCAATTTCTGTGTTTCATCGTCAATAAGAAGGTCCAAGCTATACAGTAAACCTGAACTAAAGCATCGGAATCTATAACTCGTGTCACAGGAAAGGTTCAAACTATAATCCGTAAGAAGAGTCAGTCTTCCTGTACTTAAGTCGACATTGTGCCTTTTCTATTTAATTCCGATTCAATTTCTGTGTTTCATCGTCAATAAGAAGGTCCAAGGGATACAGTAAACCTGAAGTCAAGCATCGAATCTATAACTAGTGTCACTGGAATGTTTCAAATTATAGACAGTAAGAAGAGTCAGTATTCTTGTACTTAAGTCGGCATTGTGCCGTTTGTATTTAATCCCGATGCAATTACTGTGATTCGTCGTCAATAAGAAGGTCCAAGGGAAACAGTAAACCTGAAGTGAAGCATCGGAATCTATAACTAGTGTCACAGGAATGGTTCAAATCATAGACAGTGAGAAGAGTCAGTCTTCTTGTACTTAAGTCGGCACTGTGGCTTTTGTATTTAATTCCCATGCAATTACTGTGTTTCATCGTCAATAAGAAGGTCAGAGGGATACAGTAAACCGGAAGTGAAGGATCGGATTCTATAACTAGTGTCACAGGAATGGTTCAAAACATAGACAGTAAGAAGAGTCAGTCTTCGTGTACTTAAGTCAGCATTTTGCCTTTTGTATTTAATTCCGATGCAATTTCTGTGTTTCATCGTCAATAAGAACGTCCAATGGATACGGTTCACCTGAAGTGAAGCTTCGGAATCTATAACTAGTGTCACAGGAATGGTTCAAAGCATAATCAGTAAGAAGAGTCAGTCTTCTTGTACTTAAGTCGGCATTGTGGCTTTTCTATTTAATTCCGAAGCAATTTCTGTGTTTCATCGTCAATAACAAGGTCCAAGGGATACAGTAAACCTGGGGTGAAGCATTGGAATCTATAACTAGTGTCACAGGAATGGTTCAAAACATAGTCAGTAAGAAGAGTCAGTCTTCTTGTCCTTAAGTTGGCATTGTGCCTTTTGTATTTAATTCCGATGCAATTTCTGTGTTTCATCGTCAATAAGAAGGTCAGAGGGATACAGTAAACCTGAAGTGAAGCATCGGAATCCACAACTAGTGTCACAGGAATGGTTCAAAATATAGACAGTAGGAAGAGTAAGTCTTCTTGTACTTAAGTCGGCATTGTGCTTTTGTATTTAATTTCGATGCAATTTCTGTGTTTCATCGTCAATAAGAAGGTTCAAGGTATACAGTAAACCTTAAGTAAAGCAACGGAATCCATAACTAGTGTCACAGGAATGGTTCAAACTATAATCAGTAAGAAGAGTCAGTCTTCCTGAACTTAAGTCTACATTGTGCCTTTTCTATTTAATTCCGATTCAATTTCTGTGTTTCATCGTCAATTAGAAGGTCCAAGGGATACAGTAAACCTGAAGTGAAGCATCGGAATCTATAACTAGTGTCACAGGAATGGTTCAAAACATAGTCAGTAAGAAGAGTCAGTCTTCTTGTACTTAAGTCCGCATTGTGCCTTTTCTATTTAATTCCGATGCAATTTCTGTGTTTCATCGTCAATAAGAAGGTCCAAGGGATACAGTAAACCTGGGGTGAAGCATCGGAATCTATAACTAGTGTCAATGGAATGGTTCAAATCATAGGCATTAAGAAGAGTAAGTCTTCTTGTACTTAAGTCGTCATTGTGCCTTTTCTATTTAATTCCGATACAAATTCTGTGTTTCATCGTCAATGAGAAGGTCAGAGGGATACAGTAAACCTGAAGTGAGGCATCGGAATCTATAACTAGTGTCACAGGAATGGTTCAAATCATAGACAGTAAGAAGAGTCAGTCTTCTTGTACTTAAGTCAGCATTGTGCATTTTGTATTTAATTCCGATGCAATTTCTGTGTTTCATCGGCAATAAGGTCAGAGGGATAAAGTAAACCTGAAGTGAAGCATCGGAATCTATAACTAGTGTCACAGGAATGGTTCAAATCATGGACAGTAGGAAGAGTCAGTCATCTTGTACTTAAGTCGGCATTATGCTTTTTGTATTTAATTCCGGTGCAATTTCTGTGTTTCATCTTCAATAAGAAGGTCCAAGTGTTACAGTAAACCTGAGATGATGCTTCGGAATCTATAACTAGTGTCACAGGAATGGTTCAAAGCATAGACAGTGAGAAGAGTCAGTCTTCTTGTACTTAAGTCGGCACTGTGGCTTTTGTATTTAATTCCCATGCAATTACTGTGTTTCATCGTCAATAAGAAGGTCAGAGGGATACAGTAAACCGGAAGTGAAGGATCGGATTCTATAACTAGTGTCACAGGAATGGTTCAAAACATAGACAGTAAGAAGAGTCAGTCTTCGTGTACTTAAGTCAGCATTTTGCCTTTTGTATTTAATTCCGATGCAATTTCTGTGTTTCATCGTCAATAAGAACGTCCAATGGATACGGTTCACCTGAAGTGAAGCTTCGGAATCCATATCTAGTGTCACAGGAATGGTTCAAAACATAATCAGTAAGAAGAGTCAGTCTTCTTGTACTTAAGTCGGCATTGTGCCTTTTCTATTTAATTCCGATGCAATTTCTGTGTTTCATCGTCAATAACAAGGTCCAAGGGATACAGTAAACCTGGAGTGAAGCATTGGAATCTATAACTAGTTTCACAGGAATGGTTCAAAACACAGTCAGTAAGAAGAGTCCGTCTTCTTGTCCTTAAGTTGGCATTGTGCCTTTTGTATTTAATTCCGATGCAATTTCTGTGTTTCATCGCCAATAAGAAGGTCAGAGGGATACAGTAAACCTGAAGTGAAGCATCGGAATCCACAACTAGTGTCACAGGAATGGTTCAAAATATAGACAGTAGGAAGGGTCAGTCTTCTTGTACTTAAGTCGGCATTGTGCTTTTGTATTTAATTTCGATGCAATTTCTGTGTTTCATCGTCAATAAGAAGGTTCAAGGTATACAGTAAACCTTAAGTAAAGCAACGGAATCCATAACTAGTGTCACAGGAGTGGTTCAAACTATAATCAGTAAGAAGAGTCAGTCTTCCTGAACTTAAGTCTACATTGTGCCTTATCTATTTAATTCTGATGCAATTTCTGTGTTTCATCGTCAATTAGAAGGTCCAAGGGATACAGTAAACCTGAAGTGAAGCATCGGAATCTATAACTAGAGTCTATAAAATAAATAAAATAAAATAAAATAAAATATTAATTATGTATTATTGTATGATAGTGATTGTTTGTACTTAATATTTGCGTGACGTTTAATTATTCGGTATCAGACGCTTGACAATGGCTTTTTCGTAAATGTAATGTTATTCGTAGTTGACCGTGAAATAAAACTGAAATAATCGGACTTCGTACTTAAATCGTTACCAAAGACTGCTGCGGTAGGTGCGGACTCATAATCTAAATCTCAATATTTCAATAATTTGCCAGCCATGCCAAAACGTCGTACAGAGGTGATTGTCTACTAAACAAAAAAATTACACAGTTAGTTAAATCAGATATATTCAATGAATAAGCCTACAGTTCATAATCCGACTTACTTTTATAAATATAAATTCTTTTCAGAATCGAGTGCCTAGTATGGTTGCAACTCGCAGTAATTTTCTATAACATGAAATATGGCGGTGTGCCAGACAATAAACTAAAATACGTGCTTCTCGCACCACTTCAACCAGGACCTCTCTTTTCTTAATCGAACATACGAGTAACGTAATTGTGCTTTTGTTTTATCAGCGACACAGCGCTGCAGTTGTGTGCCATAGGCTTTATTTATTTGTCACTCATTATTTATTTAATTAATATCTCGCGTTTCCGAGGAAACCCACGCTCGGCATGCAAATGTGCCTTTATATTGCCCCCTGAATTGCGAGGCGAAAGGACACACCTGCAGGCGAGCAATTCACCTAAAGGCACAAGAAAATCTAAGTTATCTACAACTATTTACATGACTTACATTATACTGTATATTATATACAAAATTTGAACTACGCGCGTGCGCCGAAAAAGTTCTTATGTTGGCAAAACAGAGTGCGCGCATGCGCAGAAGCATCTGTGTAACTACGGCACTGCCGTTATTTCGTAAATTTAGATCACGCGGCACAGTATTGCAGTTCATATTGTTCGTGTGCGCGCGCATTTCTTAGTCGTTGCACAAAGAAAATATTCCACCAAGATTACATATGAAGACTACATTCTATGACAGGTAACTTAGTTTTAAAATTACAATATTTGTTATAATACAACTTTAGATTGTTGAATGTTCTTAGTTACATAGCATTGCAATGAAATGCTTCAACGAAAAATGTTCTGTTGTTTCAGGTGCATTGACCTATACACATCGTGTCGTTATTACAGTTCATATTCATCTACTGCACAGTACTGTTTCACAGGTTAGTGTCGTCGTGGTAAAGTTTTTTGATCACAGTAACATCGCTGTATAACAACGTGATTGATACATAAGCATGTCCATTTCCTATTTCCATTATAGTCGTTGTGATGCAGTTCGTTGTGACAAAAAGCATTGTTTATTACAGATCAGACGTGACCCGTCGAGTAATTAGTCCATATGCAGTTCGTTTTCGATATTCCGTGGAAGCTTGGTTGCAGAACCTCGGACGGCACATAGCTGGCGTCGATCCTTGGACAGTCCAGGTAAGAGTGTCCGTCACATTTCGAGAACATTTCATTCCCTGAAGTTCCAACCAGAATTCTTCCACCCGTCGTGTTGTTTTCTGGACAGGCACTTTGTGTCCATTTAATCCAGTTAACATCTTGAAGTTGGGTACTGTAGTAATGTCACTAGACGATGCACGATTTATGCACTTCACATATTCAGTTTTTTTTTTTTTTTTTTTTTTTTTTTTTTAAATATAGCTCACCTAAATGTTCGTAGTTACTCATCGAAGAAATCGTTCATCGCGTTTACAAAGGTACGATGCATCATGAATGACATTAACAGTTTCTTTCACATAGGTTTCTGCGTAGTTGCAGACTTAGTAATGTACGTTAATGTCCGTGAACAGTGGTTCACTACGCATTTTTTTTTTTAAAAAAAGTTTTTCACATTTTGGCACTCGTTATCGTTCAAATTTTCACACAGTAACAGTTACATTATACATCAGTTAAAAAAAACATAAGTAATCATACATATACACGTCACATATTTTCTTAGCATAAACATAATACACTTACACATAAACATGTTTTCATCATTATTACATAGCTATAAATTATTACATTGTGTCACATTTGATTACATGGATTGCAGATATTTACGTCCTCTTTAACGGTTTTGCTGGGATTATATCGATGTTTTTTGTGATGTCATCTGAAATTAAGATAGGTTAGACACAACATTCATTACATCAGTAGGCAAGACCAGGCGTTTTCACTACTCAATAAATATTCAAAATAATAAGAGACGGAAAGCTGTTAGATTCCTCGCGTTTTGTGCGTGTGTGTATAGTGTCTGTGTGGCCTTGGCTACTGGTAGATGCTTTTCTTGCTGAGAGATGTGCGTCTAATCTATTTCTCGAAGTAAAAGATCGCTTCACAGATGACGTCTGTCGGTTCGTCAGGTGTCATACCAAGTCAGTGGTACCTACAGTCACAAATGTTCCGTGAAAAATTTATATATCATTCACTGCTACGTAATCATAAATTTTACTTTAATATTCAGTCTTCTCGGTGGTGCCGCGGCGTTGAAAGAAAAGTTCTTCTGTCTTCAACTGCGTCACTGGAACCGCTGAAATGAAAATTTCTATACTGCTTATTATCTGTGTTGTAGCAAACAGAGTTTTGCGAGTTGCTTAGCAATGTTTTCATGGGTATGACTTTGACATTATTTGGCATGAAATGCTCTAAGATCTCGTTGTGCGTATAGCCCAATAATTTTGTTAGTTCTAGGATGTTGTAACAGATACGCACCAGGATGCGGTATGTTAACAATTATATAAGGTCCTTCATATAGCAGACGCCACTTAGCGTTGCGTCGTTTGAGTGCTACAGATTTATGATGAGTACGAAGTAGTACAAGCATTCCTACCTTGAATTTTTGTTTTCTTTTTATTATGTTTGTGTGATGTTTGTTTCGTATCTGTGCGTGATGTGTCAATGTAGTCAATACTTCTTTTATTTTCTGTTCAGGTGTGATTTCCTTGTCTGACAACTTAGGTAATGGTTCTATCCACTGATCGTTCTGTTTGCAATTGAACATGATCTCGTTAGGTGTGTAATTCGTATCGTAAATATTTAAGTTATTGTGTACGTCTTCGAAAAGACTTAGGTAGGACACCCAATTAGTATGTTTTGATGAAATATAGGTCCTCATGAATCGGTTTAGTTCTCGGAAAAGTCTCTCAGTCGCGTTACATTGTGGACTAAACTTTGAAATATATATACTTTTAATGTTATTGTCCTTCAAGAAATTTCTCCATTTGTACCCAGAGTAGTATGCTGCATTATCTGACAGAATTGCTTTAGGTTTTCCCACGTGCGTCAGGTGATCACTTGAGAATCTTCGTATTATAGCATTTGCAGTGGCGGATTTTAAAGCATAAAGTTTTACATGTTTAGAAAATATATCGTAAAAAGCTAAGATATATTTGACGCCTCCAGAGCTTGCTGGATGCGGTCCACTGATGTCAGTACACAGAATTTCCAGGGGTTTACTAGGTAAAATAGAATGTAAATCTGTTTTTGTGGATAAATTCTGAGGTTTTGATTTTTGACATATGACACATGTTTTCAGTTCCCTGTAAATCTTTCTTCTCATATTGCTAAAATAACAGTATGTACTGAGCTTCGCTAAACACTTTTTTGTCCCATAATGACCCCAAACTAAGTGTGTGTGCCAAATTAAATTACGTTCAGACTCTTTGGGAATGCATACACACCAGTTAGTAGCATTTGGATGTCGGCGGTAAAATGGCACATCATTGTGTAACTTGTAATACTTAGTCAAAGGATGATTGTGTTTTTCTACCAGTAATGTTATTATTTTATACCAGTGAGGATCAGATTTTTGTAATTCAGCCATGTTTCTGCACATATCAATATAATATTGGTGATACTGCTTGTCTTGCATTAAGAGAATCCTGTAGTCATTTATATTTTCTAAGTCACTGTTGGTATCATTCATACCTTGTGGAAGTCTAGACAAAGTGTCTGCAATGGTGTTGTCCTTACCTCTTATGTACTTAATTTCAAAACAGTAGTTCTGAAGTGTAACTGCCCATCGTGATAGTCTAGGATGTACAAGTTTACAAGTTAACAAAAATGTCAGGGCCTGGTGATCCGTGTAAATTACTGTATGTTTTCCAAATAAATAATAATTGAATTTCTTGAATGCCCATACTATGGAAAGTGTTTCTAACTCAGTAGTGGAGTATGTACGCTCACATTCAGTTAGAGTGCGACTCGCAAACCCAATAATTCTTACCTGTTCCTGCTCTTTATCCTTTACAACTTGAAATAAGCAACAGCCCAAGCCAGTACGTGAAGCGTCACAAGTCATACAAAAATCTAAATTGAAATCTGGATGGCTCAATATGTTAGCATTCACTAAAGCATGTTTAATTGTATTAAAGTCATTCTGGCACTGTTCCGACCAGATCCAAACTTGATTCTTTCTGAGTAGATTTAGCAGATGTTTACTGTTCAAAAGTGGTTGTGGCAAAAAACATCTGAAAAATGAACATAGCCCAAGGAATGATTTTAACTGCTTTTTAGTTCGAGGGCTAGGAAAATTTCTGATAGCATCTAATTTACTGGGATCCGGACGTATGCCCTGTGAATTAATGATATGTCCTAAATACTTTATCTCACTGCAACCAAATTTTGATTTTCTTAGGTTGGCTGTGACACCAGCTTGTGCAAATTCTTTTAAAATTCTTTGAAGAGTGTCAACGTGTTCATTCCAAGATTGTGTAGCTATCAGTATATCATCTACATAGTGTGTGACTGTCTCAACTAAATCGTCGCCAAGCACGGTATCCAGGGCTGTAATGAATACCCCAGAGCTGACATTCAGTCCGAAGGGTAGAACACAAAACTGATAGGTTCGCCCCCCGAACATAAATGCAGTATATTTCCGAGAATCAGGAGTGATACCCACCTGCCAAAACGAATTAGCGAGATCTATTGTGGAAAAATATTTTGCATCTAGAAATTCCTGTAATTGCTCTTCTAAATTTTCAGGTTTTGTGTGAACCGGTAAAATTATTTCATTAATAGCTCGTGCGTCTAACACTAACCTAATGCTTCCATTTGATTTTTTGACAACAAGTAGAGGACTACAATAAGGCGAGGTGGATGGTTCAATGACCTTCCAGTCTAACATTTGTTTTAATTCTTGCCACACAGCAGGTCGTTGAGATAACGGTACGTTATATGTCTTATGGTAGAAGATCTTGTGAGGGTTAACTTCAATCTTGTACACATACGTGTTGATAACACCTAATCGTTTGGTAAAAACTTGTAAATATTTGGATAACACTTCCTGTAGTTTTATACGTTCATGTACACTGAGAGCTGTAGCTTCACTTATCTTATGATCAAGCAATGTTTTCAAGTCCATTAGCTCTGTGTCAGATGAGTGTGTTTGCATGTCTTGAATGTCTTTGTCAAGTACTAACTGAACCTTGTACCCTGTACAGTGTTTGTCATGCTTTAGAGTTCTCCTGTCCAAATCAATAATAATTACACTGCCTTTATCATTTAAAATACATTTACCTTTGGAGAAGTCTATAATGCAGTCCTTCTCGCTCATAATATCTATTCCTAATATGCAATTTGTCACAAGGTTTTGTACAACCAGGAATGGCCATTGTACGGTTCCATTACCTATTTTAACGTTTACAAAAACTTGCTTTGTAACCCTACATGACTTATTACCTAGAGCGGTAGTTATTTTACAGTTTTGGGCAGGAAACTCAGGCACAGGCTCCAATCCACACATCTTTTTATAGAAATTAAAAGACAAAACGCTCACAGCTGCACCTGTATCTAAGATAATAGTAGTTGGAATCCCACCTACTACACCAGTAGTAGATGCTAAAACAATTTCATTTGTGTTTAAACGACATTGTGTACTGACTTGTAAAAGTTCATCTGATATATTGTCATTGTGGTTGTATCTTATAAATAAAACAGGTAGCTTTAGTTTAGAATTATTAGGCACATCAATATTTTGTTGTTCAATTGTGGTGTCAAATAACTGATTAACATTGAAGTCACCCCCCAAGAATTCTTCAGTCACGACCTGGGGCAAAGTAGTGACTGTTTCTAGTTTGTTGGATTATCATTTGTACTAGGTACTGACACAGATTGGGGTTGTGCATCAGGTGTCATTTCTATTATATTCACATTCGGATATTGCCTGTTATGATCTCCAAACTTTTGCGGTTGTTGTTGCTGTTGCGCATTATAACTTACCTGTCGGTCGTAAGGTATGCTCCAATTTTGTCCTGGTGGCTGCTGTGGTAAAGCAATGTTTGAATGATAGTATTGATCGCTACGAGTCCAGCCTTGATGCTGTCTTGGCTCGTAGTTATTATTATTTCTATTTCTGTTTGTGTTTTTGTTGTTACATTTGTATCCGTTGTTACCGTTGTTGTTATTACCGCGGTGCCTTTTGTATGGATTGCCGCATGAGTGTTATTACTGTTGTAATTGTTGTTTGTATTGGAATACGCGTGTTGATTTTGATTTCCGTATTGAGACGGCATGTGAGTTTGCTGTTTTTGCTGTACCGCGTATCCAACTGTGGGCGCGCCAGAATTGTGTTGGCAAGCCTGCATGTTTTGCATACCACTAGTGTAAACATTGTGGCTGCTGTTTTGCCGCGCGAAGCGCTGATCTTCAAGTAACATGTCAACCGAATCTAAAGCTGTTAAAAAATAATCTGAATCGTCATCCGGGATATGTAGAAGTTTTTCCTTAACGTTGAAAGGCAATTTGGCCTTCAACGCTCGGAGTATATCACGCGTTGCGACTGGTTCGTCTAAAAAATGTCCCATGTTCAAGTATTTTTCAAAATATCTGCGTAAGTTACCATTTTTACTGTTAAAAGTTTCAGGTTCTAAAATTTGTCTTCTGAGTCGCTCCTGGACGGATTGCGACCAGAATTTGTTCAGAAAAGCACGCTCAAACTCACTGTACGTGGTACATACGTCAGCTTGACTGTATGCCCAGACAGCTGCATCGCCTTGGATGTAACCGACAATATATGAAATCTTTTTCCGGTCACTCCAAGTGCGTGGAAATGGGTTACTAAAAGATTTAAGAAAAATCACCGGATGAATGGTTCGTTTTTCTGGGATAAAAGCCTGAAATTGCCTGTGTTTTATTAAGCTTTCTTCTTCCTTTTCATTATGATATGGATTTGTTCCACTGTAATTACTGCAATGCTCAGCTGGCGAGTAATTACGATAATGTTGCTGTAGTTTACCATGATAATAGCTTGTGTTTGTGTTTGCACGTTGTGGTATGTGTTGTTGTCGTGGTGTGTTTTGTTCTTGTGTGTATGTTGTGTGCGGTATGTGTGCGTCACACTCGTATGTATATTGGTTTCTGAACTGTACATTTTGACTGATATTTTCGTTACATTCAGACTGTGGTTGATCGGTGAATTGTCTCATGGGTGCAGTGACGGATTGTACTGCATCACTAATCAGCTGTTTGTTATTAGTGATGTATTCCGCTACGGAGTCGTGCACAATTGTTGGTAAATTTTCACGTATGCATCTATCAAAATGTTTGTCTTTGTTCTCTACCCAATCATGAAATTCTTTATTAATATTTTGAAAATGAGCTGTGGCATCAGATTGTAAGATGTCAGTCAGGTGTTGTTCAACATCGTCAAATTTATTCTGCACGTCAGTAATTCGTTTTTCAAGGTTGTCGTGTACTGAAGGATATGTTTGAATTTGTTCAGTAAGAGCTTCACACGTGACATTAAGGTTTTTTAATTGTGTCTGTAAAAGTGCTACGTCATTTGTAGTCTCGTATTAAGCTTGGAAAATTTCGTACTGAGTTCAGTCATCTGTTTGGTCAGTGTGGCGTCTATAAGTTCCACACGTTTACACAAAGTGTCATTACATGCCTTGATTGCTATGAGGTCAGATTTAATTTCGTCATTTTGTGTCTTTAAGGTTGCCATGTTTTCCGCGTTCTGTTTCATTAGCACTTGTAACATGTTGGCAATGTTTACTGTTTGCAAGGTCTCTGCCCCCGTCGCGTCATTAGACGTGACGTCATGTATTAATATGGGCTCTGACTGAGACTTTGAAATTTTTGTGGTGGACGGCCTATTGTCAAAACTTCCGTTAACACTTGCGTCAATATTTGATGAATCGTCACTACCGGTTGCTGTCGTAAAGTCATTTTCTAACACTTGTCTCTCGTCCGAGTCGGATTGCGTCCGAATAGTATGTCTTTGCTGTTCCATTTTTGCGTATTGTTTTCTAGTTATTACCATGCCACACGTGATATATATTTCAAGAAATTAATGTTTGACACTGGTTTTAAAATAAAATGGAGTTGAGCATGACTCGCTCGTAGCAACAATGGCTGTTTGTTAATTTAAAAATGTAAACTGAATATGGGATTATTGTTAATGGCTGCTGTCCATGTTACAACGTATCGTACAGAAGTCGGCCATATTGTACACTAGTGTATTGGTATTGTTGCAGAAGTTATTGTTTAAGGAAAAGTACTGAGAATGAAATTTATCACTGAAAACTGCTACGCGCGAAAGAAATACTACAGAATCTACTGAAGAGCTAATACACTGAATTATGCGTCTGGTCAAGCCTGCCAATGCAAAGATGCTGCGTCTTACCTTATTTCGCTGGAAGCTTCATTGCGTCTTCCCGCAAAATTTTAGAATTGGAAAATATCTTCAGATCTTTGTTATTTCTCATACATTCACGTCCAGGTCCAGAAAGTTGATTTTTCACATGAAACAAAGAGAACAATGTAACAAATGACAAAATAACAAGTCCGACACGCAGTCGCCAATATAAAATAAATAAAATAAAATATAATAAAATATTAATTATGTATTATTGTATGATAGTGATTGGTTGTACTTAATATTTGCGTGACGTTTAATTATTCGGTATCAGACGCTTGACAATGGCTTTTTCGTAAATGTAATGTTATTCGTAGTTGACCGTGAAATAAAACTGAAATAATCGGACTTCGTACTTAAATCGTTACCAAAGACTGCTGCGGTAGGTGCGGACTCATAATCTAAATCTCAATATTTCAATAATTTGCCAGCCATGCCAAAACGTCGTACAGAGGTGATTGTCTACTAAACAAAAAAATTACACAGCTAGTTAAATCAGATATATTCAATGAATAAGCCTACAGTTCATAATCCTACTTACTTTTATAAATATAAATTCTTTTCAGAATCAAGTGCCTAGTATGGTTGCAACTCGCAGTAATTTTCTATAACATGAAATATGGCGGTGTGCCAGACAATAAACTAAAATACGTGCTTCTCGCACCACTTCAACCAGGACCTCTCTCTTCTTAATCGAACATACGAGTAACGTAATTGTGCTTTTGTTTTATCAGCGACACAGCGCTGCAGTTGTGTGCCATAGGCTTTATTTATTTGTCACTGATTATTTATTTCATTAATATCTCGCGTTTCCGAGGAAACCCACGCTCGGCATGCAAATGTGCCTTTATAAGTCACAGGAATGGTTCCAAACATAGTCAGTAAGAAGAGTCAGTCTTCTTGTACTTAAGTCCGCATTGTGCCTTTTCTATTTAATTCCGATGCAATTTCTGTGTTTCATCGTCAATAAGGAGGTCCAAGGGATACAGTAAACCTGGGGTGAAGCATCGGAATCTATAACTAGTGTCAATGGAATGGTTCAAAACATAGGCATTAAGAAGAGTAAGTCTTCTTGTACTTAAGTCAGCATTGTGCCTTTTCTATTTAATTCCGATACAAATTCTGTGTTTCATCGTCAATGAGAGGGTCAGAGGGATACAGTAAACCTGAAGTGAAGCATCGGAATCTATAACTAGTGTCACAGGAATGGTTCAAATCATAGACAGTAAGAAGAGTCAGTCTTCTTGTACTTAAGTCAGCATTGTGCATTTTGTATTTAATTCCGATGCAATTTCTGTGTTTCATCGGCAATAAGGTCAGAGGGATACAGTAAACCTGAAGTGAAGCATCGGAATCTATAACTAGTGTCACAGGAGTGGTTCAAAACATGGACAGTAGGAAGAGTCAGTCATCTTGTACTTAAGTCGGCATTGTGCCTTTTGTATTTAATTCCGATGCGATTTCTGTGTCTCATCGTCAATAACAAGGTACAAAGGATACAATAAACCTGGAGTGTAGCATCGGAATCTATAACTAGTGTCACAGGAATGGTTCAAAACAAAGACAGTAAGAAGTGTCAGTCTTCGTGTACTTAAGTCGGCATTTTGCCATTTGTATTTAATTCCGATGCAATTTCTGTGTTTCATCGTCAATAAGAAGGTCCAAGGGAGACGGTAAACCTGAAGTGAAGCATCGGAATCTATAACCAGTGTCACAGGAATGGTTCAAAACATAGTCAGTAAGAAGAGTCAGTCTTCTTGTCCTTAAGTTGGCAGTGTGCCTTTTGTATTTAATTCCGATGGAATTTCTGTGTTTCATCGTCAATAAGAAGGTCCAAAGGATACAATAAACCTGGAGTGTAGCATCGGAATCTATAACTAGTGTCACAGGAATGGTTCAAAACAAAGACAGTAAGAAGAGTCAGTCTTCGTGTACTTAAGTCGGCATTTTGCCATTTGTATTTAATTCCGATGCAATTTCTGTGTTTCATCGTCAATAAGAAGGTCCAAGGGAGACGGTAAACCTGAAGTGAAGCATCGGAATCTATAACCAGTGTCACAGGAATGGTTCAAAACATAGTCAGTAAGAAGAGTCAGTCTTCTTGTCCTTAAGTTGGCAGTGTGCCGTTTGTATTTAATTCCGATGCAATTTCTGTGTTTCATCGTCAATAAGAAGGTCCAAGCTATACAGTAAACCTGAACTAAAGCATCTGATTCTATAACTCGTGTCACAGGAATGGTTCAAACTATAATCAGTAAGAAGAGTCAGTCTTCCTGTACTAAGTCGACATAGTGCCATTTCTATTTAATTCCAATTCAATTTCTGTGTTTCATCGTCAATAAGAAGGTCAGTGGGATACAGTGAACCTGAAGTGAAGCATCGGAATCAGTAACTAGTGTCACAGGAATGGTTCAAAACATACACAGCAAGAAGAGTCAGTCTTCTTGTACTTAAGTCGGCATTGTGCCTTTTGTATTTAATTCCGGTGCAATTTCGGTGTTTCATCGTTAATAAGAAGGTCCAAGTGTTACAGTAAACCTGAAGTGAAGCATCGGAATCTATAACCAGTGTCACAGGAATGGTTCAAAACATATTCAGTAAGAAGAGTCAGCCTTCTTGTCCTTAAGTTGGCATTGTGCCTTTTGTATTTAATTCCGATACAATTTCTGTGTTTCATCGTCAATAAGAAGGTCAGAGGGATACAGTAAACCTGAAGCGAAGCATCGGAATCCACAACTAGTGTCACAGGAATGGTTCAAATCATAGACAGTAAGAAGAGTCAGTCTTCTTGTACTTTAGTCGGCATTGTCGCTTTTCTATTTAATTCCGATTCAATTTCTGTGTTTCACCATCAAGAAGAATGTCAGAGGGATACAGTAAACCTGAAGTGAAGCATCGGAATCTATAACTAGTGTCACAGGATGGGTTCAAAACATAGTCAGTAAGAAGAGTCAGTCTTCTTGTACTTAAGTCGGCATTGTGCCTTTTCTATTTAATTCCGATGCAATTTCTGCGTTTCATCGTCAATAAGAAGGTCCAAGGGATACAGTAAACCTGGAGTGAAGCATCGGAATCAATAACTAGTGTCACAGGAATGGTTCAAAACATACACAGCAAGAAGAGTCAGTCTTCTTGTACTTAAGTAGGCATTGTGCCTTTTGCATTTGATTCCGGTGCAATTTCTGTGTTTCATCGTCAATAAGAAGGTCCAAGTGTTACAGTAAACCTGAAATGATGCTTCGGAATCTATAACTAGTGTCACAGGAATGGTTCAAAACATAGACAGTAAGAAGAGTCAGTCTACTTGTACTTAAGTCGGCATTGTGCCTTTTGTATTTAATTCCGATGCAATTTCTGAGTTTCATCGTCAATAAGAAGGTCAGAGGGATACAGTAAACCTGAATTGAAGCACCGGTATCTATAACTAGTGTCGCAGGAATGGTTCGAATCATAGTCAGTAAGAAGAGTCAGTCTTCTTGTCCTTAAGTCGGGATTGTGCCTTTTGTATTTAATTCCGATGCAATTTCTGTGTTTCACCGTCAATAAGAAGATCTAAGGGATATAGTAAACTTGGAGTGAAGCATCGGAATCTATAACTAGTGTCACAGGAATGGTTCAAAACATAGACAGTAAGAAGAGTCAGTCTTCTTGTACGTAAGTCGGCATTGTGCCTTTTGTATTTCATTCCAATGCAATTTCTGTGTTTCATCGTCAATAAGAATATCCAAGGGATACAGTAAACCTGCAGTGAAGCAACGGAATCTATAACTAGTGGCACAGGAAAGGTTCAAATCATTGTCAATAAGAAGAGTCGGTCTTCATGTACTTAAGTCGGCATTGTGCCTTTTGTATCTAATTCCGATGCAATTTCTGTGTTTCATCGTCAATAAGAAGGTACAAGGGGTACAGTAAACCTAAAGTAAAGCGTCGGAATTTATAACTAGTGTCACAGGAATATTTCAAAACATAAACAGTAGGAAGAGTCAGTGTTCTTATACTTAAGTCAGCATTGTGGCTTTTGTATTTAATTCCGATGCAATTTCTGTGTTTCATCGTCCATGAGAAGGTCCAAGGGATACAGTAAACCTGAAGTGAAGCATCGGAATCTACAACTAGTGTCACAGGATTGGTTCAAAACATAGACAGTAAGAAGAGTCAGTCTTCTTGTACTTAAGTCGGCATAGTGCCTTTTGTATTTAATTCCGATGCAATTTCTGTGATTCATCGTCAATAAGAAGGTCCAAGGGATACAGTAAACCTGAAGTGAAGCATCGGACTCTATAACTAGTGTCACAGAAATGGTTCAAAACATAGACAGTATTAAGAGTCAGTCTTCTTATAATTAAGTCGGCATTGTGCTTTATGTATTTAATTCCGATGCAATTTCTGTATTTCATCGACAATAAGAAGGTCCAAGTAAACAGTAAACCTGAAGTGAAGCATCGGAATCTATAACTAGTGGTACAGGAATGGTTCAAAACATAGACCGTATGAAGAGTCAGTCTTCTTGTACTTAAGTCGGTATTGTGGCTTTTGTATTTAAGTCCGATGCAATTTCTGTGTTTCATCGTCAATAAGAAGGTCCAAAGGATACAGTAAACCTGGAGTAAAGCATCGGAACCTATAGCTAGTGTCAATGGAATGGTTCAAAACATAGGCAGTAAGAAGAGTCTGTCTTCTAGTCCTTAAGTCGGTATTGTGCCTTTTGTATTTAATTCCGATGCAATTTCTGTGTTTCATCGGCAATAAGGTCAGACTGATACAGTAAACCTGAAGTGAAGCATCGGAATCTATAACTAGTGTCACAGGAATGGTTAAAACATTGACAGTAAAAAGAATCAGTCTTCTTGTACTTAAGTCGGCATTATGCTTTTTGTATTTAATTCCGATGCAATTTCTGTTTTTCATCGTCAATAAGATGGTGAGAGGGATACAGTAAACCTGAAGTGAAGCATCGGAATCTATAACTAGTGTCACAAGAATTGTTCAAAACATAGACAGTTGGAAGAGTCAGTCTTCTTGTACTTAATTCGGCATTTTGCCTTTTGTATTTAATTCCGATGCAATTTCTGTGTTTCATCGTCAATAAGAAGGTCTAAGGTATACAGCAAACCTTAAGTGAAGCATCAGAATCTATAACTAGAGTCACGGGAATGGTTCAAAACATAGTCAGTAAGAAGAGTCAGTCTTCTTGTACTTAAGCCGGCATTGTGCCTTTTCAATATAATTCCGATGCAATTTCTGTATTTCATCGTCAATAAGAAGGTCCAGGGGATACAGTACACCTGGAGTGAAGCATCGGAATCTGTAACTAGTGTCACAAGAACGGTTCTAAAAATAGACAGTAAGAAGAGTCAGTCTTCTTGTATGTAAGTCGGCATTGTGCATTTTGTATTTAATTCCGATGCAATTTCTGTGTTTCATCGTCAATAAGAAGGTCAGAGGGATACAATAAACCTGAAGTTAAGCATCGGAATCTATAATTAGTGGCACAGGAATTGTTCAAAACAAAGTCAATAAGAAGAGTCAGTCTTCTTGTCCTTAAGTCGGCATTGTGCCTTTTGTATTTAATTCCGATGCAATTTCTGTGTTTCATCGTCATTAAGAAGGTCTAAAGGATACAATAAACCTGGAGTGTAGCATCGGAATCTATAACTAGTGTCACAGGAATGGTTCAAAACATAGTCAGTAAGAAGAGTCAGTCTTCTTGTACTTAAGTCGGCATTGTGCCTTTCCTATTTAATTCCGATGCAATTTTTGTGTTTCATCGTCAGTAAGAAGGTCCAAGGGATACAGTAAACGTGAAGTAAAGCAACGGAATCCATAACTAGTGTCACAGGAATGGTTCAAACTATAATCAGTAAGAAGAGTCAGTCTTCCTGTTCTTAAGTCGGCATTGTGCCTTTTCTATTTGTTTTCGATGCAATTTCTGTGTTTCATCGTCAATTTGAAGGTCCAAGGGATACAGTAAACCTGAAGTGAAGCATCAGAATCTATAACTAGTGTCACAGGAATGGTTCCAAACATAGTCAGTAAGAAGAGTCAGTCTTCTTGTACTTAAGTCGGCATTGTGCCTTTTCTATTTAATTCCGATGCAATTTCTGTGTTTCATCGTCAGTAAGAAGGTCCAAGGGATACAGTAAACCTGGGGTGAAGCA
Organism: Schistocerca piceifrons; assembly: GCF_021461385.2. Taxonomy (NCBI): domain Eukaryota; kingdom Metazoa; phylum Arthropoda; class Insecta; order Orthoptera; family Acrididae; genus Schistocerca; species Schistocerca piceifrons. The sequence goes on from NW_025728425.1 coordinate 83,544, forward strand.
TCGGAATCTATAACTAGTGTCAATGGAATGGTTCAAAACATAGGCATTAATAAAAGTCAGTCTTCTTGTACTTAAGTCGGCATTGTGCCTTTTGTATTTAATTAAGATGCCATTTCTGTGTTTCATCGTCAATACGAAGGTCCAAGGTATACAGTAAACCTGAAGTAAAGCAACAGAATCCATAACTAGTGTCACAGGAATGGTTCAAACTGTAATCAGTAAGAAGAGTCAGTCTTCCTGTACTTAAGTCGGCATTGTGCCTTTTCTAATTTGATTTCGATGCAATTTCTGTGTTTCATCGTCAATTTGATGCTCCAAGGGATACAGTAAACCTGAAGTGAAGCATCGGAATCTATAACTAGTGTCACAGGAATGGTTCAAAACATAGTCAGTAAGAAGAGGTAGTCTTCTTGTACTTAAGTCGGCATTGTGCTTTTTCTATTTAATTCCGATGCAATTTCTGTGTTTCATCGTCAGTAAGAAGGTCCAAGGGATACAGTAAACCTGGGGTGAAGCATCGGAATCTATAACTAGTGTCAATGGAATGGTTCAAAATATAGGCATTAAGAAAAGTCAGTCTTCTTGTACTTAAGTCGGCATTGTGCCTTTTCTATTTAATTCCGATTCAAATTCTGTGTTTCATCGTCAATGAGAAGGTCAGAGGGATACAGTAAACCTGAAGTGAAGCATCGGAATCTATAACTAGTGTCACAACAATGGTTCAAAACATAGTCAGTAAGAAGAGTCAGTCTTCTTGTACTTAAGTCGGCATTGTGCCTTTTCTATTTAATTCCGATGCAATTTCTGTGTTTCATCGTCAGTAAGAAGGTCCAAGGGATACAGTAAACCTGGGGTGAAGCATCGGAATCTATAACTAGTGTCAATGGAATGGTTCAAAACATAGGCATTAAGAAAAGTCAGTCTTCTTGTACTTAAGTCGGCATTGTGCCTTTTGTATTTAATTAAGATGCCATTTCTGTGTTTCATCGTCAATACGAAGGTCCAAGGTATACAGTAAACCTGAAGTAAAGCAACGGAATCCATAAGTAGTGTCACAGGAATGGTTCAAACTGTAATCAGTAAGAAGAGTCAGTCTTCCTGTACTTAAGTCGGCATTGTGCCTTTTCTAATTTGATTTCGATGCAATTTCTGTGTTTCATCGTCAATTTGATGCTCCAAGGGATACAGTAAACCTGAAGTGAAGCATCGGAATCTATAACTAGTGTCACAGGAATGGTTCAAAACATAGTAAGAAGAGGTAGTCTTCTTGTACTTAAGTCGGCATTGTGCTTTTTCTATTTAATTCCGATGCAATTTCTGTGTTTCATCGTCAGTAAGAAGGTCTAAGGGATACAGTAAACCTGGGGTGAAGCATCGGAATCTATAACTAGTGTCAATGGAATGGTTCAAAATATAGGCATTAAGAAAAGTCAGTCTTCTTGTACTTAAGTCGGCATTGTGCCTTTTCTATTTAATTCCGATACAAATTCTGTGTTTCATCGTCAATGAGAAGGTCAGAGGGATACAGTAAACCTGAAGTGAAGCATCGGAATCTATAACTAGTGTCACAACAATGGTTCAAAACATAGTCAGTAAGAAGAGTCAGTCTTCTTGTACTTAAGTCGGCATTGTGCCTTTTCTATTTAATTCCGATGCAATTTCTGTGTTTCATCGTCAGTAAGAAGGTCCAAGGGATACGGTAAACCTGGGGTGAAGCATCGGAATCTATAACTAGTGTCAATGGAATGGTTCAAAACATAGGCATTAAGAAAAGTCAGTCTTCTTGTACTTAAGTCGGCATTGTGCTTTTTCTATTTAATTCCGATGCAATTTCTGTGTTTCATCGTCAATAAGAAGGTCGGAGGGATACAGTAAACCTGAAGTGAATCATCGGAATCCACAACTAGTGTAAGAGGAATGGTTCAAAATATAGACAGTAGGAAGAGTCAGTCTTCTTGTACTTAAGTCGGCATTGTGAGTTTTGTATTTAATTAAGATGCCATATCTGTGTTTCATCGTCAATAAGAAGGTCAGAGGGATACAGTAAACCTGAAGTAAAGCAACGGAATCCATAACTAGTGTCACAGGAATGGTTCAAACTATAATCAGTAAGAAGAGTCAGTCTTCCTGTACTTAAGTCGGCATTGTGCCTTTTCTAATTTGATTTCGATGCAATTTCTGTGTTTCATCGTCAATTTGAAGGTCCAAGGGATACAGTAAACCTGAAGTGAAGCATCGGAATCTATAACTAGTGTCACAGGAATGGTTCAAAACATAGTCAGTAAGAAGAGGTAGTCTTCTTGTACTTAAGTCGGCATTGTGCTTTTTCTATTTAATTCCGCTACAAATTCTGTGTTTCATCGTCAATGAGAAGGTCAGAGGGATACAGTAAACCTGAAGTGAAGCATCGCAATCTATAACTAGTGGCACAGGAATGGTCAATACATAGTCTGTAAGAAGAGTCAGTCTTCTTGTACTTAAGTCGGCATTGTGCCTTTCGTATTTAATTCCGATGCAATTTCTGTGTTTCACCGTCAGTAAGAAGGTCAGAGGGATACAGTAAACCTGAAGTGAAGCATCGGAATCTATAACTAGTGTCACACGAATGGTTCTAACATAGACAGTAAGAAGAGTCAGTCTTCTTGTACTTAAGTCGGCATTGTGACTTTTGTATTTAATTTCGATGCCATTTCTGTGTTTCATCGTCAATATGAAGGTCAGAGGGATACAGTAAACCTGAAGTGAAGCATCGGAATCTATAACTAGTGTCACAGGAGTGGTTCAAAACATAGTCAGTAAGAAGAGTAAGTCTTCTTGTCCTTGAGTCGGCATTGTGACTTTTGTATTTAATTCCGAAGTAATTTCTGTGTTTCATCGTCAATAACAAGGTCCAAGGGATACAGTAAACCTGGAGTGAAGCTTCGGAATCAATAACTAGTGTCACAGTAATGGTTCAAAACATTGACAGTAAGAAGAGTCAGTCTTCTTGTACTTAAGTCGGCATTGTGCCTTTTGTATTTAATTCCGATGCAATTTCTGTGTTTCATCGTCAATAAGAACGTCCAAGGGATACAGTTCACCTGAAGTGAAGCATCGGAATCTATAACTAGTGTCACAGGAATGGTTCAAAACATAATCAGTAAGAAGAGTCAGTCTTCTTGTACTTAAGTCGGCATTGTGCCTTTTCTATTTAATTCCGATGCAATTTCTGTGTTTCATCGTCAATAACAAGGTCCAAGGGATACAGTAAACCTGGAGTGAAGCATTGGAATCTTTAACTAGTGTCACAGAAATGGTTCATAACATAGTCAGTAAGAAGAGTCAGTCTTGTTGTCCTTAAGTTGGCATTGTGCCATTTGTATTTAATTCCGACGCAATTTCTGTGTGAAGCGTCGGAATTTATAACTAGTGTCACAGGAATGGTTCAAACATAGTCAGTAAGAAGAGTCAGTCTTCTTGTACTTAAGTCGGCATTGTGCCTTTTCTATTTAATTCCGATGCAATTTCTGTGTTTCATCGTCCATGAGAAGGTCCAAGGGATACAGTAAACCTGAAGTGAAGCATCGGAATCTACAACTTGTGTCACAGGATTGGTTCAAAACATAGACAGTAAACAAAGTCAGTCTTCTTGTACTTAAGTCGACATTGTGCCTTTTCATTATAGTTCCGATGCAATTTCTGTATTTCATCGTCAATAAGAAGGTCCAGGGTATACAGTACACCTGGAGTGAAGCATCGGATTCTGTAACTAGTGTCACAAGAACGGTTCTAAACATAGACAGTAAGATGAGTCAGTCTTCTTGTATGTAAGTCGGCATTGTGCATTTTGTATTTAATTCTGATGCAATTTCTCTGTTTCATCGTCAGTAAGAAGGTCCAAGGGATACAGTAAACCTGAAGTAAAGCAACGGAATCCATAACTAGTGTCACAGGAATGGTTCAAACTATAATCGGTAAGAAGAGTCAGTCTTCCTGTGCTTAAGTCGGCATTTTGCCTTTTCTATTTGTTTTCGAAGCAATTTCTGTGTTTCATCGTCAATTTGAAGGTCCAAGGGATACAGTAAACCTGAAGTGAAGCATCGGAATCTATAACTAGTGTCACAGGAATGGTTCCAAACATAGTCAGTAAGAAGAGTCAGTCTTCTTGTACTTAAGTCGGCATTGTGCCTTTTCTATTTAATTCCGATGCAATTTCTGTGTTTCATCGTCAGTAAGAAGGTCCAAGGGATACAGTAAACCTGGGGTGAAGCATCGGAATCTATAACTAGTGTCAATGGAATGGTTCAAAACACAGGCATTAAGAAAAGTCAGTCTTCTTGTACTTAAGTCGGCATTGTGCCTTTTCTATTTACTTCCGATACAAATTCTGTGTTTCATCGTCAATGAGAAGGTCAGAGGGATACAGTAAACCTGGAGTGAAGCATCGGAATCTATAACTAGTGTCACAGCAATGGTCAATACATAGTCAGTAAGAAGAGTCAGTCTTCTTGTACTTAAGTCGGCATTGTGCCTTTCCTATTTAATTCCGATGCAATTTCTGTGTTTCATCGTCAGTAAGAAGGTCCAAGGGATACAGTAAACCTGAAGTGAAGCATCGGAATCTATAACTAGTGTCACAGGAATGGTTCAAAACATAGTCAGTAAGAAGAGTCAGTCTTCTTGTACTTAAGTCGGCATTGTGCCTTTCCTATTTAATTCCGATGCAATTTCTGTGTTTCATCGTCAGGAGGAAGGTCCAAGGGATACAGTAAACCTGAAGTAAAGCAACGGAATCCATAACTAGTGTCACAGGAATGGTTCAAACTATAATCAGTAAGAAGAGTCAGTCTTCCTTTACTTAAGTCGGCATTGTGCCTTTTCTATTTGCTTTCGATGCAATTTCTGTGTTTCATCGTCAATTTGAAGGTCCAAGGGATACAGTAAACCTGAAGTGAAGCATCGGAATCTATAACTAGTGTCACAGGAATGGTTCAAAACATAGTCAGTAAGAAGAGGTAGTCTTCTTGTACTTAAGTCGGCATTGTGCTTTTTCTATTTAATTCCGATGCAATTTCTGTGTTTCATCGTCAGTAAGAAGGTCCAAGGGATACAGTAAACCTGGGGTGAAGCATGGGAATCTATAACTAGTGTCAATGGAATGGTTCAAAACATAGACATTAAGAAAAGTCAGTCTTCTTGTACTTAAGTCGGCATTGTGCCTTTTCTATTTAATTCCGATACAAATCCTGTGTTTCATCGTCAATGAGAAGGTCAGAGGGATACAGTAAACCTGAAGTGAAGCATCGGAATCTATAACTAGTGTCACAGGAATGGTTCAAAACATAGTCAGTAAGAAGAGTCAGTCTTCTTGTACTTAAGTCGGCATTGTGCCTTTTCTATTTAATTCCGATGCAATTTCTGTGTTTCATCGTCAGTAAGAAGGTCCAAGGGATACAGTAAACCTGGGGTGAAGCATCGGAATCTATAACTAGTGTCAATGGAATGGTTCAAAACATAGGCATTAAGAAAAGTCAGTCTTCTTGTACTTAAGTCGGCATTGTGCCTTTTCTATTTAATTCCGATACAAATTCTGTGTTTCATCGTCAATGAGAAGGTCAGAGGGATACAGTAAACCTGAAGTGAAGCATCGGAATCTATAACTAGTGTCACAGGAATGGTCAATACATAGTCAGTAAGAAGAGTCAGTCTTCTTGTACTTAAGTCGGCATTGTGCCTTTCGTATTTAATTCCGATGCAATTTCTGTGTTTCATCGTCAATAAGAAGGTCGGAGGGATACAGTAAACCTGAAGTGAATCATCGGAATCCACAACTAGTGTAAGAGGAATGGTTCAAAATATAGACAGTAGGAAGAGTCAGTCTTCTTGTACTTAAGTCGGCATTGTGCCTTTTGTATTTAATTAAGATGCCATTTCTGTGTTTCATCGTCAATAAGAAGGTCCAAGGTATACGGTAAACCTGAAGTAAAGCAACGGAATCCATAACTAGTGTCACAGGAATGGTTCAAACTATAATCAGTAAGAAGAGTCAGTCTTCCTGTACTTAAGTCGGCATTGTGCCTTTTCTAATTTGATTTCGATCCAATTTCTGTGTTTCATCGTCAATTTGAAGGTCCAAGGGATACAGTAAACCTGAAGTGAAGCATCGGAATCTGTAACTAGTGTCACAGGACTGGTTCAAAACATAGTCAGTAAGAAGAGGTAGTCTTCTTGTACTTAAGTCGGCATTGTTCTTTTTCTATTTAATTCCGATGCAATTTCTGTGTTTCATCGTCAGTAAGAAGGTCCAAGGGATACAGTAAACCTGGGGTGAAGCATCGGAATCTATAACTAGTGTCAATGGAATGGTTCAAAACATAGGCATTAAGAAAAGTCAGTCTTCTTGTACTTAGGTCGGCATTGTGCCTTTTCTATTTAATTCCGATACAAATTCTGTGTTTCATCGTCCATGAGAAGGTCAGAGGGATACAGTAAACCTGAAGTGAAGCATCGGAATCTATAACTAGTGTCACAGGAATGGTCAATACATAGTCAGTAAGAAGAGTCAGTCTTCTTGTACTTAAGTCGGCATTGTGCCTTTCGTATTTAATTCCGATGCAATTTCTGTGTTTCACCGTCAGTAAGAAGGTCAGAGGGATACAGTAAACCTGAAGTGAAGCATCGGAATCTATAACTAGTGTCACACGAATGGTTCTAACATAGACAGTAAGAAGAGTCAGTCTTCTTGTACTTAAGTCGGCATTGTGACTTTTGTATTTAATTTCGATGCCATTTCTGTGTTTCATCGTCAATAAGAAGGTCAGAGGGATACAGTAAACCTGAAGTGAAGCATCGGAATCTATAACTAGTGTCACAGGAGTGGTTCAAAACATAGTCAGTAAGAAGAGTAAGTCTTCTTGTCCTTGAGTCGGCATTGTGACTTTTGTATTTAATTCCGAAGCAATTTCTGTGTTTCATCGTCGATAAGAAGGTCCAAGGGATTCAGTAAACCTGGAGTGAAGCTTCGGAATCAATAACTAGTGTCACAGTAATGGTTCAAAACATTGACAGTAAGAAGAGTCAGTCTTCTTGTACTTAAGTCGGCATTGTGCCTTTTGTATTTAATTCCGATGCAATTTCTGTGTTTCATCGTCAATAAGAACGTCCAAGGGATACAGTTCACCTGAAGTGAAGCATCGGAATCTATAACTAGTGTCACAGGAATGGTTCAAAACATAATCAGTAAGAAGAGTCAGTCTTCTTGTACTTAAGTCGGCATTGTGCCTTATCTATTTAATTCCGATGCAATTTCTGTGTTTCATCGTCAATAACAAGGTCCAAGGGATACAGTAAACCTGGAGTGAAGCATTGGAATCTTTAACTAGTGTCACAGAAATGGTTCAAAACATAGTCAGTAAGAAGAGTCAGTCTTGTTGTCCTTAAGTTGGCATTGTGCCATTTGTATATAATTCCGACGCAATTTCTGTGTTTCATCGTCAATAAGAAGGTACAAGGGGTACAGTAAACCTAAAGTGAAGCGTCGGAATTTATAACTAGTGTCACAGGAATGGTTCAAAACATAAACAGTAGGAAGAGTCAGTGTTCTTATACTTAAGTCGGCATTGTGGCTTTTGTATTTAATTCCGATGCAATTTCTGTGTTTCATCGTCCATGAGAAGGTCCAAGGGATACAGTAAACCTGAAGTGAAGCATTGGAATCTGTAACTAGTGTCACAAGAACGGTTCTAAACATAGACAGTAAGATGAGTCAGTCTTCTTGTATGTAAGACGGCATTGTGCATTTTGTATTTAATTCCGATGCAATTTCTGTGTTTCATCGTCAATAAGAAGGTCAGAGGGATACAATAAACCTGAAGTTAAGCATCGGAATCTATAATTAGTGTCACAGGAATGGTTCAAAACGAAGTGAGTAAGAAGAGTCAGTCTTCTTGTCTTTAAGCCGGCATTGTGCCTTTTCTATTTAATTCCGATGCAATTTCTGTGTTTCATCGGCAATAAGGTCAGAGGGATACAGTAAACCTGAAGTGAAACATCGGAATCTATAACTAGTGTCACAGGAATGGTTCAAAACATAGACAGTAGGAAGAGTCAGTCTTCTTGTACTTAAGTCGCCATTGTGCCTTTTCTATTTAATTCCGATGCAATTTCTGTGTTGCATCGTCAATAAGAAGGTCAGAGGGATACAGTATACCTGAAGTGAAGCATCGCAATCTATAACTAGTGTCACAGGAATGGTTCAAAACTTAGTCAGTAAGAAGAGTCAGTCTTCTTGTACTTAAGGCGGCATTGTGAATTTTGTATTTAATACCGACGCAATTTCTAAATTTCATCGTCAATAAGAAGTTCCAAGGGATACAGTAAACCTGGAGTGAAGCATCGGAATCTATAACTAGTGTCACAGGAATGGTTCACAACATAGACAGTAACAAGAGTCAGTCTTCTTGTACTTAAGTCGACATTGTGCCTTTTCTATTTAATTCCGATGCAATTTCTGTGTTTCATCGTCAATAAGAAGGTACGAGGGGTACTGTAAACCTGAAGTGAAGCATCGGAATCTATAACTAGCGTCACAGGATTTGTTCAAAACATAGTCAGTAAGAAGAGTTAGTCTTCTTGTACTTAAGTCGACATTGTGCCTTTTCTATTTAATTCCGATGCAATTTCTGTGTTTCATCGTCAATAAGAAGGTCCAAAGGATACAGTAAACCTGGAGTAAAGCATCAGAACCTATAACTAGTGTCAATGGAATGGTTCAAAACATAGGCAGTAAGAAGAGTCTGTCTTCTTGTCCTTAAGTCGGCATTGTGCCTTTTGTATTTAATTCCGATGCAATTTCAGTGTTTCATCGGCAATAAGGTCAGACGGATACAGCAAACCTTAAGAGAAGCATCGGAATCTATAACTAGTGTCACAGGAATGGTTCAAAACATAGTCAGTAAGAAGAGTAAGTCTTCTTGTCCTTGAGTCCGCATTGTGACTTTTGTATTTAATTCCGAAGCAATTTCTGTGTTTCATCGTCAATAAGAAGGTCCAAGGGATACAGTAAACCTGGAGTGAAGCATCGGAATCAATAACTAGTGTCACAGTAATGGTTCAAACATTGACAGTAAGAAGAGTCAGTCTTCTTGTACTTAAGTCGGCATTGTGCCTTTTGTATTTAATTCCGATGCAGTTTCTGTGTTTCATCGTCAATAAGAACGTCCAAGGGATACAGTTCACCTGAAGTGAAGCATCGGAATCTATAACTAGTGTCACAGGAATGGTTCAAAACATAATCAGTAAGAAGAGTCAGTCTTCTTGTACTTAAGTCGGCATTGTGCATTTTCTATTTAATTCCGATGCAATTTCTGTGTTTCATCGTCAATAACAAGGTCCAAGGGATACAGTAAACCTGGAGTAAAGCATTGGAATCTACAACTAGTGTCACAGAAATGGTTCAAAACACAGTCAGTAAGAAGAGTCAGTCTTGTTGTCCTTAAGTTGGCATTGTGCCATTGGTATTTAATTCCGATGCAATTTCTGTGTTTCATCGTCAATATGAAGGTACAAGGGGTACAGTAAACCTAAAGTGAAGCGTCGGAATTTATAACTAGTGTCACAGGAATGGTTCAAAACATAAACAGTAGGAAGAGTCAGTGTTCTTATACTTAAGTCGGCATTGTGGGTTTTGTATTTAGTTCCGATGCAATTTCTGTGTTTCATCGTCCATGAGAAGGTCCAAGGGATACAGTAAACCTGAAGTGAAGCATCGGAATCTGTAACTAGTGTCACAAGAACGGTTCTAAACATAGACAGTAAGATGAGTCAGTCTTCTTGTATGGAAGTCGGCATTGTGCATTTTGTATTTAATTCCGATGCAATTTCTGTGTTTCATCGTCAATAAGAAGGTCAGAGGGATACAATAAACCTGAAGTTAAGCATCGGAATCTATAATTAGTGTCACAGGAATGGTTCAAAACGAAGTGAGTAAGAAGAGTCAGTCTTCTTGTCTTTAAGCCGGCATTGTGCCTTTTCTATTTAATTCCGATGCAATTTCTGTGTTTCATCGGCAATAAGGTCAGAGGGATACAGTAAACCTGAAGTGAAACATCGGAATCTATAACTAGTGTCACAGGAATGGTTCAAAACATAGACAGTAGGAAGAGTCAGTCTTCTTGTACTTAAGTCGCCATTGTGCCTTTTCTATTTAATTCCGATGCAATTTCTGTGTTGCATCGTCAATAAGAAGGTCAGAGGGATACAGTATACCTGAAGTGAAGCATCGCAATCTATAACTAGTGTCACAGGAATGGTTCACAACATAGACAGTAACAAGAGTCAGTCTTCTTGTACTTAAGTCAACATTGTGCCTTTTCTATTTAATTCCGATGCAATTTCTGTGTTTCATCGTCAATAAGAAGGTACAAGGGGTACAGTAAACCTGAAGCGAAGCATCGGAATCTATAACAAGTGTCACAGGAATTGTTCAAAACATAGTCAGTAAGAAGAGTTAGTCTTCTTGTACTTAAGTCGACATTGTGCCTTTTCTATTTAATTCCGATGCAATTTCTGTGTTTCATCGTCAATAAGAAGGTCCAAAGGATACAGTAAACCTGGAGTAAAGCATCAGAACCTATAACTATTGTCAATGGAATGGTTCAAAACATAGGCAGTAAAAAGAGTCTGTCTTCTTGTCCTTAAGTCGGCATTGTGCCTTTTGTATTTAATTCCGATGCAATTTCTGTGTTTCATCGTCAATAAGAAGGTCAGAGGGATACAATAAACCTGAAGTTAAGCATCGGAATCTATAACTAGTGTCACAGGAATGGTTAAAACATTGACAGTAAAAAGAATCAGTCTTCTTGTACTTAAGTCGGCATTATGCTTTTTGTATTTAATTCCGATGCAATTTCTGTTTTTCACCGTCAATAAGATGGTGAGAGGGATACAGTAAACCTGAAGTGAAGCATCGGAATCTATAACTAGTGTCACAAGAATTGTTCAAAACATAGACAGTTGGAAGAGTCAGTCTTCTTGTACTTAATTCGGCATTTTGCCTTTTGTATTTAATTCCGATGCAATTTCTGTGTTTCATCGTCAATTTGAAGGTCCAAGGGATACAGTAAACTTGAAGTGAAGCATCGGAATCTATAACTAGTGTCACAGGATAGGTTCAAAACATAGTCAGTAAGAAGAGGTAGTCTTCTTGTACTTAAGTCGGCATTGTGCCTTTTCTATTTAATTCCGATGCAATTTCTGTGTTTCATCGTCAGTAAGAAGGTCCAAGGGATACAGTAAACCTGGGGTGAAGCATCGGAATCTATAACTAGTGTCAATGGAATGGTTCAAAACATAGGCATTAAGAAAAGTCAGTCTTCTTGTACTTAAGTCGGCATTGTGCCTTTTCTATTTAATTCCGCTACAAATTCTGTGTTTCATCGTCAATGAGAAGGTCAGAGGGATACAGTAAACCTGAAGTGAAGCATCGGAATCTATAACTAGTGGCACAGGAATGGTCAATACATAGTCTGTAAGAAGAGTCAGTCTTCTTGTACTTAAGTCGGCATTGTGCCTTTCGTATTTAATTCCGATGCAATTTCTGTGTTTCACCGTCAGTAAGAAGGTCAGAGGGATACAGTAAACCTGAAGTGAAGCATCGGAATCTATAATTAGTGTCACACGAATGGTTCTAACATAGACAGTAAGAAGAGTCAGTCTTCTTGTACTTAAGTCGGCATTGTGACTTTTGTATTTAATTTCGATGCCATTTCTGTGTTTCATCGTCAATATGAAGGTCAGAGGGATACAGTAAACCTGAAGTGAAGCATCGGAATCTATAACTAGTGTCACAGGAGTGGTTCAAAACATAGTCAGTAAGAAGAGTAAGTCTTCTTGTCCTTGAGTCGGCATTGTGACTTTTGTATTTAATTCCGAAGTAATTTCTGTGTTTCATCGTCAATAACAAGGTCCAAGGGATACAGTAAACCTGGAGTGAAGCTTCGGAATCAATAACTAGTGTCACAGTAATGGTTCAAAACATTGACAGTAAGAAGAGTCAGTCTTCTTGTACTTAAGTCGGCATTGTGCCTTTTGTATTTAATTCCGATGCAATTTCTGTGTTTCATCGTCAATAAGAACGTCCAAGGGATACAGTTCACCTGAAGTGAAGCATCGGAATCTATAACTAGTGTCACAGGAATGGTTCAAAACATAATCAGTAAGAAGAGTCAGTCTTCTTGTACTTAAGTCGGCATTGTGCCTTTTCTATTTAATTCCGATGCAATTTCTGTGTTTCATCGTCAATAACAAGGTCCAAGGGATACAGTAATCCTGGAGTGAAGCATTGGAATCTTTAACTAGTGTCACAGAAATGGTTCATAACATAGTCAGTAAGAAGAGTCAGTCTTGTTGTCCTTAAGTTGGCATTGTGCCATTTGTATTTAATTCCGACGCAATTTCTGTGTGAAGCGTCGGAATTTATAACTAGTGTCACAGGAATGGTTCAAACATAGTCAGTAAGAAGAGTCAGTCTTCTTGTACTTAAGTCGGCATTGTGCCTTTTCTATTTAATTCCGATGCAATTTCTGTGTTTCATCGTCCATGAGAAGGTCCAAGGGATACAGTAAACCTGAAGTGAAGCATCGGAATCTACAACTTGTGTCACAGGATTGGTTCAAAACATAGACAGTAAACAAAGTCAGTCTTCTTGTACTTAAGTCGACATTGTGCCTTTTCATTATAGTTCCGATGCAATTTCTGTATTTCATCGTCAATAAGAAGGTCCAGGGTATACAGTACACCTGGAGTGAAGCATCGGATTCTGTAACTAGTGTCACAAGAACGGTTCTAAACATAGACAGTAAGATGAGTCAGTCTTCTTGTATGTAAGTCGGCATTGTGCATTTTGTATTTAATTCTGATGCAATTTCTGTGTTTCATCGTCAGTAAGAAGGTCCAAGGGATACAGTAAACCTGAAGTAAAGCAACGGAATCCATAACTAGTGTCACAGGAATGGTTCAAACTATAATCGGTAAGAAGAGTCAGTCTTCCTGTGCTTAAGTCGGCATTGTGCCTTTTCTATTTGTTTTCGAAGCAATTTCTGTGTTTCATCGTCAATTTGAAGGTCCAAGGGATACAGTAAACCTGAAGTGAAGCATCGGAATCTATAACTAGTGTCACAGGAATGGTTCCAAACATAGTCAGTAAGAAGAGTCAGTCTTCTTGTACTTAAGTCGGCATTGTGCCTTTTCTATTTAATTCCGATGCAATTTCTGTGTTTCATCGTCAGTAAGAAGGTCCAAGGGATACAGTAAACCTGGGGTGAAGCATCGGAATCTATAACTAGTGTCAATGGAATGGTTCAAAACACAGGCATTAAGAAAAGTCAGTCTTCTTGTACTTAAGTCGGCATTGTGCCTTTTCTATTTACTTCCGATACAAATTCTGTGTTTCATCGTCAATGAGAAGGTCAGAGGGATACAGTAAACCTTAAGTGAAGCATCGGAATCTATAACTAGTGTCACAGCAATGGTCAATACATAGTCAGTAAGAAGAGTCAGTCTTCTTGTACTTAAGTCGGCATTGTGCCTTTCCTATTTAATTCCGATGCAATTTCTGTGTTTCATCGTCAGTAAGAAGGTCCAAGGGATACAGTAAACCTGAAGTGAAGCATCGGAATCTATAACTAGTGTCACAGGAATGGTTCAAAACATAGTCAGTAAGAAGAGTCAGTCTTCTTGTACTTAAGTCGGCATTGTGCCTTTCCAATTTAATTCCGATGCAATTTCTGTGTTTCATCGTCAGGAGGAAGGTCCAAGGGATACAGTAAACCTGAAGTAAAGCAACGGAATCCATAACTAGTGTCACAGGAATGGTTCAAACTATAATCAGTAAGAAGAGTCAGTCTTCCTTTACTTAAGTCGGCATTGTGCCTTTTCTATTTGCTTTCGATGCAATTTCTGTGTTTCATCGTCAATTTGAAGGTCCAAGGGATACAGTAAACCTGAAGTGAAGCATCGGAATCTATAACTAGTGTCACAGGAATGGTTCCAAACATAGTCAGTAAGAAGAGTCAGTCTTCTTGTACTTAAGTCGGCATTGTGCCTTTTCTATTTAATTCCGATGCAATTTCTGTGTTTCATCGTCAGTAAGAAGGTCCAAGGGACACAGTAAACCTGGGGTGAAGCATCGGAATCTATAACTAGTGTCAATGGAATGGTTCAAAACATAGGCATTAAGGAAAGTCAGTCTTCTTGTACTTAAGTCGGCATTGTGCATTTTGTATTTAATTAAGATGCCATTTCTGTGTTTCATCGTCAATAAGAAGGTCCAAGGTATACAGTAAACCTGAAGTAAAGCAACGGAATCCATAACTAGTGTCACAGGAATGGTTCAAACTATAATCAGTAAGAAGAGTCAGTCATCCTGTACTTAAGTCGGCATTGTGCCTTTTCTAATTTGATTTCGATGCAATTTCTGTGTTTCATCGTCAATTTGAAGGTCCAAGGGATACAGTAAACCTGAAGTGAAGCATCGGAATCTATAACTAGTGTCACAGGAATGGTTCAAAACATAGTCAGTAAGAAGAGGTAGTCTTCTTGTACTTAAGTCGGCATTGTGCTTTTTCTATTTAATTCCGATGCAATTTCTGTGTTTCATCGTCAGTAAGAAGGTCCAAGGGATACAGTAAACCTGGGGTGAAGCATCGGAATCTATAACTAGTGTCAATGGAATGGTTCAAAACATAGACATTAAGAAAAGTCAGTCTTCTTGTACTTAAGTCGGCATTGTGCCTTTTCTATTTAATTCCGATACAAATTCTGTGTTTCATCGTCAATGAGAAGGTCAGAGGGATACAGTAAACCTGAAGTGAAGCATCGGAATCTATAACTAGTGTCACAGGAATGGTTCAAAACATAGTCAGTAAGAAGAGTCAGTCTTCTTGTACTTAAGTCGGCATTGTGCCTTTTCTATTTAATTCCGATGCAATTTCTGTGTTTCATCGTCAGTAAGAAGGTCCAAGGGATACAGTAAACCTGGGGTGAAGCATCGGAATCTATAACTAGTGTCAATGGAATGGTTCAAAACATAGGCATTAAGAAAAGTCAGTCTTCTTGTACTTAAGTCGGCATTGTGCCTTTTCTATTTAATTCCGATACAAATTCTGTGTTTCATCGTCAATGAGAAGGTCAGAGGGATACAGTAAACCTGAAGTGAAGCATCGGAATCTATAACTAGTGTCACAGGAATGGTCAATACATAGTCAGTAAGAAGAGTCAGTCTTCTTGTACTTAAGTCGGCATTGTGCCTTTCGTATTTAATTCCGATGCAATTTCTGTGTTTCATCGTCAATAAGAAGGTCGGAGGGATACAGTAAACCTGAAGTGAATCATCGGAATCCACAACTAGTGTAAGAGGAATGGTTCAAAATATAGACAGTAGGAAGAGTCAGTCTTCTTGTACTTAAGTCGGCATTGTGCCTTTTGTATTTAATTAAGATGCCATATCTGTGTTTCATCGTCAATAAGAAGGTCCAAGGTATACAGTAAACCTGAAGTAAAGCAACGGAATCCATAACTAGTGTCACAGGAATGGTTCAAACTATAATCAGTAAGAAGAGTCAGTCTTCCTGTACTTAAGTCGGCATTGTGCCTTTTCTAATTTGATTTCGATCCAATTTCTGTGTTTCATCGTCAATTTGAAGGTCCAAGGGATACAGTAAACCTGAAGTGAAGCATCGGAATCTGTAACTAGTGTCACAGGAATGGTTCAAAACATAGTCAGTAAGAAGAGGTAGTCTTCTTGTACTTAAGTCGGCATTGTTCTTTTTCTATTTAATTCCGATGCAATTTCTGTGTTTCATCGTCAGTAAGAAGGTCCAAGGGATACAGTAAACCTGGGGTGAAGCATCGGAATCTATAACTAGTGTCAATGGAATGGTTCAAAACATAGGCATTAAGAAAAGTCAGTCTTCTTGTACTTAGGTCGGCATTGTGCCTTTTCTATTTAATTCCGATACAAATTCTGTGTTTCATCGTCAATGAGAAGGTCAGAGGGATACAGTAAACCTGAAGTGAAGCATCGGAATCTATAACTAGTGTCACAGGAATGGTCAATACATAGTCAGTAAGAAGAGTCAGTCTTCTTGTACTTAAGTCGGCATTGTGACTTTTGTATTTAATTTCGATGCCATTTCTGTGTTTCATCGTCAATAAGAAGGTCAGAGGGATACAGTAAACCTGAAGTGAAGCATCGGAATCTATAACTAGTGTCACAGGAGTGGTTCAAAACATAGTCAGTAAGAAGAGTAAGTCTTCTTGTCCTTGAGTCGGCATTGTGACTTTTGTATTTAATTCCGAAGCAATTTCTGTGTTTCATCGTCGATAAGAAGGTCCAAGGGATTCAGTAAACCTGGAGTGAAGCTTCGGAATCAATAACTAGTGTCACAGTAATGGTTCAAATCATTGACAGTAAGAAGAGTCAGTCTTCTTGTACTTAAGTCGGCATTGTGCCTTTTGTATTTAATTCCGATGCAATTTCTGTGTTTCATCGTCAATAAGAACGTCCAAGGGATACAGTTCACCTGAAGTGAAGCATCGGAATCTATAACTAGTGTCACAGGAATGGTTCAAAACATAATCAGTAAGAAGAGTCAGTCTTCTTGTACTTAAGTCGGCATTGTGCCTTATCTATTTAATTCCGATGCAATTTCTGTGTTTCATCGTCAATAACAAGGTCCAAGGGATACAGTAAACCTGGAGTGAAGCATTGGAATCTTTAACTAGTGTCACAGAAATGGTTCAAAACATAGTCAGTAAGAAGAGTCAGTCTTGTTGTCCTTAAGTTGGCATTGTGCCATTTGTATATAATTCCGACGCAATTTCTGTATTTCATCGTCAATAAGAAGGTACAAGGGGTACAGTAAACCTAAAGTGAAGAGTCGGAATTTATAACTAGTGTCACAGGAATGGTTCAAAACATAAACAGTAGGAAGAGTCAGTGTTCTTATACTTAAGTCGGCATTGTGGCTTTTGTATTTAATTCCGATGCAATTTCTGTGTTTCATCGTCCATGAGAAGGTCCAAGGGATACAGTAAACCTGAAGTGAAGCATTGGAATCTGTAACTTGTGTCACAAGAACGGTTCTAAACATAGACAGTAAGATGAGTCAGTCTTCTTGTATGTAAGACGGCATTGTGCATTTTGTATTTAATTCCGATGCAATTTCTGTGTTTCATCGTCAATAAGAAGGTCAGAGGGATACAATAAACCTGAAGTTAAGCATCGGAATCTATAATTAGTGTCACAGGAATGGTTCAAAACGAAGTGAGTAAGAAGAGTCAGTCTTCTTGTCTTTAAGCCGGCATTGTGCCTTTTCTATTTAATTCCGATGCAATTTCTGTGTTTCATCGGCAATAAGGTCAGAGGGATACAGTAAACCTGAAGTGAAACATCGGAATCTATAACTAGTGTCACAGGAATGGTTCAAAACATAGACAGTAGGAAGAGTCAGTCTTCTTGTACTTAAGTCGCCATTGTGCCTTTTCTATTTAATTCCGATGCAATTTCTGTGTTGCATCGTCAATAAGAAGGTCAGAGGGATACAGTATACCTGAAGTGAAGCATCGCAATCTATAACTAGTGTCACAGGATTGGTTCAAAACTTAGTCAGTAAGAAGAGTCAGTCTTCTTGTACTTAAGGCGGCATTGTGAATTTTGTATTTAATACCGACGCAATTTCTAAATTTCATCGTCAATAAGAAGGTCCAAGGGATACAGTAAACCTGGAGTGAAGCATCGGAATCTATAACTAGTGTCACAGGAATGGTTCACAACATAGACAGTAACAAGAGTCAGTCTTCTTGTACTTAAGTCGACAATGTGCCTTTTCTATTTAATTCCGATGCAATTTCTGTGTTTCATCGTCAATAAGAAGGTACGAGGGTACTGTAAACCTGAAGTGAAGCATCGGAATCTATAACTAGTGTCACAGGATTTGTTCAAAACATAGTCAGTAAGAAGAGTTAGTCTTCTTGTACTTAAGTCGACATTCTGCCTTTTCTATTTAATTCCGATGCAATTTCTGTGTTTCATCGTCAATAAGAAGGTCCAAAGGATACAGTAAACCTGGAGTAAAGCATCAGAACCTATAACTAGTGTCAATGGAATGGTTCTAAACATAGGCAGTAAGAAGAGTCTGTCTTCTTGTCCTTAAGTCGGCATTGTGCCTTTTGTATTTAATTCCGATGCAATTTCAGTGTTTCATCGGCAATAAGGTCAGACGGATACAGCAAACCTTAAGTGAAGCATCGGAATCTATAACTAGTGTCACAGGAGTGGTTCAAAACATAGTCAGTAAGAAGAGTAAGTCTTCTTGTCCTTGAGTCCGCATTGTGACTTTTGTATTTAATTCCGAAGCAATTTCTGTGTTTCATCGTCAATAAGAAGGTCCAAGGGATACAGTAAACCTGGAGTGAAGCATCGGAATCAATAACTAGTGTCACAGTAATGGTTCAAACATTGACAGTAAGAAGAGTCAGTCTTCTTGTACTTAAGTCGGCATTGTGCCTTTTGTATTTAATTCCGATGCAGTTTCTGTGTTTCATCGTCAATAAGAACGTCCAAGGGATACAGTTCACCTGAAGTGAAGCATCGGAATCTATAACTAGTGTCACAGGAATGGTTCAAAACATAATCAGTAAGAAGAGTCAGTCTTCTTGTACTTAAGTCGGCATTGTGCATTTTCTATTTAATTCCGATGCAATTTCTGTGTTTCATCGTCAATAACAAGGTCCAAGGGATACAGTAAACCTGGAGTAAAGCATTGGAATCTACAACTAGTGTCACAGAAATGGTTCAAAACACAGTCAGTAAGAAGAGTCAGTCTTGTTGTCCTTAAGTTGGCATTGTGCCATTTGTATTTAATTCCGATGCAATTTCTGTGTTTCATCGTCAATATGAAGGTACAAGGGGTACAGTAAACCTAAAGTGAAGCGTCGGAATTTATAACTAGTGTCACAGGAATGGTTCAAAACATAAACAGTAGGAAGAGTCAGTGTTCTTATACTTAAGTCGGCATTGTGGGTTTTGTATTTAGTTCCGATGCAATTTCTGTGTTTCATCGTCCATGAGAAGGTCCAAGGGATACAGTAAACCTGAAGTGAAGCATCGGAATCTGTAACTAGTGTCACAAGAACGGTTCTAAACATAGACAGTAAGATGAGTCAGTCTTCTTGTATGGAAGTCGGCATTGTGCATTTTGTATTTAATTCCGATGCAATTTCTGTGTTTCATCGTCAATAAGAAGGTCAGAGGGATACAATAAACCTGAAGTTAAGCATCGGAATCTATAATTAGTGTCACAGGAATGGTTCAAAACGAAGTGAGTAAGAAGAGTCAGTCTTCTTGTCTTTAAGCCGGCATTGTGCCTTTTCTATTTAATTCCGATGCAATTTCTGTGTTTCATCGGCAATAAGGTCAGAGGGATACAGTAAACCTGAAGTGAAACATCGGAATCTATAACTAGTGTCACAGGAATGGTTCAAAACATAGACAGTAGGAAGAGTCAGTCTTCTTGTACTTAAGTCGCCATTGTGCCTTTTCTATTTAATTCCGATGCAATTTCTGTGTTGCATCGTCAATAAGAAGGTCAGAGGGATACAGTATACCTGAAGTGAAGCATCGCAATCTATAACTAGTGTCACAGGAATGGTTCACAACATAGACAGTAACAAGAGTCAGTCTTCTTGTACTTAAGTCAACATTGTGCCTTTTCTATTTAATTCCGATGCAATTTCTGTGTTTCATCGTCAATAAGAAGGTACAAGGGGTACAGTAAACCTGAAGCGAAGCATCGGAATCTATAACAAGTGTCACAGGATTTGTTTAAAACATAGTCAGTAAGAAGAGTTAGTCTTCTTGTACTTAAGTCGACATTGTGCCTTTTCTATTTAATTCCGATGCAATTTCTGTGTTTCATCGTCAATAAGAAGGTCCAAAGGATACAGTAAACCTGGAGTAAAGCATCAGAACCTATAACTATTGTCAATGGAATGGTTCAAAACATAGGCAGTAAAAAGAGTCTGTCTTCTTGTCCTTAAGTCGGCATTGTGCCTTTTGTATTTAATTCCGATGCAATTTCAGTGTTTCATCGGCATTAAGGTCAGACGGATACAGTAAACCTGAAGTGAAGCATCGGAATCTATAACTAGTGTCACAGGAATGGTTAAAACATTGACAGTAAAAAGAATCAGTCTTCTTGTACTTAAGTCGGCATTATGCTTTTTGTATTTAATTCCGATGCAATTTCTGTTTTTCACCGTCAATAAGATGGTGAGAGGGATACAGTAAACCTGAAGTGAAGCATCGGAATCTATAACTAGTGTCACAAGAATTGTTCAAAACATAGACAGTTGGAAGAGTCAGTCTTCTTGTACTTAATTCGGCATTTTGCCTTTTGTATTTATTTCCGATGCAATTTCTGTGTTTCATCGTCAATTTGAAGGTCCAAGGGATACAGTAAACCTGAAGTGAAACATCGGAATCTATAACTAGTGTCACAGGAATGGTTAAAACATTGACAGTAAAAAGAATCAGTCTTCTTGTACTTAAGTCGGCATTATGCTTTTTGTATTTAATTTCGATGCAATTTCTGTTTTTCACCGTCAATAAGATGGTGAGAGGGATACAGTAAACCTGAAGTGAAGCATCGGAATCTATAACTAGTGTCACAAGAACGGTTCTAAACATAGACGGTAAGATGAGTCAGTCTTCTTGTATGTAAGTCGGCATTGTGCATTTTGTATTTAATTCCGATGCAATTTCTGTGTTTCATCGTCAATAAGAAGGTCAGAGGGATACAATAAACCTGAAGTTAAGCATCGGAATCTATAATTAGTGTCAAAGGAATGGTTCAAAACAAAGTGAGTAAGAAGAGTCAGTCTTCTTGTCTTTAAGCCGGCATTGTGCCTTTTCTATTTAATTCCGATGCAATTTCTGTGTTTCATCGGCAATAAGGTCAGAGCGATACAGCAAACCTGAAGTGAAGCATCGGAATCAATAACTAGTGTCACAGGAATGGTTCAAAACATAGACAGTAGGAAGAGTCAGTCTTCTTGTACATAAGTCGGCATTGTGCCTTTTCTATTTAATTGCGATGCAATTTCTATATTTCATCGTCAATAAGAAGGTCCAAGGGATACAGTAAACCTGGAGTGAAGCATCGGAATCTATAACTAGTGTCACAGGAATGGTTCAAATCATAGACAGTAAGAAGAGTCAGTCTTCGTGTACCTAAGTCAGCATTTTGCCTTTTGTATTTAATTCCGATGCAATTTCTGTGTTTCATCGTCAATAAGAAGGTCAGAGGGATACAGTAAACCTGAAGTGAATCATCGGAATCCACAACTAGTGTAACAGGAATGGTTCAAAATATAGACAGTAGGAAGAGTCAGTCTTCTTGTACTTAAGTCGGCATTGTGCCTTTTGTATTTAATATCGATGCCATTTCTGTGTTTCATCGACAATAAGAAGGTCCAAGGGATACAGTAAACCTGAAGTAAAGCAACGGAATCCATAACTAGTGTCACAGGAATGGTTCAAACTATAATCAGTAAGAAGAGTCAGTCTTCCTGTACTTAAGTCGGCATTGTGCCTTTTCTATTTGATTTCGATGCAATTTCTGTGTTTCATCGTCAATTAGAAGGTCCAAGGGATACAGTAAACCTGAAGTGAAACATCGGAATCTATAACTAGTGTCACAGGAATGGTTAAAACATTGACAGTAAAAAGAATCAGTCTTCTTGTACTTAAGTCGGCATTATGCTTTTTGTATTTAATTCCGATGCAATTTCTGTTTTTCACCGTCAATAAGATGGTGAGAGGGATACAGTAAACCTGAAGTGAAGCATCGGAATCTATAACTAGTGTCACAAGAACGGTTCTAAACATAGACGGTAAGATGAGTCAGTCTTCTTGTATGTAAGTCGGCATTGTGCATTTTGTATTTAATTCCGATGCAATTTCTGTGTTTCATCGTCAATAAGAAGGTCAGAGGGATACAATAAACCTGAAGTTAAGCATCGGAATCTATAATTAGTGTCAAAGGAATGGTTCAAAACAAAGTGAGTAAGAAGAGTCAGTCTTCTTGTCTTTAAGCCGGCATTGTGCCTTTTCTATTTAATTCCGATGCAATTTCTGTGTTTCATCGGCAATAAGGTCAGAGCGATACAGCAAACCTGAAGTGAAGCATCGGAATCAATAACTAGTGTCACAGGAATGGTTCAAAACATAGACAGTAGGAAGAGTCAGTCTTCTTGTACATAAGTCGGCATTGTGCCTTTTCTATTTAATTGCGATGCAATTTCTATATTTCATCGTCAATAAGAAGGTCCAAGGGATACAGTAAACCTGGAGTGAAGCATCGGAATCTATAACTAGTGTCACAGGAATGGTTCAAATCATAGACAGTAAGAAGAGTCAGTCTTCGTGTACCTAAGTCAGCATTTTGCCTTTTGTATTTAATTCCGATGCAATTTCTGTGTTTCATCGTCAATAAGAAGGTCAGAGGGATACAGTAAACCTGAAGTGAATCATCGGAATCCACAACTAGTGTAACAGGAATGGTTCAAAATATAGACAGTAGGAAGAGTCAGTCTTCTTGTACTTAAGTCGGCATTGTGCCTTTTGTATTTAATATCGATGCCATTTCTGTGTTTCATCGACAATAAGAAGGTCCAAGGGATACAGTAAACCTGAAGTAAAGCAACGGAATCCATAACTAGTGTCACAGGAATGGTTCAAACTATAATCAGTAAGAAGAGTCAGTCTTCCTGTACTTAAGTCGGCATTGTGCCTTTTCTATTTGATTTCGATGCAATTTCTGTGTTTCATCGTCAATTAGAAGGTCCAAGGGATACAGTAAACCTGAAGTGAAACATCGGAATCTATAACTAGTGTCACAGGAATGGTTAAAACATTGACAGTAAAAAGAATCAGTCTTCTTGTACTTAAGTCGGCATTATGCTTTTTGTATTTAATTCCGATGCAATTTCTGTTTTTCACCGTCAATAAGATGGTGAGAGGGATACAGTAAACCTGAAGTGAAGCATCGGAATCTATAACTAGTGTCACAAGAACGGTTCTAAACATAGACGGTAAGATGAGTCAGTCTTCTTGTATGTAAGTCGGCATTGTGCATTTTGTATTTAATTCCGATGCAATTTCTGTGTTTCATCGTCAATAAGAAGGTCAGAGGGATACAATATACCTGAAGTTAAGCATCGGAATCTATAATTAGTGTCAAAGGAATGGTTCAAAACAAAGTGAGTAAGAAGAGTCAGTCTTCTTGTCTTTAAGCCGGCATTGTGCCTTTTCTATTTAATTCCGATGCAATTTCTGTGTTTCATCGGCAATAAGGTCAGAGCGATACAGCAAACCTGAAGTGAAGCATCGGAATCAATAACTAGTGTCACAGGAATGGTTCAAAACATAGACAGTAGGAAGAGTCAGTCTTCTTGTACATAAGTCGGCATTGTGCCTTTTCTATTTAATTGCGATGCAATTTCTATATTTCATCGTCAATAAGAAGGTCCAAGGGATACAGTAAACCTGGAGTGAAGCATCGGAATCTATAACTAGTGTCACAGGAATGGTTCAAATCATAGACAGTAAGAAGAGTCAGTCTTCGTGTACCTAAGTCAGCATTTTGCCTTTTGTATTTAATTCCGATGCAATTTCTGTGTTTCATCGTCAATAAGAAGGTCAGAGGGATACAGTAAACCTGAAGTGAATCATCGGAATCCACAACTAGTGTAACAGGAATGGTTCAAAATATAGACAGTAGGAAGAGTCAGTCTTCTTGTACTTAAGTCGGCATTGTGCCTTTTGTATTTAATATCGATGCCATTTCTGTGTTTCATCGACAATAAGAAGGTCCAAGGGATACAGTAAACCTGAAGTAAAGCAACGGAATCCATAACTAGTGTCACAGGAATGGTTCAAACTATAATCAGTAAGAAGAGTCAGTCTTCCTGTACTTAAGTCGGCATTGTGCCTTTTCTATTTGATTTCGATGCAATTTCTGTGTTTCATCGTCAATTAGAAGGTCCAAGGGATACAGTAAACCTGAAGTGAAACATCGGAATCTATAACTAGTGTCACAGGAATGGTTAAAACATTGACAGTAAAAAGAATCAGTCTTCTTGTACTTAAGTCGGCATTATGCTTTTTGTATTTAATTCCGATGCAATTTCTGTTTTTCACCGTCAATAAGATGGTGAGAGGGATACAGTAAACCTGAAGTGAAGCATCGGAATCTATAACTAGTGTCACAAGAACGGTTCTAAACATAGACGGTAAGATGAGTCAGTCTTCTTGTATGTAAGTCGGCATTGTGCATTTTGTATTTAATTCCGATGCAATTTCTGTGTTTCATCGTCAATAAGAAGGTCAGAGGGATACAATAAACCTGAAGTTAAGCATCGGAATCTATAATTAGTGTCAAAGGAATGGTTCAAAACAAAGTGAGTAAGAAGAGTCAGTCTTCTTGTCTTTAAGCCGGCATTGTGCCTTTTCTATTTAATTCCGATGCAATTTCTGTGTTTCATCGGCAATAAGGTCAGAGCGATACAGCAAACCTGAAGTGAAGCATCGGAATCAATAACTAGTGTCACAGGAATGGTTCAAAACATAGACAGTAGGAAGAGTCAGTCTTCTTGTACATAAGTCGGCATTGTGCCTTTTCTATTTAATTGCGATGCAATTTCTATATTTCATCGTCAATAAGAAGGTCCAAGGGATACAGTAAACCTGGAGTGAAGCATCGGAATCTATAACTAGTGTCACAGGAATGGTTCAAATCATAGACAGTAAGAAGAGTCAGTCTTCGTGTACCTAAGTCAGCATTTTGCCTTTTGTATTTAATTCCGATGCAATTTCTGTGTTTCATCGTCAATAAGAAGGTCAGAGGGATACAGTAAACCTGAAGTGAATCATCGGAATCCACAACTAGTGTAACAGGAATGGTTCAAAATATAGACAGTAGGAAGAGTCAGTCTTCTTGTACTTAAGTCGGCATTGTGCCTTTTGTATTTAATATCGATGCCATTTCTGTGTTTCATCGACAATAAGAAGGTCCAAGGGATACAGTAAACCTGAAGTAAAGCAACGGAATCCATAACTAGTGTCACAGGAATGGTTCAAACTATAATCAGTAAGAAGAGTCAGTCTTCCTGTACTTAAGTCGGCATTGTGCCTTTTCTATTTGATTTCGATGCAATTTCTGTGTTTCATCGTCAATTAGAAGGTCCAAGGGATACAGTAAACCTGAAGTGAAACATCGGAATCTATAACTAGTGTCACAGGAATGGTTAAAACATTGACAGTAAAAAGAATCAGTCTTCTTGTACTTAAGTCGGCATTATGCTTTTTGTATTTAATTCCGATGCAATTTCTGTTTTTCACCGTCAATAAGATGGTGAGAGGGATACAGTAAACCTGAAGTGAAGCATCGGAATCTATAACTAGTGTCACAAGAACGGTTCTAAACATAGACGGTAAGATGAGTCAGTCTTCTTGTATGTAAGTCGGCATTGTGCATTTTGTATTTAATTCCGATGCAATTTCTGTGTTTCATCGTCAATAAGAAGGTCAGAGGGATACAATAAACCTGAAGTTAAGCATCGGAATCTATAATTAGTGTCAAAGGAATGGTTCAAAACAAAGTGAGTAAGAAGAGTCAGTCTTCTTGTCTTTAAGCCGGCATTGTGCCTTTTCTATTTAATTCCGATGCAATTTCTGTGTTTCATCGGCAATAAGGTCAGAGCGATACAGCAAACCTGAAGTGAAGCATCGGAATCAATAACTAGTGTCACAGGAATGGTTCAAAACATAGACAGTAGGAAGAGTCAGTCTTCTTGTACATAAGTCGGCATTGTGCCTTTTCTATTTAATTGCGATGCAATTTCTATATTTCATCGTCAATAAGAAGGTCCAAGGGATACAGTAAACCTGGAGTGAAGCATCGGAATCTATAACTAGTGTCACAGGAATGGTTCAAATCATAGACAGTAAGAAGAGTCAGTCTTCGTGTACCTAAGTCAGCATTTTGCCTTTTGTATTTAATTCCGATGCAATTTCTGTGTTTCATCGTCAATAAGAAGGTCAGAGGGATACAGTAAACCTGAAGTGAATCATCGGAATCCACAACTAGTGTAACAGGAATGGTTCAAAATATAGACAGTAGGAAGAGTCAGTCTTCTTGTACTTAAGTCGGCATTGTGCCTTTTGTATTTAATATCGATGCCATTTCTGTGTTTCATCGACAATAAGAAGGTCCAAGGGATACAGTAAACCTGAAGTAAAGCAACGGAATCCATAACTAGTGTCACAGGAATGGTTCAAACTATAATCAGTAAGAAGAGTCAGTCTTCCTGTACTTAAGTCGGCATTGTGCCTTTTCTATTTGATTTCGATGCAATTTCTGTGTTTCATCGTCAATTAGAAGGTCCAAGGGATACAGTAAACCTGAAGTGAAACATCGGAATCTATAACTAGTGTCACAGGAATGGTTAAAACATTGACAGTAAAAAGAATCAGTCTTCTTGTACTTAAGTCGGCATTATGCTTTTTGTATTTAATTCCGATGCAATTTCTGTTTTTCACCGTCAATAAGATGGTGAGAGGGATACAGTAAACCTGAAGTGAAGCATCGGAATCTATAACTAGTGTCACAAGAACGGTTCTAAACATAGACGGTAAGATGAGTCAGTCTTCTTGTATGTAAGTCGGCATTGTGCATTTTGTATTTAATTCCGATGCAATTTCTGTGTTTCATCGTCAATAAGAAGGTCAGAGGGATACAATAAACCTGAAGTTAAGCATCGGAATCTATAATTAGTGTCAAAGGAATGGTTCAAAACAAAGTGAGTAAGAAGAGTCAGTCTTCTTGTCTTTAAGCCGGCATTGTGCCTTTTCTATTTAATTCCGATGCAATTTCTGTGTTTCATCGGCAATAAGGTCAGAGCGATACAGCAAACCTGAAGTGAAGCATCGGAATCAATAACTAGTGTCACAGGAATGGTTCAAAACATAGACAGTAGGAAGAGTCAGTCTTCTTGTACATAAGTCGGCATTGTGCCTTTTCTATTTAATTGCGATGCAATTTCTATATTTCATCGTCAATAAGAAGGTCCAAGGGATACAGTAAACCTGGAGTGAAGCATCGGAATCTATAACTAGTGTCACAGGAATGGTTCAAATCATAGACAGTAAGAAGAGTCAGTCTTCGTGTACCTAAGTCAGCATTTTGCCTTTTGTATTTAATTCCGATGCAATTTCTGTGTTTCATCGTCAATAAGAAGGTCAGAGGGATACAGTAAACCTGAAGTGAATCATCGGAATCCACAACTAGTGTAACAGGAATGGTTCAAAATATAGACAGTAGGAAGAGTCAGTCTTCTTGTACTTAAGTCGGCATTGTGCCTTTTGTATTTAATATCGATGCCATTTCTGTGTTTCATCGACAATAAGAAGGTCCAAGGGATACAGTAAACCTGAAGTAAAGCAACGGAATCCATAACTAGTGTCACAGGAATGGTTCAAACTATAATCAGTAAGAAGAGTCAGTCTTCCTGTACTTAAGTCGGCATTGTGCCTTTTCTATTTGATTTCGATGCAATTTCTGTGTTTCATCGTCAATTAGAAGGTCCAAGGGATACAGTAAACCTGAAGTGAAACATCGGAATCTATAACTAGTGTCACAGGAATGGTTAAAACATTGACAGTAAAAAGAATCAGTCTTCTTGTACTTAAGTCGGCATTATGCTTTTTGTATTTAATTCCGATGCAATTTCTGTTTTTCACCGTCAATAAGATGGTGAGAGGGATACAGTAAACCTGAAGTGAAGCATCGGAATCTATAACTAGTGTCACAAGAACGGTTCTAAACATAGACGGTAAGATGAGTCAGTCTTCTTGTATGTAAGTCGGCATTGTGCATTTTGTATTTAATTCCGATGCAATTTCTGTGTTTCATCGTCAATAAGAAGGTCAGAGGGATACAATAAACCTGAAGTTAAGCATCGGAATCTATAATTAGTGTCAAAGGAATGGTTCAAAACAAAGTGAGTAAGAAGAGTCAGTCTTCTTGTCTTTAAGCCGGCATTGTGCCTTTTCTATTTAATTCCGATGCAATTTCTGTGTTTCATCGGCAATAAGGTCAGAGCGATACAGCAAACCTGAAGTGAAGCATCGGAATCAATAACTAGTGTCACAGGAATGGTTCAAAACATAGACAGTAGGAAGAGTCAGTCTTCTTGTACATAAGTCGGCATTGTGCCTTTTCTATTTAATTGCGATGCAATTTCTATATTTCATCGTCAATAAGAAGGTCCAAGGGATACAGTAAACCTGGAGTGAAGCATCGGAATCTATAACTAGTGTCACAGGAATGGTTCAAATCATAGACAGTAAGAAGAGTCAGTCTTCGTGTACCTAAGTCAGCATTTTGCCTTTTGTATTTAATTCCGATGCAATTTCTGTGTTTCATCGTCAATAAGAAGGTCAGAGGGATACAGTAAACCTGAAGTGAATCATCGGAATCCACAACTAGTGTAACAGGAATGGTTCAAAATATAGACAGTAGGAAGAGTCAGTCTTCTTGTACTTAAGTCGGCATTGTGCCCTTTGTATTTAATATCGATGCCATTTCTGTGTTTCATCGACAATAAGAAGGTCCAAGGGATACAGTAAACCTGAAGTAAAGCAACGGAATCCATAACTAGTGTCACAGGAATATTTCAAACTATAATCAGTAAGAAGAGTCAGTCTTCCTGTACTTAAGTCGGCATTGTGCCTTTTCTATTTGATTTCGATGCAATTTCTGTGTTTCATCGTCAATTAGAAGGTCCAAGGGATACAGTAAACCTGAAGTGAAACATCGGAATCTATAACTAGTGTCACAGGAATGGTTAAAACATTGACAGTAAAAAGAATCAGTCTTCTTGTACTTAAGTCGGCATTATGCTTTTTGTATTTAATTCCGATGCAATTTCTGTTTTTCACCGTCAATAAGATGGTGAGAGGGATACAGTAAACCTGAAGTGAAGCATCGGAATCTATAACTAGTGTCACAAGAATTGTTCAAAACATAGACAGTTGGAAGAGTCAGTCTTCTTGTACGTAATTCGGCATTTTGCCTTTTGTATTTAATTCCGATGCAATTTCTGTGTTTCATCGTCAATTTGAAGGTCCAAGGGATACAGTAAACTTGAAGTGAAGCATCGGAATCTATAACTAGTGTCACAGGATAGGTTCAAAACATAGTCAGTAAGAAGAGGTAGTCTTCTTGTACTTAAGTCGGCATTGTGCCTTTTCTATTTAATTCCGATGCAATTTCTGTGTTTCATCGTCAGTAAGAAGGTCCAAGGGATACAGTAAACATGGGGTGAAGCATCGGAAACTATAACTAGTGTCAATGGAATGGTTCGAAACATAGGCATTAAGAAAAGTCAGTCTTCTTGTACTTAAGTCGGCATTGTGCCTTTTCTATTTAATTCCGATACAAATTCTGTGTTTCATCGTCAATGGGAAGGTCAGAGGGATACAGTAAACCTGAAGTGAAGCATCGGAATCTATAACTAGTGTCACAGGAATAGTCAATACATAGTCAGTAAGAAGAGTCAGTCTTCTTGTACTTAAGTCGGCATTGTGCCTTTTCAATATAATTCCGATGCAATTTCTGTATTTCATCGTCAATATGAAGGTCCAGGGGATACAGTACACCTGGAGTGAAGCATCGGAATCTGTAACTAGTGGCACAAGAACGGATCTAAACATAGACGGTAAGATGAGTCAGTCTTCTTGTATGTAAGTCGGCATTGTGCATTTTGTATATAATTCCGATGCAATTTCTGTGTTTCATCGTCAATAAGAAGGTCAGAGGGATACAATAAACCTGAAGTTAAGCATCGGAATCTATAATTAGTGTCACAGGAATGGTTCAAAACAAAGTGAGTAAGAAGAGTCAGTCTTCTTGTCTTTAAGCCGGCATTGTGCCTTTTCTATTTAATTCCGATGCAATTTCTGTGTTTCATCGGCAATAAGGTCAGAGCGATACAGCAAACCTGAAGTGAAGCATCGGAATCAATAACTAGTGTCACAGGAATGGTTCAAAACATAGACACTAGGAAGAGTCAGTCTTCTTGTACATAAGTCGGCATTGTGCCTTTTCTATTTAATTGCGATGCAATTTCTATATTTCATCGTCAATAAGAAGGTCCAAGGGATACAGTAAACCTGGAGTGAAGCATCGGAATCTATAACTAGTGTCACAGGAATGGTTCACAACATAGACAGTAACAAGAGTCAGTCTTCTTGTACTTAAGTCGACATTGTGCCTTTTCTATTTAATTCCGATGCAATTTCTGTGTTTCATCGTCAATAAGAAGGTCAGAGGGATACAATAAACTTGAAGTGAAGCATCGGTATCTATAATTAGTGTCACAGGAATGGTTCAAAACAAAGTCAGTAAGAAGAGTCAGTCTTCTTGTCCGTAAGTCAGCATTGTGCTTTTGTATTTAATTCCGATGCAATTTCTGTGTTTCATCGTCAATAAGAAGGTCTAAAGGATACAATAAACCTGGAGTGTAGCATCAGAATCTGTAACTAGTGTCACAGGAATGGTTCAAATCATAGACAGTAAGAAGAGTCAGTCTTCGTGTACCTAAGTCAGCATTTTGCTTTTTGTATTTAATTCCGATGCGATTTCTGTGTTTCATCGTCAATAAGAAGGTCAGAGGGATACAGTAAACCTGAAGTGAATCATCGGAATCCACAACTAGTGTAACAGGAATGGTTCAAAAAATAGACAGTAGGAAGAGTCAGTCTTCTTGTACTTAAGTCGGCATTGTGCCTTTTGTATTTAATATCGATGCCATTTCTGTGTTTCATCGACAATAAGAAGGTCCAAGGGATACAGTAAACCTGAAGTAAAGCAACGGAATCCATAACTAGTGTCACAGGAATGGTTCAAACTATAATCATGAAGAAGAGTCAGTCTTCCTGTACTTAAGTCGGCATTGTGCCTTTTCTATTTGATTTCGATGCAATTTCTGTGTTTCATCGTCAATTAGAAGGTCCAAGGGATACAGTAAACCTGAAGTGAAGCATCGGAATCTATAACTATTGTCACAGGAATGGTTAAAACATTGACAGTAAAAAGAATCAGTCTTCTTGTACTTAAGTCGACATTATGCTTTTTGTATTTAATTCCGATGCAATTTCTGTTTTTCACCGTCAATAAGATGGTGAGAGGGATACAGTAAACCTGAAGTGAAGCATCGGAATCTATAACTAGTGTCACAGTAATGGTTCAAACATTGACAGTAAGAAGAGTCAGTCTTCTTGTACTTAAGTCGGCATTGTGCCTTTTGTATTTAATTCCGATGCAGTTTCTGTGTTTCATCGTCAATAAGAACGTCCAAGGGATACAGTTCACCTGAAGTGAAGCATCGGAATCTATAACTAGTGTCACAGGAATGGTTCAAAACATAATCAGTAAGAAGAGTCAGTCTTCTTGTACTTAAGTCGGCATTGTGCATTTTGTATTTAATTCCGATGCAATTTCTGTGTTTCATCGTCAATAAGAAGGTCAGAGGGATACAATAAACCTGAAGTTAAGCATCGGAATCTATAATTAGTGTCACAGGAATTGTTCAAAACGAAGTGAGTAAGAAAAGTCAGTCTTCTTGTCTTTAAGCCGGCATTGTGCCTTTTCTATTTAATTCCGATGCAATTTCTGTGTTTCATCGGCAATAAGGTCAGAGGGATACAGTAAACCTGAAGTGAAACATCGGAATCTATAACTAGTGTCACAGGAATGGTTCAAAACATAGACAGTAGGAAGAGTCAGTCTTCTTGTACTTAAGTCGCCATTGTGCCTTTTCTATTTAATTCCGATGCAATTTCTGTGTTGCATCGTCAATAAGAAGGTCAGAGGGATACAGTATACCTGAAGTGAAGCATCGCAATCTATAACTAGTGTCACAGGAATGGTTCAAAACATAGTCAGTAAGAAGAGTCAGTCTTCTTGTACTTAAGGCGGCATTGTGAATTTTGTATTTAATACCGACGAAATTTC
This sequence comes from Schistocerca piceifrons, assembly GCF_021461385.2. Taxonomy (NCBI): domain Eukaryota; kingdom Metazoa; phylum Arthropoda; class Insecta; order Orthoptera; family Acrididae; genus Schistocerca; species Schistocerca piceifrons. The sequence goes on from NW_025728425.1 coordinate 115,658, forward strand.
TATATTTTATCGTCAATAAGAAGGTCCAAGGGATACAGTAAACCTGGAGTGAAGCATCGGAATCTATAACTAGTGTCACTGGAATGGTTCACAACATAGACAGTAACAAGAGTCAGTCTTCTTGTACTTAAGTCGACATTGTGCCTTTTCTATTTAATTCCGATGCAATTTCTGTGTTTCATCGTCAATAAGAAGGTCCAAGGGATACAGTAAACCTGGAGTGAAGCATCGGAATCAATAACTAGTGTCACAGTAATGGTTCAAACATTGACAGTAAGAAGAGTCAGTCTTCTTGTACCTAAGTCGGCATTGTGCCTTTTGTATTTAATTCCGATGCAGTTTCTGTGTTTCATCGTCAATAAGAACGTCCAAGGGATACAGTTCACCTGAAGTGAAGCATCGGAATCTATAACTAGTGTCACAGGAATGGTTCAAAACATAATCAGTAAGAAGAGTCAGTCTTCTTGTACTTAAGTCGGCATTGTGCATTTTGTATTTAATTCCGATGCAATTTCTGTGTTTCATCGTCAATAAGAAGGTCCAAGGGATACAGTAAACCTGGAGTGAAGCATCGGAATCAATAACTAGTGTCACAGTAATGGTTCAAACATTGACAGTAACAAGAGTCAGTCTTCTTGTAGTTAAGTCGACATTGTGCCTTTTCTATTTAATTCCGATGCAATTTCTGTGTTTCATCGTCAATAAGAAGGTACAAGGGGTACAGTAAACCTGAAGCGAAGCATCGGAATCTATAACTAGTGTCGCAGGATTTGTTCAAAACATAGTCAGTAAGAAGAGTTAGTCTTCTTGTACTTAAGTCTACATTGTGCCTTTTCTATTTAATTGCGATGCAATTTCTGTGTTTCATCGTCAATAAGAAGGTCCAAAGGATACAGTAAACCTGGAGTAAAGCATCAGAACCTATAACTAGTGTCAATGGAATGGTTCAATACATAGGCAGTAAGAAGAGTCTGTCCTCTTGTCCTTAAGTCGGCATTGTGCCTTTTGTATTTAATTCCGATGCAATTTCTGTGTTTCATCGTCAATAAGAAGGTCTAAGGTAACCAGCAAACCTGAAGTGAAGCATCAGAATCTATAACTAGAGTCACAGGAATGGTTCAAAACATAGTCAGTAAGAAGAGTCAGTCTTCTTGTACTTAAGTCGGCATTGTGCCTTTTCAATATAATTCCGATGCAATTTCTGTATTTCATCGTCAATAAGAAGGTCCAGGGGATACAGTACACCTGGAATGAAGCATCAGAATCTGTAACTAGTGGCACAAGAACGGTTCTAAACATAGACAGTAAGATGAGTCAGTCTTCTTGTATGTAAGTCGGCATTGTGCATTTTGTATTTAATTCCGATGCAATTTCTGTGTTTCATCGTCTATAAGAAGGTCAGAGGGATACAATAAACCTGAAGTTAAGCATCGGAATCTATAATTAGTGTCACAGGAATGGTTCAAAACAAAGTGAGTAAGAAGGGTCAGTCGTCTTGTCTTTAAGCCGGCATTGTGCCTTTTCTATTTAATTCCGATGCAATTTCAGTGTTTCATCGGCAATAAGGTCAGAGCGATACAGCAAACCTGAAGTGAAGCATCGGAATCAATAACTAGTGTCACAGGAATGGTTCAAAACATAGACAGTAGGAAGAGTCAGTCTTCTTGTACATAAGTCGGCATTGTGCCTTTTCTATTTAATTGCGATGCAATTTCTATATTTCATCGTCAATAAGAAGGTCCAAGGGATACAGTAAACCTGGAGTGAAGCATCGGAATCTATAACTAGTGTCACAGGAATGGTTCACAACATAGACAGTAACAAGAGTCAGACTTCTTGTACTTAAGTCGACATTGTGCCTTTTCTATTTAATTCCGATGCAATTTCTGTGTTTCATCGTCAATAAGAAGGTCAGAGGGATACAATAAACCTGAAGCGAAGCATCGGAATCAATAACTAGTGTCACAGGAATGGTTCAAAACATAGACAGTAGGAAGAGTCAGTCTTCTTGTACATAAGTCGGCATTGTGCTTTTGTATTTAATTCCGATGCAATTTCTGTGTTTCATCGTCAATAAGAAGGTCTAAAGGATACAATAAACCTGGAGTGTAGCATCAGAATCTGTAACTAGTGTCACAGGAATGGTTCAAATCATATACAGTAAGAAGAGTCAGTCTTCGTGTACCTAAGTCAGCATTTTGCCTTTTGTATTTAATTCCGATGCAATTTCTGTGTTTCATCGTCAATAAGAAGGTCAGAGGGATACAGTAAACCTGAAGTGAATCATCGGAATCCACAACTAGTGTAAGAGGAATGGTTCAAAATATAGACAGTAGGAAGAGTCAGTCTTCTTGTACTTAAGTCGGCATTGTGCCTTTTGTATTTAATATCGATGCCATTTCTGTGTTTCATCGACAATAAGAAGGTCCAAGGGATACAGTAAACCTGAAGTAAAGCAACGGAATCCATAACTAGTGTCACAGGAATGGTTCAAACTATAATCATGAAGAAGAGTCAGTCTTCCTGTACTGAAGTCGGCATTGTGCCTTTTCTATTTGATTTCGATGCAATTTCTGTGTTTCATCGTCAATTAGAAGGTCCAAGGGATACAGTAAACCTGAAGTGAAGCATCGGAATCTATAACTAGTGTCACAGGAATGGTTCAAAACATAGTCAGTAAGAAGAGTCAGTCTTCCTGTCCTTAAGTCGGCATTGTGCCTTTTCTATTTAATTCCGATGCAATTTCTGTGTTTCATCGTGAGTAAGAAGGTCCAAGGGATACAGTAAACCTGGGGTGAAGCATCGGAATCTATAACTAGTGTCAATGGAATGGTTCAAAACATAGGCATTAAGAAAAGTCAGTCTTCTTGTACTTAAGTCGGCATTGTGCCTTTTCTATTTAAATCCGATACAAATTCTGTGTTTCATCGTCAATGAGAAAGTCAGAGGGATACAGTAAATCAGAAGTGAAGCATCGGAATCTATAACTAGTGTCACAGGATGGTCAATACATAGCCAGCAAAAAGAGTCAGTCTTCTTGTACTTAAGTCGGCATTGTGCCTTTCGTATTTAATTCCGATGCAATTTCTGTGTTTCACCGTCAGTAAGAAGGTCAGGGGGATACAGTAAACCTGAAGTGAAGCATCGGAATCTATAACTAGTGTCACACGAATGGTTCTAACATAGACAGTAACAAGAGTCAGTCTTCTTGTACTTAAGTCGGCATTGTGCCTTTTGTATTTAATTTCGATGCCATTTCTGTGTTTCATCGTCAATAAGAAGGTCAGAGGGATACAGTAAACCTGAAGTGAAGCATCGGAATCTATAACTAGTGTCACATGAGTGGTTCAAAACATAGTCAGTAAGAAGAGTAAGTCTTCTTGTCCTTGAGTCGGCATTGTGACTTTTGTATTTAATTCCGAAGCAATTTCTGTGTTTCATCGTCAATAAGAAGGTCCAAGGGATACAGTAAACCTGGAGTGAAGCATCGGAATCAATAACTAGTGTCACAGGAATGGTTCAAAACATTGACAGTAAGATAGGTCATTCTTCTTGTACTTAAGTCGGCATTGTGCCTTTTGTATTTAATTCCGATGCAATTTCTGTGTTTCATCGTCAAAAAGAAGGTCCAAGGGATACAGTAAACCTGAAGTGAAGCATCGGAATCTATAACTAGTGTCACTGGAATGTTTCACATTACAGACAGTAAGAAGAGTCAGTATTCTTGTACTTAAGTCGGCATTGTGCCTTTTGTATTTAATCCCGATGCAATTACTGTGATTCGTCGTCAATAAGAAGGTCCATGGGAAACAGTAAACCTGAAGTGAAGCAACGGAATCTATAACTAGTGTCACAGGAATTGTTCAAATCATAGACAGTAAGAAGAGTCAGTCTTCTTGTACTTAAGTCGGCAATGTGGCTTTTGTATTTAATTCCGATGCAATTACTGTGTTTCATCGTCAATAAGAAGGTCAGAGGGATACAGTAAACCTGAAGTGAAGCATCGGATTCTATAACTAGTGTCACAGGAATGGTTCAAAACATAGACAGTAAGAAGAGTCAGTCTTCGTGTACTTATGTCAGCATTTTTCCTTTTGTATTTAATTCCGATGCAATTTCTGTGTTTCATCGTCAATAAGAACGTCCAAGGGATACAGCTCACCTGAAGTGAAGCATCGGAATCTATTACTAGTGTCACAGGAATGGTTCAAAACATAAACAGTAAGAAGAGTCAGTCTTCTTGTACTTAAGTCGGCATTGTGCCTTTTCTATTTAATTCCGATGCAATTTCTGTGTTTCATCGTCAATAACAAGATCCAAGGGATACAGTAAACCTGGAGTGAAGCATTGGAATCTATAACTAGTGTCACAGGAATGGTTCAAAACATAGTCAGTAAGAAGAGTCAGTCTTGTTGTCCTTAAGTTGGCATTGTGCCTTTTGTATTTAATTCCGATGCAATTTCTGTGTTTCATCGTCAATAAGAAGGTCAGAGGGATACAGTAAACCTGAAGTGAAGCATCGGAATCCACAACTAGTGTCACAGGAATGGTTCAAAATATAGACAGTAGGAAGAATCAGTCTTCTTGTACTTAAGTCGGCATTGTGCTTTTGTATTTAATTTCGATGCAATTACTGTGTTTCATCGTCAATAAGAAGGTCCAAGGTATACAGTAAACCTGAAGTAAAGCAACGGAATCCATAACTAGTGTCACAGGAATGGTTCAAACTATAATCAGTAAGAAGAGTCATGTCTTCCTGTACTTAAGTCGGCATTGTGCCTTTTCTATTTAATTCCGATGCAATTTCTGTGTTTCATCGTCAATAAGAAGGTCCAAGGGATACAGTAAACCTGGGGTGAAGCATCGGAATCTATAACTAGTGTCAATGGAATGGGTCAAAACATAGGCATTAAGAAGAGTCAGTTTTCTTGTACTTAAGTCGGCATTGTGCCTTTTCTATTTAATTCCGATTCAAATTCTGTGTTTCATCGTCAATGAGAAGGTCAGAGGGATACAGTAAACCTGAAGTGAAGCATCGGAATCTATAACTAGTGTCACAGGAATGGTTCAATACATAGTCAGTAAGAAGAGTCAGTCTTCTTGTACTTAAGTCGGCATTGTGCCTTTCGTATTTAATTCCGATGCAATTTCTGTTTTTCACCGTCAATAAGATGGTGAGAGGGATACAGTAAACCTGAAGTGAAGCATCGGAATCTATAACTAGTGTCACAAGAATTCTTCAAAACATAGACAGTTGGAAGAGTCAGTCTTCTTGTACTTAATTCGGCATTTTGCCTTTTGTATTTAATTCCGATGCAATTTCTGTGTTTCATCGTCAATAAGAAGGTCTAAGGTATCCAGCAAACCTAAAGTGAAGCATCAGAATCTATAAGTAGAGTCACAGGAATGGTTCCAAACATAGTCAGTAAGAAGAGTCAGTCTTCTTGTACTTAAGTCGGCATTGTGCCTTTTCAAGATAATTCCGATGCAATTTCTGTATTTCATCGTCAATAAGAAGCTCCAGGGGATACAGTACACCTGGAGTGAAGCATCGGAATCTGTAACTAGTGGCACAAGAACGGTTCTAAACATAGACAGTAAGATGAGTCAGTCTTCTTGTATGTAAGTAGGCATTGTGCATTTTGTATTTAATTCCGATGCAATTTCTGTGTTTCATCGTCAATAAGAAGGTCAGAGGGATACAATAAACCTGAAGTTAAGCATCGGAATCTATAATTAGTGTCACAGGAATGGTTCAAAACAAAGTGAGTAAGAAGAGTCAGTCTTCTTGTCTTTAAGCCGGCATTGTGCCTTTTCTATTTAATTCCGATGCAATTTCTGTGTTTCATCGGCAATAAGGTCAGAGCGATACAGCAAACCTGAAGTGAAGCATCGGAGTCAATAACTAGTGTCACAGGAATGGTTCAAAACATAGACAGTAGGAAGAGTCAGTCTTCTTGTACGTAAGTCGGCATTGTGCCTTTTCTATTTAATTGCGATGCAATTTCTATATTTCATCGTCAATAAGAAGGTCCAAGGGATACAGTAAACCTGGAGTGAAGCATCGGAATCTATAACTAGTGTCACAGGAATGGTTCACAACATAGACAGTAACAAGAGTCAGTCTTCTTGTACTTAAGTCGACATTGTGCCTTTTCTATTTAATTCCGATGCAATTTCTGTGTTTCATCGACAATAAGAAGGTCCAAGGGATACAGTAAACCTGAAGTAAAGCAACGGAATCCATAACTAGTGTCACAGGAATGGTTCAAACTATAATCAGTAAGAAGAGTCAGTCTTCCTGTACTTAAGTCGGCATTGTGCCTTTTCTATTTGATTTCGATGCAATTTCTGTGTTTCATCGTCAATTAGAAGGTCCAAGGGATACAGTAAACCTGAAGTGAAGCATCGGAATCTATTACTAGTGTCACAGGAATGGTTCAAAACATAGTCAGTAAGAAGAGTCAGTCTTCCTGTCCTTAAGTCGGCATTGTGCCTTTTCTATTTAATTCCGATGTAATTTCTGTGTTTCATCGTCAGTAAGAAGGTCCAAGGGATACAGTAAACCTGGGGTGAAGCATCGGAATCTATAACTAGTGTCAATGGAATGGTTCAAAACATAGGCATTAAGAAAAGTCAGTCTTCTTGTACTTAAGTCGGCATTGTGCCTTTTCTATTTAATTCCGATACAAATTCTCGGTTTCATCGTCAATGAGAAGGTCAGAGGGATACAGTAAACCAGAAGTGAAGCATCGGAATCTATAACTAGTGTCACAGGATGGTCAATACATAGTCAGTAAGAAGAGTCAGTCTTCTTGTACTTAAGTCGGCATTGTGCCTTTCGTATTTAATTCCGATGCAATTTCTGTGTTTCACCGTCAGTAAGAGGGTCAGGGGGATACAGTAAACCTGAAGTGAAGCATCGGAATCTATAACTAGTGTCACACAAATGGTTCTAACATAGACAGTAACAAGAGTCAGTCTTCTTGTACTTAAGTCGGCATTGTGCCTTTTGTATTTAATTTCGATGCCATTTCTGTGTTTCATCGTCAATAAGAAGGTCAGAGGGATACAGTAAACCTGAAGTGAAGCATCGGAATCTATAACTAGTGTCACAGGAGTGGTTCAAAACATAGTCAGTAAGAAGAGTAAGTCTTTTTGTCCTTGAGTCGGCATTGTGACTTTTGTATTTAATTCCGAAGCAATTTCTGTGTTTCATCGTCAATAAGAAGGTCCAAGGGATACAGTAAACCTGGAGTGAAGCATCGGAATCAATAACTAGTGTCACAGGAATGGTTCAAAGCATTGACAGTAAGATAGGTCAGTCTTCTTGTACTTAAGTCGGCATTGTGCCTTTTGTATTTAATTCCGATGCAATTTCTGTGTTTCATCGTCAATAAGAACGTCCAAGGGATACAGTTCACCTGAAGTGAAGCATCGGAATCTATAACTAGTGTCACAGGAATGGTTCAAAACATAAACAGTAAGAAGAGTCAGTCTTCTTGTACTTAAGTCGGCATTGTGCCTTTTCTATTTAATTCCGATGCAATTTCTGTGTTTCATCGTCAATAAGAAGGTCTAAAGGATACAATAAACCTGGAGTGTCGCATCAGAATCTGTAACTAGTGTCACAGGAATGGTTCAAATCATAGACAGTAAGAAGAGTCAGTCTTCGTGTACCTAAGTCAGCATTTTGCCTTTTGTATTTAATTCCGATGCAATTTCTGTGTTTCATCGTCAATAAGAAGGTCAGAGGGATACAGTAAACCTGAAGTGAATCATCGGAATCCACAACTAGTGTAACAGGAATGGTTCAAATTATAGACAGTAGGAAGAGTCAGTCTTCTTGTACTTAAGTCGGCATTGTGCCTTTTGTATTTAATATCGATGCCATTTCTGTGTTTCATCGACAATAAGAAGGTCCAAGGGATACAGTAAACCTGAAGTAAAGCAACGGAATCCATAACTAGTGTCACAGGAATGGTTCAAACTATAATCAGTAAGAAGAGTCAGTCTTCCTGTACTTAAGTCTTCATTGTGCCTTTTCTATTTGATTTCGATGCAATTTCTGTGTTTCATCGTCAATTAGAAGGTCCAAGGGATACAGTAAACCTGAAGTGAAGCATCGGAATCAATAACTAGTGTCACAGGAATGGTTCAAAACATAGTCAGTAAGAAGAGTCAGTCTTCCTGTCCTTAGGTCGGCATTGTGCCTTTTCTATTTAATTCCGATGCAATTTCTGTGTTTCATCGTCAGTAAGAAGGTCCAAGGGATACAGTAAACCTGGGGTGAAGCATCGGAATCTATAACTAGTGTCAATGGAATGGTTCAAAACATAGGCATTAAGAATAGTCAGTCTTCTTGTACTTAAGTCGGCATTGTGCCTTTTCTATTTAATTCCGATACAAATTCTCTGTTTCATCGTCAATGAGAAGGTCAGAGGGATACAGTAAACCAGAAGTGAAGCATCGGAATCTATAACTAGTGTCACAGGATGGTCAATACATAGTCAGTAAGAAGAGTCAGTCTTCTTGTACTTAAGTCGGCATTGTGCCTTTCGTATTTAATTCCGATGCAATTTCTGTGTTTCATCGTCAATAAGAAGGTCCAAGGGATACAGTATACCTCGAGTGAAGCATCGGAATCTATAACTAGTGTCACTGGAATGTTTCAAATTATAGACAGTATGAAGAGTCAGTATTCTTGTACTTAAGTCGGCATTGTGCCTTTTGTATTTAATCCCGATGCAATTACTGTGATTCGTCGTCAATAAGAAGGTCCAAGGGAAACAGTAAACCTGAAGTGAAGCATCGGAATCTATAACTAGTGTCACAGGAATGGTTCAAATCATAGACAGTAAGAAGAGTCAGTCTTCTTGTACTTAAGTCGGCATTGTGCCTTTTGTATTTAAATCCGATGCAATATCTGTGTTTCATCGTCAATGAGAAGGTCAGAGGTATACAGTATACCTGAAGTAAAGCATCGGAATCTATAACCAGTGTCACAGGAATGGTTCAAAACATAGTCAGTAAGAAGGGTCAGTCTTCTTGTCCTTAAGTTGGCAGTGTGCCTTTTGAATTTAATTCCGATGCAATTTCTGTGTTTCATCGTCAATAAGAAGGTCCAAGTGTTACAGTAAACCTGAAATGATGCTTCGGAATCTATAACTAGTGTCACAGGAATGGTTCAAAACATAGACAGTAAGAAGAGTCAGTCTACTTGTACCTAAGTCGGCATTGTGCCTTTTGTATTTAATCCCGATGCAATTTCTGTGTTTCATCGTCAATAAGAAGGTCCAAGGGATACAGTACACCTCAAGTGATGCATCGGAATCTATAACTATTGTCACAGGAATGGTTCAAATCATAGACAGTAAGAAGAGTCAGTCTTCTTGTACTTTAGTCGGCATTGTGGCTTTTCTATTTAATTGCGATGCAATTTCTGTGTTTCACCATCAAGAAGAATGTCAGAGGGATACAGTAAACCTGAAGTGAAGCATCGGAATCTATAACTAGTGCCACAGGATGGGTTCAAAACATAGTCAGTAAGAAGCGTCAGTCTTCTTGTACTTAAGTCGGCATTGTGCCTTTTCTATTTAATTCCGATGCAATTTCTGTGTTTCATCGTCAATAAGAAGGTCCAAGGGATACAGTAAACCTGGAGTGAAGCATCAGAATCTATAACTAGAGTCAATGGAATGGTTCAAAACATAGGCAGTAAGAAGCGTCAGTCTTCTTGTACTTAAGTCGGCATTGTGCCTTTTGTATTTAATTCCGATGCAATTTCTGAGTTTCATCGTCAATAAGAAGGTCAGAGGGATACAGTAAACCTGAAGTTAAGCACCGGTATCTATAACTAGTGTCACAGGAATGGTTCAAATCATAGTCAGTAAGAAGAGTCAGTCTTCTTGTCCTTAAGTCGGCATTGTGCCTTTTGTATTTAATTCCGATGCACTTTGTGTGTTTCTCCGTCAATAAGAGGATCTAAGGGATATAGTAAACTTGGAGTGAAGCATCGGAATCTATAACTAGTGTCACAGGAATGGTTCAAAACATAGACAGTATGAAGAGTCAGTCTTCATGTACGTAAGTCGGCATTGTGCCTTTTGTATTTAATTCCGATTCAATTTCTGTTTTTCATTGTCAATAAGAATGTGCAAGGGATACAGTAAACCTGAAGTGAAGCAACGGAATCTATAACTAGTGTCACAGGAAAGGTTCAAATCATTGTCAATAAGAAGAGTCGGTCTTCATGTACTTAAGTCGGCATTGTGCCTTTTGTATCTAATTCCGATGCAATTTCTGTGTTTCATCGTCAATAAGAAGGTCCAAGGGATACAGTAAACCTGAAGTGAAGCATCGGACTCTATTACTAGTGTCACAGAAATGGTTCAAACCATAGACAGTAGGAAGAGTCAGTCTTCTTATTACTAAGTCGGCATTGTGACTTATGTATTTAATTCCGATGCAATTCCTGTGTTTCATCGACAATAGGAAGGTCCAAGGAAAAAGTAAACCTGAAGTGAAGCATCGGAATCTATAACTAGTGGTACAGGAATGGTTCAAACCATAGACCGTACGAAGAGTCAGTCTTCTTGTACTTAAGTCGGTATTGAGGCTTTTGTATTTAAGTCCGACGCAATTTCTGTGTTTCATCGTCAATGAGAAGGTCAGAGGGATACAGTAAACCTGAAGTGAAGCATCGGAATCTATAATTAGTGTCACAGGAATGGTTCAAAAGAAAGTCAGTAAGAAGAGTCAGTCTTCTTGTCCTTAAGTCGGCATTGTGCCTTTTGTATTTAATTCCGATGCCATTTCTGTGTTTCATGGCCAATACGAAGTTCGAGGGATACAATAAACCTGGAGTGTAGGATCGGAATCTACAACTAGTGTCACAGGAATGGTTCAAAACATAGACAGTAAGAAGAGTCAGTCTTCGTGTACTGAAGTCGGCATTTTGCCTTTTGTATTTAATTCTGATGTAATTTCTGTATTTCATCGTCAATAAGAAGGTCCAAGGGTTACAGTAAACCTGAAGTGAAGATGCGGAATCTATAACTAGTGTCACAGGAATGGTTCAAAACATAGTCAGTAAGAAGAGTCAGTCTTCTTGTACTTAAGTCGGCATTGTGCCTCTTCTATTTAATTCCGATGCAATTTCTGTGTTTCATCGTCAATATCAAGGTTCAAGGGATACAGTAAACCCGGAGTGAAGCATCGGAATCTATAACTAGTGTCACAGGAATGGTTCAAAACATAGTCAGTAAGAAGAGTCAGTCTTCTTTTCCTTGTGTTGGCATTGTGCCTTTTGTATTTATTTCCGATGCAATTTCTGTGTTACATCGTCAATAAGAAGGACAGCGGGATACAGTAAACCTGAAGTGAAGCATAGGAATCCACAACTAGTGTCACAGGAATGGTTCAAAACATAGACAGTAGGAAGAGTCAGTCTTCTTGTACTTAAGTCGGCATTGTGCCTTTTGTATTTAATTCCGATAAAGTATCTGTCTTTCATCGTCAATAAGAAGGTCAGAGGTATACAGTAAACCTGAAGTAAAGCATCGGAATCTATAACTAGTGTCACAGGAATGGTTCAAACTATAATCAGTAAGAAGAGTCAGTTTTCTTATACTTACGTCGGCATTGTGCCTTTTCAATTTCATTCCGTTGGAATTTCTGTGTTTCATCGTCAATAAGAATGTCCAAGGGATATAGTAAACCTGAAGGGAAGCATCGGAATCTATAACTAGTGTCACAGGAATGGTTCAAATAATTGTCAATAATAAGAGTCGGTCTTCATGTACTTAAGTCGGCATTGTACCGTTTGTATTAAATTCCGATGCAATTTCTGTGTTTCATCGTCAATAAGAATGTACAAGGGGTACAGTAAACCTGAAGTAAAGCGTAGGAATTTATAACTAGTGTCACAGGAATGGTTCAAAACATAGACAGTAGGAAGAGTCAGTGTTCTTATACTTAAGTCGGCATAGTGGCTTTCGTATTTAATTCCGATGCAATTCCTGTGTTTCATTGTCAATGAGATGATCCAAGGGATACAGTATACCTTAAGTGAAGCATCGGAATCTGCAACTAGTGTCACAGGATTGGTTCAAAACATAGTCAGTAAGAAGAGTCAGTCTTCTTGTACTTAAGTCGGCATTGTGCCTTTTCTATTTAATTCTGATATAATTTCTGTGTTTCATCGTCAATAAGAAGGTCCAAGGGATACAGTAAACCTGAGGTGAAGCATCGGACTCTATAACTAGTGTCACAGAAATGGTTCAAAACATAGACAGTAGGAAGAGTCAGTCTTCTTATAATTAAGTCGGCATTGTGCCTTATGTATTTAATTCCGATGTAATTTCTGTGTTTCATCGACAATAAGAAGGTCCAAGGAAACAGTAAACCTGAAGTGAAGCTTCGGAATCTATAACTAGTGGTGCAGGAATGGTTCAAATAATAGACCGTACGAAGAGTCAGTCTTCTTGTACTTAAGTCGGTAGTGTATCTTTTGTATTTAAGTCCGATGCAATTTCTGTGTTTCATCGTCAATAAGAAGGTCAGAGGGATACAGTAAACCTGAAGTGAAGCATCGGAATCTATAATAAGTGTCACAGGAATGGTTCAAAACAAAGTCAGTAAGAAGGGTCAGTCTTCTTGTCGTTAAGTCGGCATTGTGCCTTTTGTATTTATTTCCGATGCAATTACTGTGTTTCATCGCCAATAAGAAGGTTCAAGGGATACAATAAACCTGGAGTGCAGCATCGGAATCTATAACTAGTGTCACAGGAATGGTTCAAAACATAGACAGTAAGAAGAGTCAGTCTTCGTGTACTTAACTCGGGATTATGCTTTTTGTATTTAATTCTGATGTAATTTATGTATTTCATCGTCAATAAGAAGGTCCAAGGGATACAGTAAACCTGAAGTGAAGATGAGGAATCTATAACTAGTGTCACAGGAATGGTTCAAACTATAATCAGTAAGAAGAGTCAGTTTTCTTATACTTAAGTCGGCATTGTGCCTTTTCAATTTAATTCCGATGCAAATTCTGTCTTTCATCGTCAATAAGAAGGTTCAAGGGATACAATAAACCTGGAGTGCAGCATCGGAATCTATAACTAGTGTCTCAGGAATGGTTCAAAACATAGACAGTAGGAAGAGTCAGTCTTCTTGTACTTAAGTAGGCATTGTGCTTTTTCTATTTAATTCCGATGTAATTTCTGTGTTTCATCGTCAATAAGATGGTCACAGGGATACAGTAAACCTGAAGTGAATCATCGGAATCTATAACTAGTGTCACAGGAATGGTTCAAAACATAGTCAGTAAGAAGAGTCAGTATTCTTGTACTTAATTCGGCATTGCGCCTTTCGTATTTAATTCCGATTCAATTTCTGTGTTTCACCGTCAATAAGAAGGTCAGAGGGATTCACAAATCCTGAAGTGAAGCATCGGAATCTATAACTAGTTTCACAGGAATGGTTCAAAACATAGTCAGTAAGAAGAGTCAGTCTACTTGTACTTAAGTCGGCATTGTGCCTTTTGTATTTAATTCCGATGCAATTTCTGTGATTCATCGTCATTAAGAAGGTCCAAGGGGTACAGTAAACCTAAAGTGAAGCATCGGACGCTATAACTAGTGTCACAGAAATGTTTCAAAACATAGACAGTAGGAAGAGTCAGTCTTCTTATACTTAGGTCGGCATTGTGCCTCTTGTATTTAATTGCGATGCAATTTCTGTGTTTCATCGTCAATAAGAAGGTCCGAGGGATACAGTAAACCTGAAGTGAAGCACCGGAATCTATAACTAGTATCACAGGAATGGTTCAAAACATAGTCAGTAAGAAGAGTCCGTCTTCTTGTACTTAAGTCGGCTTTGTGCCTTTCGTATTTAATTCCGATGCAATTTCTGTGTTTCATCGTCAATAAGAAGGTCCAAGGGAAACAGTAAACCTGAAGTGAAACATCGGAACCTATAACTAACGTCACAGGAATGGTTCAAAATTTAGACCGTACGAAGAGTTAGTCTTCTTGTACTGAAGTCGGCATTGTGGCTTTTGAGTTTAATTCCGATGCAATTTCTGTGTTTCATCGTCATCAAGAAGGTACAAGGGGTACAGTAAACCTGAAGTGAAGCATAGGAATTTATAACTAGTGTCAGAGGAATGGTTCAAAACATAGACAGTAGGAAGATCAGTGTTCTTATACTTAAGTCAGCATTCTGGCTTTTCTATTTAATTACGATGCAATTTCTGCGTTTCATCGTCAATAAGAAGGTCCAAGGGATACAGTAAACCTGAAGTGAAGCATCGGAATCCACAACTAGTGTCACAGGAATGGTTCAAAAGATAGACAGCTGGAAGAGTCAGTCTTCTTGTACTTAAGTCTTCATTGTGCCTTTTGTATTTAATTCCGTTGCAACATCTGTGTTACATCGGCAATAAGAAGGTCAGCCGGATACAGTAAACCTGAAGTGAAGCATCGGAATCCACAACTAGTGTCACAGGAATGGTTCAAAGGATAGACAGGTGGTAGAGTCAGTCTTCTTGTACTTAAGTCTTCATGGTGCCTTTTGTATTTAATTCCGTTGCAATTTCTGTGTTTCATCGTCAATAAGAATTTCCAAGGGATACAGTAAAACTGGAGTGAAGCATCGGAATCTATAACCAGTGTCACAGGAATGGTTCAAAACATAGACAGTAAGTAGAGTCAGTCTTCTTGTACTTAAGTCGGCATTGTGCCTTTTCTATTTAATTCCGATGCAATTTCTGTGTTTCATCGTCAATATGAAGGTCAGAGGGATACAGTAAACCTGAAGTGAAGCATCGGATTCTATAACTAGTGTCACAGGAATGGTTCAAACATAGACAGTTAGAAGAGTCAGTCTTCTTGTACTTGAGTCGGCATTGTGCCTTTTGTATTTAATTCCGATGCAATTTCTGTGTTTCATCGTCAATAAGAAGGTCCAAGGGAAACAGTAAACCTGAAGTGAAGCCTCGGAACCTATAAGTAGTGTCACAGGAATGGTGCAAAACATAGTCAGTAAGAAGAGTCAATCTTCTTGCACTTAAGTCGGCATTGTGCCTTTTGTATCTAATTCCAATGCAATTTCTGTATTTCATCGTCAATAAGAAGGTCCAAGGGATACAGTAGACCTGGAATCAAGCACCGAATTCTATAACTAGAGCAACAGTAATGGTTCAATAAATAGACAGTAAGAAGAGTCAGTCTTCTTGTACTTAAGTCGGCATTGTGCCTTTTGTGTTTAATTCCGATGCAATTTCTGTGATTCATCGTCAATAAGAAGGTCCAAGGGATACAGTAAACCTGAAGTGAAGCATCGGACACTATAACTAGTGTCACAGAAATGGTTCAAAACATAGACAGTAGGAAGAGTCAGTCTTCTTATACTTAGGTCGGCATTGTGCCTTTTGTATTTAATTCCGATGCAATTTCTGTGTTTCATCGTCAATAAGAAGGTCAGAGGGATACAGTAAACCTGAAGTAAAGCATCGGAATCTATAATTAGTGTCACAGGAATGGTTCAAACTATAATCAGTAAGAAGAGTCAGTTTTCTTATACTTACGTCGGCATTGTGCCTTTTCAATTTCATTCCGTTGGAATTTCTGTGTTTCATCGTCAATAAGAATGTCCAAGGGATACAGTAAACCTGAAGTGAAGCATCGGAATCTATAACTAGTGTCACAGGAAAGGTTCAAATAATTGTCAATAAGAAGAGTCGGTCTTCGTGTACTTAAGTCGGCATTGTACCGTTTGTATTAAATTCCGATGCAATTTCTGTTTTTCATCGTCAATAAGAATGTACAAGGGGTACAGTAAACCTGAAGTAAAGCGTAGGAATTTATAACTAGTGTCACAGGAATGGTTCAAAACATAGACAGTAGGAAGAGTCAGTGTTCTTATACTTAAGTCGGCATAGTGGCTTTCGTATTTAATTCCGATGCAATTCCTGTGTTTCATCGTCAATGAGATGATCCAAGGGATACAGTATACCTTAAGTGAAGCATCGGAATCTGCAACTAGTGTCACAGGATTGGTTCAAAACATAGTCAGTAAGAAGAGTCAGTCGTCTTGTACTTAAGTCGGCATTGTGCCTTTTCTATTTAATTCTGATATAATTTCTGTGTTTCATCGTCAATAAGAGGGTCCAAGGGATACAGTAAACCTAAGGTGAAGCATCGGACTCTATAACTAGTGTCACAGAAATGGTTCAAAACATAGACAGTAGGAAGAGTCAGTCTTCTTATAATTAAGTCGGCATTGTGCCTTATGTATTTAATTCCGATGTAATTTCTGTGTTTCATCGACAATAAGAAGGTCCAAGGAAACAGTAAACCTGAAGTGAAGCTTCGGAATCTATAACTAGTGGTACAGGAATGGTTCAAATAATAGACCGTACGAAGAGTCAGTCTTCTTGTACTTAAGTCGGTAGTGTATCTTTTGTATTTAAGTCCGATGCAATTTCTGTGTTTCATCGTCAATAAGAAGGTCAGAGGGATACAGTAAACCTGAAGTGAAGCATCGGAATCTATAATAAGTGTCACAGGAATGGTTCAAAACAAAGTCAGTAAGAAGGGTCAGTCTTCTTGTCGTTAAGTCGGCATTGTGCTTTTTGTATTTAATTCCGACGCAATTACTGTGTTTCATCGCCAATAAGAAGGTTCAAGGGATACAATAAACCTGGAGTGCAGCATCGGAGTCTATAACTAGTGTCACAGGAATGGTTCAAAACATAGACAGTAAGAAGAGTCAGTCTTCGTGTACTTAAGTCGGGATTTTGCTTTTTGTATTTAATTCTGATGTAATTTATGTATTTCATCGTCAATAAGAAGGTCCAAGGGATACAGTAAACCTGAAGTGAAGATGAGGAATCTATAACTAGTGTCACAGGAATGGTTCAAACTATAAACAGTAAGAAGAGTCAGTTTTCTTATACTTAAGTCGGCATTGTGCCTTTTCAATTTAATTCCGATGCAAATTCTGTGTTTCATCGTCAATAAGAAGGTTCAAGGGATACAATAAACCTGGAGTGCAGCATCGGAATCTATAACTAGTGTCTCAGGAATGGTTCAAAACATAGACAGTAGGAAGAGTCAGTCTTCTTGGACTTAAGTAGGCATTGTGCTTTTTCTATTTAATTCCGATGTAATTTCTGTGTTTCATCGTCAATACGATGGTCAGAGGGATACAGTAAACCTGAAGTGAATCATCGGAATCTATAACTAGTGTCACAGGAATGGTTCAAAACATAGTCAGTAAGAAGAGTCAGTATTCTTGTACTTAATTCGGCATTGCGCCTTTCGTATTTAATTCCGATTCAATTTCTGTGTTTCACCGTCAATAAGAAGGTCAGAGGGATTCACAAATCCTGAAGTGAAGCATCGGAATCTATAACTAGTTTCACAGGAATGGTTCAAAACATAGTCAGTAAGAAGAGTCAGTCTTTTTGTACTTAATTCGGCATTGTGCCTTTTGTATTTAATTCCGATGCAATTTCTGTGGTTCATCGTCAATACGAAAGTCCAAGGGATACAGTAAACCTGAAGTGAAGCATCGGACTCTATAACTAGAGCAACAGTAATGGTTCAATACATAGACATTAAGAAGAGTCAGTCTTCTTGTACTTAAGTCGGCATTGTGCCTTTTGTATTTAATTCCGATGCAATTTCTGTGATTCATCGTCAATAAGAAGGTCCAAGGGGTACAGTAAACCTAAAGTGAAGCATCGGACGCTATAACTAGTGTCACAGAAATGATTCAAAACATAGACAGTAGGAAGAGTCAGTCTTCTTGTACTTAAGTCGGCATTGTGCATTTTCTATTAATTTCCGATGCAATTTCTGTGTTTCATCGTCAGTAACAAGGTCCAAGGGATACAGTAAACCTGGAGTGAAGCATCGGAATGTATAACTAGTGTCACAGGAATGGTACAAACATAGATAGTAAGAAGAGTCAGCCTTCTTCTACTTAAGTCGGCATTGTGCCTTTTCTATTTAATTCCGATGCAATTTCTGTGTTTCATCGTCAATAAGAAGGTCAGAGGGATACAGTAAACCTGAAGTGAAGTACCGGAATCTATAACTAGTATCACAGGAATGGTTCAAAACATAGTCAGTAAGAAGAGTCCGTCTTCTTGTACTTAAGTCGGCTTTGTGCCTTTCGTATTTAATTCCGATGCAATTTCTGTGTTTCATCGTCAATAAGAAGGTCCAAGGGAAACAGTAAATCTGAAGTGAAACATCGGAACCTATAACTAACGTCACAGGAAGGGTTCAAAACATAGACCGTACGAAGAGTTAGTCTTCTTGTACTGAAGTCGGCATTGTGGCTTTTGAGTTTAATTCCGATGCAATTTCTGTGTTTCATCGTCATCAAGAAGGTACAAGGGGTACAGTACACCTGAAGTGAAGCATAGGAATTTATAACTAGTGTCAGAGGAATGGTTCAAATCATAGACAGTAGGAAGATCAGTGTTCTTATACTTAAGTCGGCATTGTGGCTTTTGTATTTAATTACGATGCAATTTCTGTGTTTCATCGTCAATAAGAAGGTCCAAGGGATACAGTAAACCTGAAGTGAAGCATCGGAATCCACAACTAGTGTCACAGGAATGGTTCAAAAGATAGACAGCTGGAAGAGTCAGTCTTCTTGTACTTAAGTCTTCATTGTGCCTTTTGTATTTAATTCCGTTGCAACATCTGTGTTACATCGGCAATAAGAAGGTCAGCCGGATACAGTAAACCTGAAGTGAAGCATCGGAATCCACAACTAGTGTCACAGGAATGGTTCAAAGGATAGACAGGTGGTAGAGTCAGTCTTCTTGTACTTAAGTCTTCATGGTGCCTTTTGTATTTAATTCCGTTGCAATTCTGTGTTTCATCGTCAATAAGAATTTCCAAGGGATACAGTAAAACTGGAGTGAAGCATCGGAATCTATAACTAGTGTCACAGGAATGGTTCAAAACATAGACAGTAAGTAGAGTCAGTCTTCTTGTACTTAAGTCGGCATTGTGCCTTTTCTATTTAATTCCGATGCAATATCTGTGTTTCATCGTCAATATGAAGGTCAGAGGGATACAGTAAGCCTGAAGTGAAGCATCGGATTCTATAACTAGTGTCACAGGAATGGTTCAAACATAGACAGTAAGAAGAGTCAGTCTTCTTGTACTTAAGTCGGCATTGTGCCTTTTGTATTTAATTCCGATGCAATTTCTGTGTTTCATCGTCAATAAGAAGGTCCAAGGGAAACAGTAAACCTGAAGTGAAGCATCGGAATCTATAAGTAGTGTCACAGGAATGGTGCAAAACATAGTCAGTAAGAAGAGTCAGTCTTCTTGCACTTAAGTCGGCATTGTGCCTTTTGTATTTAATTCCAATGCAATATCTGTATTTCATCGTCAATAAGAAGGTCCAAGGGATACAGTAGACCTGGAATCAAGCACCGAATTCTATAACTAGAGCAACAGTAATGGTTCAATAAATAGACAGTAAGAAGAGTCAGTCTTCGTGTACTTAAGTCGGCATTGTGCCTTTTGTGTTTAATTCCGATGCAATTTCTGTGATTCATCGTCAATAAGAAGGTCCAAGGGATACAGTAAACCTGAAGTGAAGCATCGGACTCTATAACTAGTGTCACAGAAATGGTTCAAAACATAGACAGTAGGAAGAGTCAGTCTTCTTATACTTAGGTCGGCATTGTGCCTTTTGTATTTAATTCCGATGCAATTTCTGTGTTTCATCGTCAATAAGAAGGTCAGAGGGATACAGTAAACCTGAAGTAAAGCATCGGAATCTATAATTAGTGTCACAGGAATGGTTCAAAACAAAGTCAGTAAGAAGAGTCAGTCTTCTTGTCCTTAAGACGGCATTGTGCCTTTTGTATTTAATTCCGATTCAATTTCTGTGTTTCATCGTCCATAAGAAGGTTCAAGGGACACAATATACCTGGAGTGTAGCATCGGAATATATAGCGAGTGTCACAGGAAAGGTTCAAAACATAGACAGTAATAAGAGTGAGTCTTCGTGTACTTAAGTCGGCATTTTGCCTTTTGTATTTAAATCCGATGAATTTTCTGTGTTTCATCGTCAACAAGAAGGTCCAAGGGATACAGTAAACCTGAGTGAAGATTCGGAACCTATAACTGGTGTCACAGGAATGGTTCAAAACATAGTCAGTAAGAAGAGTCAGTCTTCTTGTACTTAAGTCGGCATTGTGCCTTTTCTATTAATTTCCGATGCAATTTCTGTGTTTCATCGTCAGTAACAAGGTCCAAGGGATACAGTAAACCTGGAGTGAAGCATGGGAATGTATAACTAGTGTCACTGGAATATGTTCAAACATAGACAGTAAGAAGAGTCAGCCTTCTTCTACTTAAGTCGGCATTGTGCCTTTTCTATTTAATTCCGATGCAATTTCTGTGTTTCATCGTCAATAAGAAGGTCAGAGGGGTACAGTAAACCTGAAGTGAAGCACCGGAATCTATAACTAGTGTCACAGAAATGGTTCAAAACATAGTCAGTAAGAAGAGTCCGTCTTCTTGTACTTAAGTCGGCTTTGTGCCTTTCGTATTTAATTCCGATGCAATTTCTGTGATTCACCGTCAATAAGAAGGTCAGAGGGATACAGTAAACCTCAAGTGAAGCATCGGAATCTATAACTAGTGTCACAGGAATGGTTTAAACATAGACAGTAAGAAGAGTCAGTCTTCTTGTACTTAAGTCGGCATTGCGCCTCTTGTATTTAATTCCGATGCAATTTCTGTGTTTCATCGTCAATAAGAAGGTCCAAGGGATACAGTAAACCTGGAGTGAATTACCGAATTCTATAACTAGAGCAACAGTAATGGTTCAATACATAGACAGTAAGAAGAGTCAGCCTTCTTGTACGTAATTCGGCATTGTGCCTTTTGTATTTAATTCCGATGCAATTAATGTGATTCATCGTCAAAAAGAATGTAAACCTGAAGTGAAGCATCGGACTCTATAACTAGTGTCACAGAAATGGTTCAAATCATAGACAGTAGGAAGAGTCAGGCTTCTTATGCTTAGGTCGGCATTGTGCCTTTTGTATTTAATTGCGATGCAATTTCTGTGTTTCATCGTCAATAAGAAGGTCCAAGGGAAACAGTAAACCTGAAGTGAAACATCGGAACCTATAACTAGCGTCACAGGAATGGTTCAAAACATAGACCGTACGAAGAGTTAGTCTTCTTGTACTGAAGTCGGCATTGTGGCTTTTGAGTTTAATTCCGATGCAATTTCTGTGTTTCATCGTCATCAAGAAGGTACAAGGGGTACAGTAAACCTGAAGTGAAGCATAGGAATTTATAACTAGTGTCAGAGGAATGGTTCAAAACATAGACAGTAGGAAGATCAGTGTTCTTATACTTAAGTCGGCATTGTGGCTTTTGTATTTAATTACGATGCAATTTCTGTGTTTCATCGTCAATAAGAAGGTCCAAGGGATACAGTAAACCTGAAGTGAAGCATCGGAATCCACAACTAGTGTCACAGGAATGGTTCAAAAGATAGACAGCTGGAAGAGTCAGTCTTCTTGTACTTAAGTCTTCATTGTGCCTATTGTATTTAATTCCGTTGCAACATCTGTGTTACATCGGCAATAAGAACGTCAGCCGGATACAGTAAACTTGAAGTGAAGCATCGGAATCCACAACTAGTGTCACAGGAATGGTTCAAAACATAGACAGTAAGTAGAGTCAGTCTTCTTGTACTTAAGTCGGCATTGTGCCTTTTGTATTTAATTCCGATGTAATATCTGTGTTTCATCCTCAATAAGATGGTCAGAGGAATACAGTAATCCTGAAGTGAAGCATCGGCATCTATAACTAGTGTCACAGGAATGGTTCAAAACATAGTCAGTAAGAAGAGTCAGTCTTCTTGTACTTAAGTCGGCATTGTGCCTTTTCTATTAATTTCCGATGCAATTTCTGTGCTTCATCGTCAGTAACAAGGTCCAAGGGATACAGTAAACCTGGAGTGAAGCATGGGAATGTATAACTAGTGTCACTGGAATATGTTCAAACATAGACAGTGAGAAGAGTTAGCCTTCTTGTAATTAAGTCGACATTGTGCCTTTTCTATTTCATTCCAATGCAATTTCTGTGTTTCATCGTCAATAAGAAGGTCAGAGGGATACAGTAAACCTGAAGTGAAGCATCGGAATCTATAACTAGTGTCACAGGAATGGTTCAAAACATAGTCAGTAAGAAGAGTCAGTCTTCTTGCACTTAAGTCGGCTTTGTGCCTTTCGTATTTAATTCCGATACAATTTCTGTGTTTCACCGTCAATAAGAAGGTCAGAGGGATACAGTAAACCTCAAGTGAAGCATCGAAATCTATAACTAGTGTCACAGGAATGGTTCAAACATAGACAGTAAGAAGAGTCAGTCTTCTTGTACTTAAGTCGGCATTGCGCCTCTTGTATTTAATTCCGATGCAATTTCTGTGTTTCATCGTCAATAAGAAGGTCCAAGGGATACAGTAAACCTGGAGTGAAGCACCGAATTCTATAACTAGAGCAACAGTAATGGTTCAATACATTGACAGTAAGAAGGGTCAGTCTTCTTGTACTTAAGTCGGCATTGTGCCTTTTGTATTTAATTCCGATGCAATTTCTGTGATTCATCGTCAAAAAGAAGGCCCAACGGATACAGTAAACCTGAAGTGAAGCATCGGACTCTATAACTAGTGTCACAGAAATGGTTCAAATCATAGACAGTAGGAAGAGTCAGGCTTCTTATGCTTAGGTCGGCATTGTGCCTTTTGTATTTAATTGCGATGCAAATTCTGTGTTTCATCGTCACTAAGAATGTCCAAAGGAAACAGTAAACCTGAAGTGAAACATCGGAATCTATAACTAGCGTCACAGGAATGGTTCAAGACATAGACCGTACGAAGAGTCAGACTTCTTGTACTTAATTCGGCATTGTGGCTTTTGTGTTTAATTCCGATGCAATTTCTGTGTTTCATCGCTCATCATGAAAGTACAAGGGGTACAGTAAACCTGAAGTGAAGCATCGGAATCTATAACTAGTGTTACAGGAATGGTTCAAACGTAGTCAGTAAGAAAAGTCAGTCTTCTTGTACTTAAGTCGGCATTGTGCCTTTTGTATTTATTTCCGACGCAATTTCTGTGTTTCACCGTCAATAAGAAGGTCAGAGGGATACAGTAAACCTGAAGTGAAGCATCGGAATCTGTAACTAGTGTCACACTAATGGTTCAAACATAGACAGTAAGAAGAGTCAGTCTTCTTGTACTTAAGTCGGCATTGTGCCTCTCGTATTTAATTCCGATGAATTTCTGTGTTTCATCGGCAATAAGAAGGTTCCAGGGATACATTAAACCTGGAGTGTAGCATCGGAATCTATAACTAGTGTCACAGGAATGGTTCAAAACATAGTCAGTAAGAAGAGTCAATCTTCTTGTACTTAAGTCGGCATTGCGCCTTTTCTATTAATTTCCGATGCAATTTCTGTGTTTCATCGGCAATAACAAGGTCCAAGGGATACAGTAAACCTGGAGTGAAGCATCGCAATCGATAACTAGTGTCACAGGAATGGTTCAAAACATAGTCAGTAAGAAGAGTCAGTCTTCTTGCCCTTAAGTCGGCATTGTGCATTTTGTATTTAATTCCGATGCAATTTCTGTGTTTCATCGTCAATAAGAAGGTCCAAGGGATACAGTAGACCTGGAGTGAAGCACCGAATTCTATAACTAGCGTCACAGGAATGGTTCAAAACATAGACCGTACGAAGACTCAGTCTTCTTGTACTTAAGTCGGCATTGTGGCTTTTGTTTTTAATTCCGATGCAATTTCTGTGTTTCATCGTCATCAAGAAGGTACAAGGGAAACAGTAAACCGGAAGTGAAGCATCGGAATCTATAACTAGTGTCACTGGAATGGTTCAAAACACAGACCGTACGAAGAGTCAGTTTTCTTGTACTAAAGTCGGCATTGTGCCTTTTCTATTTAATTCCGATGTACTTTCTGTGTTTCATCGTCACTAAGATGGTCAGAGGGATACAGTAAACCTGAAGTGAAGCATCGGAATCCATAACTAGTGTCACAGGAATGGTTCAAAACATAGTCTGTAAGAAGAGTCAGTCTTCTTGTACTTAAGTCGGCATTGTGCCTTTCGTATTTAATTCCGATGCAATTTCAGTGTTTCACCGTCAATAAGAAGGTCAGAGGGATACAGTAAACCTGAAGTGAAGCATCGGAATCTAAAACTAGTGTCACAGGAATGGTTCAAACATAGACAGTAAGAAGAGTCAGTCTTCTTGTACTTAAGTCGGCATTGTGCCTCTTATATTTAATTCCGATGCAATTTCTGTGTTTCATCGTCAATAAGAAGGTCCAAGGGATACAGTAGACCTGGAGTGAAGCACCGAATTCTATAACTAGAGCAACAGTAATGGTTCAATACATAGACAGTAAGAAGAGTCAGTCTTCTTGTACTTAAGTCGGCATTGTGCCTTTTGTATTTAATTCCGATGCAATTTCTGTGATTCATCGTCAATAAGAAGGTCCAAGGGGTACAGTAAACCTAAAGTGAAGCATCGGACTCTATAACTAGTGTCACAGAAATGGTTCAAAACATAGACAGTAGGAAGAGTCAGTCTTCTTATACTTAGGTCGGCATTTTGCCTTTTGTATTTAATTCCGATGCAATTTCTGTGTTTCATCATCAATAAGAAGGTCCAAGGGATCAGTAAACCTGAGGTGAAGCATCGGAATCTATAACTAGTGTCACAGGAATGGTTCAAAACATAGACCGTACGAAGAGTCAGTCTTCTTGTACTTAAGTCGGCATTGTGGCTTTTGTATTTAATTCCGATGCAATTTCTGTGTTTCATCGTCAATAAGAAGGTCAGAGGGATACAGTAACCCTGAAGTGAAGCATCGGAATCTATAATTAGTGTCACAGGAATGGTTCAAAACAAAGTCAGTAAGAAAAGTCAGTCTTCTTGTCCTTAAGACGTCATTGTGCCTTTTGTATTTAATTCCGATGCAATATCTGTGCTTCATCGTCCATAAGAAGGTTCAAGGGATACAATAAACCTGAAGTGAAGATTCGGAATATATAACTAGTGTCACAGGAATGGTTCAAAACATAGTCAGTAAGAAGAGTCAGTCTTCTTGTACTTAAGTCGGCATTGTGCATTTTCTATTAATTTCCGATGCAATTTCTGTGTTTCATCGTCAGTAACAAGGTCCAAGGGATACAGTAAACCTGGAGTGAAGCATCGGAATGTATAACTAGTGTCACAGGAATGGTTCAAACATAGACAGTAAGAAGAGTCAGCCTTTTTCTACTTAAGTCGGCATTGTGCCTTTTCTATTTAATTCCGCTGCAATTTCTGTGTTTCATCGTCAATAAGAAGGTCAGAGGGGTACAGTAAACCTGAAGTGAAGCACCGGAATCTATAACTAGTGTCACAGAAATGGTTCAAAACATAGACAGTAAGAAGAGTCAGTCTTTTTGTACTTAAGTCGGCATTGCGCCTCTTGTATTTAATTCCGATGCAATTTCTGTGTTTCATCGTCAATAAGAAGGTCCAAGGGATACAGTAAACCTGGAGTGAATTACCGAATTCTATAACTAGAGCAACAGTAATGGTTCAATACATAGACAGTAAGAAGAGTCAGCCTTCTTGTACGTAATTCGGCATTGTGCCTTTTGTATTTAATTCCGATGCAATTAATGTGATTCATCGTCAAAAAGAATGTAAACCTGAAGTGAAGCATCGGACTCTATAACTAGTGTCACAGAAATGGTTCAAATCATAGACAGTAGGAAGAGTCAGGCTTCTTATGCTTAGGTCGGCATTGTGCCTTTTGTATTTAATTGCGATGCAATTTCTGTGTTTCATCGTCAATAAGAAGGTCCAAGGGAAACAGTAAACCTGAAGTGAAACGTCGGAACCTATAACTAGCGTCACAGGAATGGTTCAAAACATAGACCGTACGAAGAGTTAGTCTTCTTGTACTGAAGTCGGCATTGTGGCTTTTGAGTTTAATTCCGATGCAATTTCTGTGTTTCATCGTCATCAAGAAGGTACAAGGGGTACAGTAAACCTGAAGTGAAGCATAGGAATTTATAACTAGTGTCAGAGGAATGGTTCAAAACATAGACAGTAGGAAGATCAGTGTTCTTATACTTAAGTCGGCATTGTGGCTTTTGTATTTAATTACGATGCAATTTCTGTGTTTCATCGTCAATAAGAAGGTCCAAGGGATACAGTAAACCTGAAGTGAAGCATCGGAATCCACAACTAGTGTCACAGGAATGGTTCAAAAGATAGACAGCTGGAAGAGTCAGTCTTCTTGTACTTAAGTCTTCATTGTGCCTATTGTATTTAATTCCGTTGCAACATCTGTGTTACATCGGCAATAAGAACGTCAGCCGGATACAGTAAACTTGAAGTGAAGCATCGGAATCCACAACTAGTGTCACAGGAATGGTTCAAAACATAGACAGTAAGTAGAGTCAGTCTTCTTGTACTTAAGTCGGCATTGTGCCTTTTGTATTTAATTCCGATGTAATATCTGTGTTTCATCCTCAATAAGATGGTCAGAGGAATACAGTAATCCTGAAGTGAAGCATCGGCATCTATAACTAGTGTCACAGGAATGGTTCAAAACATAGTCAGTAAGAAGAGTCAGTCTTCTTGTACTTAAGTCGGCATTGTGCCTTTTCTATTAATTTCCGATGCAATTTCTGTGCTTCATCGTCAGTAACAAGGTCCAAGGGATACAGTAAACCTGGAGTGAAGCATGGGAATGTATAACTAGTGTCACTGGAATATGTTCAAACATAGACAGTGAGAAGAGTTAGCCTTCTTGTAATTAAGTCGACATTGTGCCTTTTCTATTTCATTCCAATGCAATTTCTGTGTTTCATCGTCAATAAGAAGGTCAGAGGGATACAGTAAACCTGAAGTGAAGCATCGGAATCTATAACTAGTGTCACAGGAATGGTTCAAAACATAGTCAGTAAGAAGAGTCAGTCTTCTTGCACTTAAGTCGGCTTTGTGCCTTTCGTATTTAATTCCGATACAATTTCTGTGTTTCACCGTCAATAAGAAGGTCAGAGGGATACAGTAAACCTCAAGTGAAGCATCGAAATCTATAACTAGTGTCACAGGAATGGTTCAAACATAGACAGTAAGAAGAGTCAGTCTTCTTGTACTTAAGTCGGCATTGCGCCTCTTGTATTTAATTCCGATGCAATTTCTGTGTTTCATCGTCAATAAGAAGGTCCAAGGGATACAGTAAACCTGGAGTGAAGCACCGAATTCTATAACTAGAGCAACAGTAATGGTTCAATACATTGACAGTAAGAAGGGTCAGTCTTCTTGTACTTAAGTCGGCATTGTGCCTTTTGTATTTAATTCCGATGCAATTTCTGTGATTCATCGTCAAAAAGAAGGCCCAACGGATACAGTAAACCTGAAGTGAAGCATCGGACTCTATAACTAGTGTCACAGAAATGGTTCAAATCATAGACAGTAGGAAGAGTCAGGCTTCTTATGCTTAGGTCGGCATTGTGCCTTTTGTATTTAATTGCGATGCAAATTCTGTGTTTCATCGTCACTAAGAATGTCCAAAGGAAACAGTAAACCTGAAGTGAAACATCGGAATCTATAACTAGCGTCACAGGAATGGTTCAAGACATAGACCGTACGAAGAGTCAGACTTCTTGTACTTAATTCGGCATTGTGGCTTTTGTGTTTAATTCCGATGCAATTTCTGTGTTTCATCGCTCATCATGAAAGTACAAGGGGTACAGTAAACCTGAAGTGAAGCATCGGAATCTATAACTAGTGTTACAGGAATGGTTCAAACGTAGTCAGTAAGAAAAGTCAGTCTTCTTGTACTTAAGTCGGCATTGTGCCTTTTGTATTTATTTCCGACGCAATTTCTGTGTTTCACCGTCAATAAGAAGGTCAGAGGGATACAGTAAACCTGAAGTGAAGCATCGGAATCTGTAACTAGTGTCACACTAATGGTTCAAACATAGACAGTAAGAAGAGTCAGTCTTCTTGTACTTAAGTCGGCATTGTGCCTCTCGTATTTAATTCCGATGAATTTCTGTGTTTCATCGGCAATAAGAAGGTTCCAGGGATACATTAAACCTGGAGTGTAGCATCGGAATCTATAACTAGTGTCACAGGAATGGTTCAAAACATAGTCAGTAAGAAGAGTCAATCTTCTTGTACTTAAGTCGGCATTGCGCCTTTTCTATTAATTTCCGATGCAATTTCTGTGTTTCATCGGCAATAACAAGGTCCAAGGGATACAGTAAACCTGGAGTGAAGCATCGCAATCGATAACTAGTGTCACAGGAATGGTTCAAAACATAGTCAGTAAGAAGAGTCAGTCTTCTTGCCCTTAAGTCGGCATTGTGCCTTTTGTATTTAATTCCGATGCAATTTCTGTGTTTCATCGTCAATAAGAAGGTCCAAGGGATACAGTAGACCTGGAGTGAAGCACCGAATTCTATAACTAGCGTCACAGGAATGGTTCAAAACATAGACCGTACGAAGACTCAGTCTTCTTGTACTTAAGTCGGCATTGTGGCTTTTGTTTTTAATTCCGATGCAATTTCTGTGTTTCATCGTCATCAAGAAGGTACAAGGGAAACAGTAAACCGGAAGTGAAGCATCGGAATCTATAACTAGTGTCACTGGAATGGTTCAAAACACAGACCGTACGAAGAGTCAGTTTTCTTGTACTAAAGTCGGCATTGTGCCTTTTCTATTTAATTCCGATGTACTTTCTGTGTTTCATCGTCACTAAGATGGTCAGAGGGATACAGTAAACCTGAAGTGAAGCATCGGAATCCATAACTAGTGTCACAGGAATGGTTCAAAACATAGTCTGTAAGAAGAGTCAGTCTTCTTGTACTTAAGTCGGCATTGTGCCTTTCGTATTTAATTCCGATGCAATTTCAGTGTTTCACCGTCAATAAGAAGGTCAGAGGGATACAGTAAACCTGAAGTGAAGCATCGGAATCTAAAACTAGTGTCACAGGAATGGTTCAAACATAGACAGTAAGAAGAGTCAGTCTTCTTGTACTTAAGTCGGCATTGTGCCTCTTATATTTAATTCCGATGCAATTTCTGTGTTTCATCGTCAATAAGAAGGTCCAAGGGATACAGTAGACCTG
The DNA here is from genome assembly GCF_021461385.2 of Schistocerca piceifrons. Classification (NCBI taxonomy): domain Eukaryota; kingdom Metazoa; phylum Arthropoda; class Insecta; order Orthoptera; family Acrididae; genus Schistocerca; species Schistocerca piceifrons. The sequence goes on from NW_025728425.1 coordinate 144,875, forward strand.
GAGTGAAGCACCGAATTCTATAACTAGAGCAACAGTAATGGTTCAATACATAGACAGTAAGAAGAGTCAGTCTTCTTGTACTTAAGTCGGCATTGTGCCTTTTGTATTTAATTCCGATGCAATTTCTGTGATTCATCGTCAATAAGAAGGTCCAAGGGGTACAGTAAACCTAAAGTGAAGCATCGGACTCTGTAACTAGTGTCACAGAAATGGTTCAAAACATAGACAGTAGGAAGAGTCAGTCTTCTTATACTTAGGTCGGCATTTTGCCTTTTGTATTTAATTCCGATGCAATTTCTGTGTTTCATCATCAATAAGAAGGTCCAAGGGATCAGTAAACCTGAGGTGAAGCATCGGAATCTATAACTAGTGTCACAGGAATGGTTCAAAACATAGACCGTACGAAGAGTCAGTCTTCTTGTACTTAAGTCGGCATTGTGGCTTTTGTATTTAATTCCGATGCAATTTCTGTGTTTCATCGTCAATAAGAAGGTCAGAGGGATACAGTAACCCTGAAGTGAAGCATCGGAATCTATAATTAGTGTCACAGGAATGGTTCAAAACAAAGTCAGTAAGAAAAGTCAGTCTTCTTGTCCTTAAGACGTCATTGTGCCTTTTGTATTTAATTCCGATGCAATATCTGTGCTTCATCGTCCATAAGAAGGTTCAAGGGATACAATAAACCTGAAGTGAAGATTCGGAATATATAACTAGTGTCACAGGAATGGTTCAAAACATAGTCAGTAAGAAGAGTCAGTCTTCTTGTACTTAAGTCGGCATTGTGCATTTTCTATTAATTTCCGATGCAATTTCTGTGTTTCATCGTCAGTAACAAGGTCCAAGGGATACAGTAAACCTGGAGTGAAGCATCGGAATGTATAACTAGTGTCACAGGAATGGTTCAAACATAGACAGTAAGAAGAGTCAGCCTTTTTCTACTTAAGTCGGCATTGTGCCTTTTCTATTTAATTCCGCTGCAATTTCTGTGTTTCATCGTCAATAAGAAGGTCAGAGGGATACAGCAAACCTGAAGTGAAGCACCGGAATCTATAACTAGTGTCACAGGAATGGTTCAAAACATAGTCAGTAAGAAGAGTCCGTCTTCTTGTACTTAAGTCGGCTTTGTGACTTCCGTATTTAATTCCGATGCAATTTCTGTGTTTCACCGTCAATAAGAAGGTCAGAGGGATACAGTAAACCTCAAGTGAAGCATCGGAATCTATAAATAGTGTCACAGGAATGGTTTAAACATAGACAGTAAGAAGAGTCAGTCTTCTTGTACTTAAGTCGGCATTGCGCCTCTTGTATTTAATTCCGATGCAATTTCTGTGTTTCATCGTCAATAAGAAGGTCCAAGGGATACAGTAAACCTGGAGTAAAGCACCGAATTCTATAACTAGAGCAACAGTAATGGTTCAATACATAGACAGTAAGAAGAGTCAGCCTTCTTGTACTTAATTCGGCATTGTGCCTTTTGTATTTAATTCCATTGCAATTTCTGTGATTCATCGTCAAAAAGAGGGTCCGAGGGATACAGTAAACCTGAAGTGAAGCATCGGACTCTATAACTAGTGTCACAGAAATGGTTCAAATCATAGACAGTAGGAAGAGTCAGGCTTCTTATGCTTAGGTCGGCATTATGCCTTTTGTATTTAATTGCGATGCAATTTCTGTGTTTCATCGTCAATAAGAAGGTCCAAGGGAAACAGTAAACCTGAAGTGAAACATCGGAACCTATAACTAGCGTCACAGGAATGGTTCAAAACATAGACCGTACGAAGAGTTAGTCTTCTTGTACTGAAGTCGGCATTGTGGCTTTTGAGTTTAATTCCGATGCATTTTCTGTGTTTCATCGTCATCAAGAAGGTACAAGGGGTACAGTAAACCTGAAGTGAAGCATAGGAATTTATAACTAGTGTCAGAGGAATGGTTCAAAACATAGACAGTAGGAAGATCAGTGTTCTTATACTTAAGTCGGCATTGTGGCTTTTGTATTTAATTCCGATGCAATTTCTGTGTGTCATCGTCAATAAGAAGGTCCAAGGGATACGGTAAACCTGAAGTGAAGCATCGGAATCCACAACTAGTGTCACAGGAATGGTTCAAATGATAGACAGCTGGAAGAGTCAGTCTTCTTGTACTTAAGTCTTCATTGTGCCTTTTGTATTTAATTCCGTTGCAACATCTGTGTTACATCGGTAATAAGAAGGTCAGCCGGATACAGTAAACCTGAAGTGAAGCATCGGAATCCACAACTAGTGTCACAGGAATGGTTCAAAAGATAGACAGCTGGAAGAGTCAGTCTTCTTGTACTTAAGTCTTCATTGTGCTTTTTGTATTTAATTCCGTTGCAATTTCTGTGTTTCATTGTCAATAAGAATTTCCAAGGGATACAGTAAAACTGGAGTGAAGCAGCGGAATCTATAACTAGTGTCACAGGAATGGTTCAAAACATAGACAGTAAGAAGAGTCAGTCTTCTTGTACTTAAGTCGGCATTGTGCCTTTTCTATTAATTTCCGATGCAATTTCTGTGTTTCATCGTCAGTAACAAGGTCCAAGGGATACAGTAAACCTGGAGTGAAGCATGGGAATGTATAACTAGTGTCACTGGAATATGTTCAAACATAGACAGTAAGAAGAGTCAGCCTTCTTTTACTTAAGTCGGCATTGTGCCTTTTCTATTTAATTCCGATGCAATTTCTGTGTTTCATCGTCAATAAGAAGGTCAGAGGGGTACAGTAAACCTGAAGTGAAGCACCGGAATCTATAACTAGTGTCACAGAAATGGTTCAAACATAGTCAGTAAGAAGAGTCCGTCTTCTTGTACTTAAGTCGGCTTTGTGCCTTTCGTATTTAATTCCGATGCAATTTCTGTGATTCACCGTCAATAAGAAGGTCAGAGGGATACAGTAAACCTCAAGTGAAGCATCGGAATCTATAACTAGTGTCACAGGAATGGTTTAAACATAGACAGTAAGAAGAGTCAGTCTTCTTGTACTTAAGTCGGCATTGCGCCTCTTGTATTTAATTCCGATGCAATTTCTGTGTTTCATCGTCAATAAGAAGGTCCAAGGGATACAGTAAACCTGGAGTGAATTACCGAATTCTATAACTAGAGCAACAGTAATGGTTCAATACATAGACAGTAAGAAGAGTCAGCCTTCTTGTACGTAATTCGGCATTGTGCCTTTTGTATTTAATTCCGATGCAATTAATGTGATTCATCGTCAAAAAGAATGTAAACCTGAAGTGAAGCATCGGACTCTATAACTAGTGTCACAGAAATGGTTCAAATCATAGACAGTAGGAAGAGTCAGGCTTCTTATGCTTAGGTCGGCATTGTGCCTTTTGTATTTAATTGCGATGCAATTTCTGTGTTTCATCGTCAATAAGAAGGTCCAAGGGAAACAGTAAACCTGAAGTGAAACATCGGAACCTATAACTAGCGTCACAGGAATGGTTCAAAACATAGACCGTACGAAGAGTTAGTCTTCTTGTACTGAAGTCGGCATTGTGGCTTTTGAGTTTAATTCCGATGCAATTTCTGTGTTTCATCGTCATCAAGAAGGTACAAGGGGTACAGTAAACCTGAAGTGAAGCATAGGAATTTATAACTAGTGTCAGAGGAATGGTTCAAAACATAGACAGTAGGAAGATCAGTGTTCTTATACTTAAGTCGGCATTGTGGCTTTTGTATTTAATTACGATGCAATTTCTGTGTTTCATCGTCAATAAGAAGGTCCAAGGGATACAGTAAACCTGAAGTGAAGCATCGGAATCCACAACTAGTGTCACAGGAATGGTTCAAAAGATAGACAGCTGGAAGAGTCAGTCTTCTTGTACTTAAGTCTTCATTGTGCCTTTTGTATTTAATTCCGTTGCAACATCTGTGTTACATCGGCAATAAGAAGGTCAGCCGGATACAGTAAACTTGAAGTGAAGCATCGGAATCCACAACTAGTGTCACAGGAATGGTTCAAAACATAGACAGTAAGTAGAGTCAGTCTTCTTGTACTTAAGTCGGCATTGTGCCTTTTGTATTTAATTCCGATGTAATATCTGTGTTTCATCCTCAATAAGATGGTCAGAGGAATACAGTAATCCTGAAGTGAAGCATCGGCATCTTTAACTAGTGTCACAGGAATGGTTCAAAACATAGTCAGTAAGAAGAGTCAGTCTTCTTGTACTTAAGTCGGCATTGTGCCTTTTCTATTAATTTCCGATGCAATTTCTGTGCTTCATCGTCAGTAACAAGGTCCAAGGGATACAGTAAACCTGGAGTGAAGCATGGGAATGTATAACTAGTGTCACTGGAATATGTTCAAACATAGACAGTGAGAAGAGTTAGCCTTCTTGTAATTAAGTCGACATTGTGCCTTTTCTATTTCATTCCAATGCAATTTCTGTGTTTCATCGTCAATAAGAAGGTCAGAGGGATACAGTAAACCTGAAGTGAAGCATCGGAATCTATAACTAGTGTCACAGGAATGGTTCAAAACATAGTCAGTAAGAAGAGTCAGTCTTCTTGCACTTAAGTCGGCTTTGTGCCTTTCGTATTTAATTCCGATACAATTTCTGTGTTTCACCGTCAATAAGAAGGTCAGAGGGATACAGTAAACCTCAAGTGAAGCATCGAAATCTATAACTAGTGTCACAGGAATGGTTCAAACATAGACAGTAAGAAGAGTCAGTCTTCTTGTACTTAAGTCGGCATTGCGCCTCTTGTATTTAATTCCGATGCAATTTCTGTGTTTCATCGTCAATAAGAAGGTCCAAGGGATACAGTAAACCTGGAGTGAAGCACCGAATTCTATAACTAGAGCAACAGTAATGGTTCAATACATTGACAGTAAGAAGGGTCAGTCTTCTTGTACTTAAGTCGGCATTGTGCCTTTTGTATTTAATTCCGATGCAATTTCTGTGATTCATCGTCAAAAAGAAGGCCCAACGGATACAGTAAACCTGAAGTGAAGCATCGGACTCTATAACTAGTGTCACAGAAATGGTTCAAATCATAGACAGTAGGAAGAGTCAGGCTTCTTATGCTTAGGTCGGCATTGTGCCTTTTGTATTTAATTGCGATGCAAATTCTGTGTTTCATCGTCACTAAGAATGTCCAAAGGAAACAGTAAACCTGAAGTGAAACATCGGAATCTATAACTAGCGTCACAGGAATGGTTCAAGACATAGACCGTACGAAGAGTCAGACTTCTTGTACTTAATTCGGCATTGTGGCTTTTGTGTTTAATTCCGATGCAATTTCTGTGTTTCATCGCTCATCATGAAAGTACAAGGGGTACAGTAAACCTGAAGTGAAGCATCGGAATCTATAACTAGTGTTACAGGAATGGTTCAAACGTAGTCAGTAAGAAAAGTCAGTCTTCTTGTACTTAAGTCGGCATTGTGCCTTTTGTATTTATTTCCGACGCAATTTCTGTGTTTCACCGTCAATAAGAAGGTCAGAGGGATACAGTAAACCTGAAGTGAAGCATCGGAATCTGTAACTAGTGTCACACTAATGGTTCAAACATAGACAGTAAGAAGAGTCAGTCTTCTTGTACTTAAGTCGGCATTGTGCCTCTCGTATTTAATTCCGATGAATTTCTGTGTTTCATCGGCAATAAGAAGGTTCCAGGGATACATTAAACCTGGAGTGTAGCATCGGAATCTATAACTAGTGTCACAGGAATGGTTCAAAACATAGTCAGTAAGAAGAGTCAATCTTCTTGTACTTAAGTCGGCATTGCGCCTTTTCTATTAATTTCCGATGCAATTTCTGTGTTTCATCGGCAATAACAAGGTCCAAGGGATACAGTAAACCTGGAGTGAAGCATCGCAATCGATAACTAGTGTCACAGGAATGGTTCAAAACATAGTCAGTAAGAAGAGTCAGTCTTCTTGCCCTTAAGTCGGCATTGTGCCTTTTGTATTTAATTCCGATGCAATTTCTGTGTTTCATCGTCAATAAGAAGGTCCAAGGGATACAGTAGACCTGGAGTGAAGCACCGAATTCTATAACTAGCGTCACAGGAATGGTTCAAAACATAGACCGTACGAAGACTCAGTCTTCTTGTACTTAAGTCGGCATTGTGGCTTTTGTTTTTAATTCCGATGCAATTTCTGTGTTTCATCGTCATCAAGAAGGTACAAGGGAAACAGTAAACCGGAAGTGAAGCATCGGAATGTATAACTAGTGTCACTGGAATGGTTCAAAACACAGACCGTACGAAGAGTCAGTTTTCTTGTACTAAAGTCGGCATTGTGCCTTTTCTATTTAATTCCGATGTACTTTCTGTGTTTCATCGTCACTAAGATGGTCAGAGGGATACAGTAAACCTGAAGTGAAGCATCGGAATCCATAACTAGTGTCACAGGAATGGTTCAAAACATAGTCTGTAAGAAGAGTCAGTCTTCTTGTACTTAAGTCGGCATTGTGCCTTTCGTATTTAATTCCGATGCAATTTCAGTGTTTCACCGTCAATAAGAAGGTCAGAGGGATACAGTAAACCTGAAGTGAAGCATCGGAATCTAAAACTAGTGTCACAGGAATGGTTCAAACATAGACAGTAAGAAGAGTCAGTCTTCTTGTACTTAAGTCGGCATTGTGCCTCTTATATTTAATTCCGATGCAATTTCTGTGTTTCATCGTCAATAAGAAGGTCCAAGGGATACAGTAGACCTGGAGTGAAGCACCGAATTCTATAACTAGAGCAACAGTAATGGTTCAATACATAGACAGTAAGAAGAGTCAGTCTTCTTGTACTTAAGTCGGCATTGTGCCTTTTGTATTTAATTCCGATGCAATTTCTGTGATTCATCGTCAATAAGAAGGTCCAAGGGGTACAGTAAACCTAAAGTGAAGCATCGGACTCTATAACTAGTGTCACAGAAATGGTTCAAAACATAGACAGTAGGAAGAGTCAGTCTTCTTATACTTAGGTCGGCATTTTGCCTTTTGTATTTAATTCCGATGCAATTTCTGTGTTTCATCATCAATAAGAAGGTCCAAGGGATCAGTAAACCTGAGGTGAAGCATCGGAATCTATAACTAGTGTCACAGGAATGGTTCAAAACATAGACCGTACGAAGAGTCAGTCTTCTTGTACTTAAGTCGGCATTGTGGCTTTTGTATTTAATTCCGATGCAATTTCTGTGTTTCATCGTCAATAAGAAGGTCAGAGGGATACAGTAACCCTGAAGTGAAGCATCGGAATCTATAATTAGTGTCACAGGAATGGTTCAAAACAAAGTCAGTAAGAAAAGTCAGTCTTCTTGTCCTTAAGACGTCATTGTGCCTTTTGTATTTAATTCCGATGCAATATCTGTGCTTCATCGTCCATAAGAAGGTTCAAGGGATACAATAAACCTGAAGTGAAGATTCGGAATATATAACTAGTGTCACAGGAATGGTTCAAAACATAGTCAGTAAGAAGAGTCAGTCTTCTTGTACTTAAGTCGGCATTGTGCATTTTCTATTAATTTCCGATGCAATTTCTGTGTTTCATCGTCAGTAACAAGGTCCAAGGGATACAGTAAACCTGGAGTGAAGCATCGGAATGTATAACTAGTGTCACAGGAATGGTTCAAACATAGACAGTAAGAAGAGTCAGCCTTTTTCTACTTAAGTCGGCATTGTGCCTTTTCTATTTAATTCCGCTGCAATTTCTGTGTTTCATCGTCAATAAGAAGGTCAGAGGGATACAGTAAACCTGAAGTGAAGCACCGGAATCTATAACTAGTGTCACAGGAATGGTTCAAAACATAGTCAGTAAGAAGAGTCCGTCTTCTTGTACTTAAGTCGGCTTTGTGACTTCCGTATTTAATTCCGATGCAATTTCTGTGTTTCACCGTCAATAAGAAGGTCAGAGGGATACAGTAAACCTCAAGTGAAGCATCGGAATCTATAAATAGTGTCACAGGAATGGTTTAAACATAGACAGTAAGAAGAGTCAGTCTTCTTGTACTTAAGTCGGCATTGCGCCTCTTGTATTTAATTCCGATGCAATTTCTGTGTTTCATCGTCAATAAGAAGGTCCAAGGGATACAGTAAACCTGGAGTAAAGCACCGAATTCTATAACTAGAGCAACAGTAATGGTTCAATACATAGACAGTAAGAAGAGTCAGCCTTCTTGTACTTAATTCGGCATTGTGCCTTTTGTATTTAATTCCATTGCAATTTCTGTGATTCATCGTCAAAAAGAGGGTCCGAGGGATACAGTAAACCTGAAGTGAAGCATCGGACTCTATAACTAGTGTCACAGAAATGGTTCAAATCATAGACAGTAGGAAGAGTCAGGCTTCTTATGCTTAGGTCGGCATTATGCCTTTTGTATTTAATTGCGATGCAATTTCTGTGTTTCATCGTCAATAAGAAGGTCCAAGGGAAACAGTAAACCTGAAGTGAAACATCGGAACCTATAACTAGCGTCACAGGAATGGTTCAAAACATAGACCGTACGAAGAGTTAGTCTTCTTGTACCGAAGTCGGCATTGTGGCTTTTGAGTTTAATTCCGATGCAATTTCTGTGTTTCATCGTCATCAAGAAGGTACAAGGGGTACAGTAAACCTGAAGTGAAGCATAGGAATTTATAACTAGTGTCAGAGGAATGGTTCAAAACATAGACAGTAGGAAGATCAGTGTTCTTATACTTAAGTCGGCATTGTGGCTTTTGTATTTAATTCCGATGCAATTTCTGTGTGTCATCGTCAATAAGAAGGTCCAAGGGATACGGTAAACCTGAAGTGAAGCATCGGAATCCACAACTAGTGTCACAGGAATGGTTCAAATGATAGACAGCTGGAAGAGTCAGTCTTCTTGTACTTAAGTCTTCATTGTGCCTTTTGTATTTAATTCCGTTGCAACATCTGTGTTACATCGGTAATAAGAAGGTCAGCCGGATACAGTAAACCTGAAGTGAAGCATCGGAATCCACAACTAGTGTCACAGGAATGGTTCAAAAGATAGACAGCTGGAAGAGTCAGTCTTCTTGTACTTAAGTCTTCATTGTGCTTTTTGTATTTAATTCCGTTGCAATTTCTGTGTTTCATTGTCAATAAGAATTTCCAAGGGATACAGTAAAACTGGAGTGAAGCAGCGGAATCTATAACTAGTGTCACAGGAATGGTTCAAAACATAGACAGTAAGAAGAGTCAGTCTTCTTGTACTTAAGTCGGCATTGTGCCTTTTCTATTTAATTCCGATGCAATTTCTGTGTTTCATCGTCAATAAGAAGGTACAAGGGGTACTGTAAACCTGAAGTGCAGCGTTGTAATTTATAACTAGTGTCACAGAATGGTTCAAGACATAGACAGTAGGAAGAGTCAGTCTTCTTATACTTAGGTCGGCATTGTGCCTTTTGTATATAATTCCGATGCAATTTCTGTGTTTCACCGTCAATAAGAAGGTCAGAGGGATACAGTAAACCTGAAGTGAAGCATCGGGTTCTATAACTAGTGTCACAGGAATGGTTCAAACATAGACAGTAAGAAGAGTCAGTCTTCTTGTACTTAAGTCGGCATTGTGCCTTTTGTATTTAATTCCGATGCAATTTCTGTGTTTCATCGTCAATAAGAAGGTCCAAGGGAAACAGTAAACCTGAAGTGAAGCATCGGAATCTATAAGTAGTGTCACAGGAATTGTGCAAAGCATAGTCAGTAAGAAGAGTCAGTCTTCTTGCACTTAAGTCGGCATTGTGCCTTTTGTATTTAATTCCAATGCAATCTCTGTATTTCATCGCCAATAAGAAGGTTCAAAGGATACAGTAGACCTGGAGTCAAGCACCGAATTCTATAACTAGAGCAACAGTAATGGTTCAATGTATAGACAGTAAGAAGAGTCAGTCTTCTTGTACTTAAGTCAGCATTGTGCCTTTTGTATTTAATTCCGATGCAATTTCTGTGATTCATCGTCAATAAGAAGGTCCAAGGGATACAGTAAACCTGAAGTGAAGCATCGGACTCTATAACTAGTGTCACAGAAATGGTTCAAAACATAGTCAGTAGGAAGAGTCAGTCTTCTTATACTTAGGTCGGCATTGTGCCCTTTGTATTTAATTCCGATGCAATTTCTGTGTTTCATTTTTCAATAAGAAGGTCCAAGGGAAACTGTAAACCTGAAGTGAAGCATCGGAATCTATAACTAGTGTCACAGGAATGGTTCAAAACATAGACCGTATGAAGAGTCAGTCTTCTTGTACTTAAGTCGGCATTGTGGCTTTTGTATTTAATTCCGATGCAATTTCTGTGTTTCCTCGTCAATACGAAGGTCAGAGGGATACAGTAAACCTGAAGTGAAGCATCGGAATCTATAATTGGTGTCATAGGAATGGTTCAAAACAAAGTCAGTAAGAAGAGTCAGTCTTCTTGTACTTAAGTCGGCATTGTGCCTTTTCTATTTAATTCCGATGCAATTTCGGTGTTTCATCGTCAATAACGAGGTCCAAGGGATACAGTAAACCTGGAGTGAAGCATCGGAATCTATAATTAGTGTCACAGGAATGGTTCAAAACATAGACAGTAAGAAGAGTCAGTCTTCGTGTACTTAAGTCGGCATTTTGCCTTTTGTATTTAATTCCTATGTAATTTCTGTATTTCATCGTCAATAAGAAGGTCCAAGGGATACAGTAACCCTGAAGTGAAGATTTGGAATCTATAACTAGTTTCACAGGAATGGTTCAAACATAGTCAGTAAGAAGAGTCAGTCTTCTTGTACTTAAGTCGGCATTGTGCCATTTCTATTAATTTCCGATGCAATTTCTGTGTTTCATCGTCAGTAACAAGGTCCAAGGGATAAAGTAAACCTGGAGTGAAGCATGGGAATGTATAACTAGTGTCCCTAGAATATGTTCAAACATAGACAGTAAGAAGAGTTAGCCTTCTTGTACTTAAGTCGACATTGTGCCTATTCTATTTCATTCCAATGCAATTTCAGTGTTTCATCGTCAATAAGAAGGTCAGAGGGATACAGTAAACCTGAAGTGAAGCATCGGAATCTATAACTAGTGTCACTGGAATGGTTCAAAGCATAGTCAGTAAGAAGAGTCAGTCTTCTTGCACTTAAGTCGGCTTTGTGCCTTTCGTATTTAATTCCGATACAATTTCTGTGTTTCACCGTCAATAAGAAGGTCAGAGGGATACAGTAAACCTCAAGTGAAGCATCGAAATCTATAACTAGTGTCACAGGAATGGTTCAAACATAGACAGTAAGGAGAGTCAGTCTTCTTGTACTTAAGTCGGCATTGCGCCTCTTGTATTTAATTCCGATGCAATTTCTGTGTTTAATCGTCAATAAGAAGGTCCAAGGGATACAGTAAACCTGGAGTGAAGCACCGAATTCTATAACTAGAGCAACAGTAATGGTTCAATACATAGACAGTAAGAAGGGTCAGTCTTCTTGTACTTAAGTCGGCATTGTGCCTTTTGTATTGAATTCCGATGCAATTTCTGTGATTCATCGTCAAAAAGAAGGCCCAACGGATACAGTAAACCTGAAGTGAAACATCGGAATCTATAACTAGCGTCACAGGAATGGTTCAAAACATAGACCGTACGAAGAGTCAGACTTCTTGTACTTAAGTCGGCATTGTGGCTTTTGTGTTTAATTCCGATGCAATTTCTGTGTTTCATCGTCATCAAGAAAGTACAAGGGGAACAGTAAACCTGAAGTGAAGCGTAGGAATTTATAACTAGTGTCACAGGAATGGTTCAAAACGTAGACAGTAGGAAGAGTCAGTGTTCTTATACTTAAGTCGGCATTGTGGCTTTTGTATTTAATTCCGATGCAATTTCTGTGTTTCATCGGCAATAAGAAGGTCCAAGAGATACAGTAAACCTGAAGTGAAGCATCGGAATCTACAACTAGTGTCACAGGATTGGTTCAAAACATAGTCAGTAAGAAGAGTCAGTCTTCTTGAACTTAAGTCGGCATTGTGCCTTTTCTATTTAATTCCGATATAATATCTGTGTTTCATCGTCGATAAGATGGTCAGAGGGATACAGTAATCCTAAAGAGAAGCATCGGCATCTATAACTAGTGCCACAGGAATGGTTCAAAACATAGTCAGTAAGAAGAGTCAGTCTTCTTGTACTTAAGTCGGCATTGTGCCTTTCGTATTTAATTCCGATGCAATTTCTGTGTTTCACCGTTAATAAGAAGGTCAGAGGGATACAGTAAACCTGAAGTGAAGCATCGGAATCTATAACTAGTGTTACAGGAATGGTTCAAACGTAGTCAGTAAGAAAAGTCAGTCTTCTTGTACTTAAGTCGGCATTGTGCCTTTCGTATTTAATTCCGATGCAAATTCTGTGTTTCACCGTCAATAAGAAGGTCAGAGGGATACAGTAAACCTGAAGTGAAGCATCGGAATCTATAACTAGTGTCACACTAATGGTTCAAACATAGACAGTAAGAAGAGTCAGTCTTCTTGTACTTAAGTCGGCATTGTGCCTCTCGTATTTAATTCCGATGAATTTCTGTGTTTCATCGTCAATAAGAAGGTTCCAGGGATACATTAAACCTGGAGTGTAGCATCGGAATCTATAACTAGTGTCACAGGAATGGTTCAAAACATAGTCAGAAAGAAGAGTCAGTCTTCCTGTACTTAAGTCGGCATTGTGCCTTTTCTATTAATTTCCGATGCAATTTCTGTGATTGATCGTCAGTAACAAGGTCCAAGGGATACAGTAAACCTGGAGTGAAGCATCGGAATGTATAACTAGTGTCACAGGAATGGTTCAAACATAGACAGTAAGAAGAGTCAGCCTTCTTGTACTTAAGTCGGCATTGTGCCTTTTCTATTTCATTCCGATGCAATTTCTGTGTTTCATCGTCAATAAGAAGGTCAGAGGGATACAGCAAACCTGAAGTGAAGCATCGGAATCTATAACTAGTGTCACAGGAATGGTTCAAAACATAGTCAGTAAGAAGAGTCTGTCTTCTTGCACTTAAGTCGGCTTTGTGCCTTTCGTATTTAATTCCGATGCAATTTCTGTGTTTCACCGTCAATAAGAAGGTCAGAGGGATACAGTAAACCTCAAGTGAAGCATCGGAATCTATAACTAGTGTCACAGGAATGGTTCAAACATAGACAGTAAGAAGAATCAGTCTTCTTGTACTTAAGTCGGCATTGCGCCTCTTGTATTTAATTCCGATTGAATTTCTGTGTTTCATCGTCAATAAGAAGGTCCAAGGGATACAGTAAACCTGGAGTGAAGCACCGAATTCTATAACTAGAGCAACAGTAATGGTTCAATACATAGACAGTAAGAAGGGTCAGTCTTCTTGTACTTAAGTCGGCATTGTGCCTTTTGTATTTAATTCCGATGGAATTTCTGTGATTCATCGTCAAAAAGAAGGCCCAACGGATACAGTAAACCTGAAGTGAAGCATCGGACTCTATAACCAGTGTCACAGAAATGGTTCAAATCATAGACAGTAGGAAGAGTCAGGCTTCTTATGCTTAGGTCGGCATTTTGCCTTTTGTATTTAATTGCGTTGCAAATTCTGTGTTTCATCGTCACTAAGAATGTCCAAAGGAAACAGTAAACCTGAAGTGAAACATCGGAATCTATAACTAGCGTCACAGGAATGGTTCAAAACATAGACCGTACGAAGAGTCAGACTTCTTGTACTTAAGTCGGCATTGTGTCTTTTGTGTATAATTCCGATGCAATTTCTGTGTTTCATCGTCATCAAGAAAGTAAAAGGGGTACAGTAAACCTGAAGTGAAGCGTAGGAATTTATAACTAGTGTCACAGGAATGGTTCAAAACGTAGACAGTAAGAAGAGGCAGTGTTCTTATACTTAAGTCGGCATTGTGGCTTTTGTATTTAATTCCGATGCAATTTCTGTGTTTCATCGGCAATAAGAAGGTCCAAGAGATACAGTAAACCTGAAGTGAAGCATCGGAATCTACAAGTAGTGTCACAGGATTGGTTCAAAACATAGACAGTAAGAAGAGTCAGTCTTCTTGTACTTAAGTCGGCATTGTGCCTTTTCTTTTTAATTCCGATGTAATATCTGTGTTTCATCCTCAATAAGATGGTCAGAGGAATACAGTAATCCTGAAGTGAAGCATCGGCATCTATAACTAGTGTCACAGGAATGGTTCAAAACATAGTCAGTAAGAAGAGTCAGTCTTCTTGTACTTAAGTCGGCATTGTGCCTTTCGTATTTAATTCCGATGCAATTTCTGTGTTTCACCGTCAATAAGAAGGTCAGAGGGATACAGTAAACCTGAAGTGAAGCATCGGAATCTATAACTAGTGTTACAGGAATGGTTCAAACGTAGTCAGTAAGAAAAGTCAGTCTTCTTGTACTTAAGTCGGCATTGTGCCTTTCGTATTTAATTCCGATGCAATTTCGGTCTTTCACCGTCAATAAGAAGGTCAGAGAAATACAGTAAACCTGAAGTGAAACATCGGATTCTATAACCAGTGTTACAGGAATGGTTCAAACGTAGTCATTAAGAAAAGTCAGTCTTCTTGTACTTAAGTTGGCATTGTGCATTTTGTATTTAATTCCGATGCAATATCTGTGTTACATCGGCAATAAGAAGGTCAGCAGGATACAGTAAACCTGAAGTGAAGCATCGGAATCCACAACTAGTGTCACAGGAATGGTTCAAAACATAGACAGTAAGAAGAGTCAGTCTTCTTGTACTTAAGTCGGCATTGTGCCTTTTCTATTTAATTCCGATGCAATTTGTGTGTTTCATCATCAATAAGAAGGTAAGAGGGATACAGTAAACCTGAAGTGAAGCATCGGAATCTATAACTAGAGTCACAGGAATGGTTCAAAACATAGACAGTAAGAAGAGTCAGTCTTCGTGTACTTAAGTCGGCATTTTGCCTTTTGTATTTAATTCCGATGTAATTTCTGTATTTCATCGTCAATAAGAAGGTCCAAGGGATACAGTAAACCTGAAGTGAAGCATCGGAATCTATAACTAGTGTCACAGGAATGGTTCAAAGCATAGACAGTAAGAAGAGTCAGTCTTCGTGTACTTAAGTCGGCATTTTGCCTTTTGTATTCAATTCCGATGTAATTTCTGTATTTCATCGTCAATAAGAAGGTCCAAGGGATACAGTAAACCTGGAGTGAAGCATCGGAATCTATAACTAGCGTCACAGGAATGGTTCAAAACATAGACCGTACGAAGAGTCAGTCTTCTTGTACTTAAGACGGCATTGTGGCTTTGTGTTTAATTCCGATGCAATTTCTGTGTTTCATCGTCATCAAGAAGGTACAAGGGGTACAGTAAACCTGAAGTGAAGCGTAGGAATTTATAACTAGTGTCACACGAATGGTTCAAAACATAGACAGTAAGTAGAGTCAGATTTCGTTTACTTAAGTCGGCATTTTGCCTTTTGTATTTAATTGCGATGGAATTTCTGTGTTTCATCGTCAATAAGTATGTCCAAGGGATACGGTAAACCTGAAGTGAAGCATCGGAATCTATAACTAGTGACACAGGAATGGTTCAAATCATTGTCAATAAGAAGAGTCGGTCTACATGTACTTAAGTCGGCATTGTACCTTTTGTATTTAATTCCGATGCAATTTCTGTGTTTCATCGTTAATAAGAAGGTACAAGGGGTGCAGTAAACCTGAAGTGAAGCGTAGGAATTTATAACTAGTGTCACAGAATGGTTCAAGACATAGACAGAAGGAGGAGTCAGTCTTCTTATACTTAGGTCGGCATTGTGCCTTTTGTGTATAATTCCGATGCTATTTATGTGTTTCACTGTCAACAAGAAGGTCGGAGGGATACAGTAAACCTGAAGTGAAGCATCGGAATCTATAACTAGTGTCACAGGAATGGTTCAAACATGGACAGTAAGAACAGTCAGTCTTCTTGTACTTAAATCGGCATTGTGGCTTTTGTATTTAATTCCGATGCAATTTCTGTGTTTCATCGTCAATAAGAAGGACCAAGGGAAACAGTAAACCTGAAGTGAAGCATCGGAATCTATAAGTAGTGTCACAGGAATGGTTCAAAACGTAGTCAGTAAGAAGAGTATGTCTTCTTGCCCTTAAGTCGGCATTGTGCCTTTTGTATTTAATTCCGATGCAATTTCTGTGTTTCATCGTCAATAAGAAGGTCCAAGGGATACAATAGACCGGGAGTGAAGCACCGAATTCTATAACTAGAGCAACAGTAATGGTTCAATGCATAGACAGTAAGAAGAGTCAGTCTTCTTGTTCTTAAGTCGGTATTGTGCCTTTTGTATTTAATTCCGATGCAATTTCTGTGATTCATCGTCAATAAGAAGGTCCAAGGGATACAGTAAGCCTGGAGTGAAGCATCGGAATGTATAATTAGTCTCACAGGAATGGTTCAAACGTAGACAGTAAAAAGAGTCAGCCATCTTGTACTTAAGTCGGCATTGTGCCTTTTCTATTTCATTCCGATGCAATTTCTGTGTTTCATCGTCAATAAGAAGGTCAGAGGGATACAGTAAAACTGAAGTGAAGCATCGGAATGTATAACTAGTGTCACAGGAATGGTTCAAAACATAGTCAGTAAGAAGAGTCAGTCTTCTTGTACTTAGGTCGGCTTTGTGCCTTTGGTATTTAATTCCGATCCAATTTCTGTGTTTCACCGTCAATAAGAAGGTCAGAGGGATACAGTAAACCTCAAGTGAAGCATCGGAATCTATAACTAGTGTCACAGGAATGGTTCAATACATAGACAGTAAGAAGGGTCAGTCGTCTTGTACTTAAGTCGGCATTGTGCCTTTCGTATTTAATTTCGATGCAATTCCTGTGTTTCATCGACAATAAGAAGGTCCAAGGGATACAGTAAACCTGAAGGGAAGCATCGGAATCTACAACTAGTGTCACAGGATTGGTTCGAAACATAGACAGTAAGAAGAGTCAGTCTTCTTGTACTTAAGTCGGCATTGTGCCTTTTCTATTTAATTCCGATGTAATATCTGTGTTTCATCGTCAATAAGATGGTCAGAGGGATACAGTAAACCTGAAGTGAAGCATCGAAATCTATAACTAGTGTCACAGGAATGGTTCAAAACATAGTCAGTAAGAAGAGTCAGTTTTCTTGTACTTAAGTCGGCATTGTGCCTTTCGTATTTAATTCCGATGCAATTTCTGTGTTTCACCGTCAATAAGAAGGTCAGAGGGATACAGTAAACCTGAAGTGAAGCATCGGATTCTATAACTAGTGTCACAGGAATGGTTCAAACATAGACAGTATGAAGAGTCAGTCTTCTTGTACTTAGGTCGGCAATGTGCCTTTTGTATTTAATTCCGATGCAATTTCTGTGTTTCATCGTCAATAAGAAGGTCACAGGGATACAGTAAACCTTAAGTGAAGCATCGGAATCTATAACTAGTGTTACAGGAATGGTTCAAACATAGTCAGTAAGAAAAGTCAGTCTTCTTGTACTTAAGTCGGCATTGTGCCTTTCGTATTTAATTCCGATGCAATGTCTGTGTTTCACCGTCAATACGACGGTCAGAGGGATACAGTAAACCTGAAGTGAAGATTCGGAATCTATAACTAGTGTCACAATAATGGTTCAAAACATAGTCAGTAAGAAGAGTCAGTCTACTTGTACTTAAGTCTTCATTGTAACTTTTCTATTTAATTCCGATGCAATTTCGGTGTTCCATCATCAATAACAAGGTCCAAGGGATACAGTAACCCTGGAGTGAAGCATCGGAACCTATAACTAGTGTCACAGGAACGGTTCAAAACATAGTCAGTACGAAAAGTCAGTCTTCTTGTCCTTAAGTTGGCATTGTGCATTTTGTAATTAATTCCGATGCAATATCTGTGTTACATCGGCATTAAGAAGGTCAGCGGGATACAGTAAACCTGAAGTGAAGAATCGGAATCCACAACTAGTGTCACAGGAATGGTTCAAAAGATAGACAGCTGGAAGAGTCAGTCTTCTTGTACTTAAGTCGGCATTGTGCCTTTTGTATTTAATTCCGATGCAATTTCTGTGTTTCATCGTCAATAAGAATTTCCAAGGGATACAGTAAAACAGGAGTGAAGCATCGGAATCTATAACTAGTGTCACAGGAATGGTTCAAAACATAGACAGTAAGAAGAGTCAGTCTTCTTGTACTTAAGTCGGCATTTTGCCTTTTGTATTTAATTCCGATGTAATTTCTGTATTTCATCGTCAATAAGAAGGTCGAAGGGATACAGTAAACCTGAAGTGAAGATTCGGAATCTATAACTAGTGTCACAGGAACGGTTCAAAACATAGTCAGTAAGAAGAGTCAGCCTTCTTGTACTTAAGTCAGCATTGTGCCGTTTCTATTAATTTCCGATGCAATTTCTGTGTTTCATCGTCAATAACAAGGCCCAAGGGATACAGTAAACCTGGAGTGAAGCATCGGAATCTATAACTAGTGTCACAGGAATGGTTCAAAACACAGTCAGTAAGAAAAGTCAGTCTTCTTGTCCTTATGATGGCATTGTGCATTTTGTATATGATTCCGATGCAATTTCTGTGTTTCATCGTCAATAAGAAGGTCCAAGGGATACAGTAGACCTGGAGTGAAGCACCGAATTCTATAACTAGCGTCACAGGAATGGTTCAAAGCATAGACCGTACGAAGAGTCAGTCTTCTTGTACTTAAGTCGGCGTTGTGACTTTTGTGTTTAATTCCGATGCAATTTCTGTGTTTCATCGTCATCAAGAAGGTACAAGGGGTACAGTAAACCTGCAGAGAAGCGTAGGAATTTATAACTAGGGTCACAGGAATGGTTCAAAACATAGACAGTAGGAAGAGTCAGTGTTCATATACTTAAGTCGACATTGTGGCTTTTGTCTTTAATTCCGATGCAATTTCTGTGTTTCATCGTCAATAAGAAGCTCCAAGGGATACAGTAAACCTGAAGTGAAGCATCGGAATCTACAACTAGTGTCACAGGATTGGTTCAAAACATGGACAGTAAGAAGAGTCAGGCTTCTTGTACTTAAGTCGTCATTGTGCCTTTTCTATTTATTTCCGATGTAATTTCTGTGTTTCATCGTCAATAAGATTGTCAGAGGGATACAGTAAACCTGAAGTGAAGCATCGGAATCTATAACTAATGTCACAGGAATGGTTCAAAACATAGTCAGTAAGAAGAGTTAGTCTTCTTGTACTTAAGTCGGCATTGTGCCTTTTCTATTAATTTCCGATGCAATTTCTGTGGTTCATCGTCAATAACAAGGTCTAAGGGATACAGCAAACCTGGAGTGAAGCATCGGAATCTATAACTAGTGTCACAGGAATGGTTCAAAACATAGTCAGTAAGAAAAGTCAGTCTTCTTGTCCTTAAGTTGGCATTGTGCATTTTGTATTTAATTCCGATGCAATATCTGTGTCACATCGGCAATAAGAAGTTCAGCTGGATACAGTAAACCTGAAGTGAAGCATCGGAATCCACAACTAGTGTCACAGGAATGATTCAAATGATAGACAGCTGGAAGAGTCAGTCTTCTTGTACTTAAGTCGGCATTGTGAATTTTGTATTTAATTCCGATGCAATTTCTGTGTTTCATCGTCAATAAGAATTTCCAAGGGATACAGTAAAACTGGAGTGAAGCATCGGAATCTATAACTAGTGTCACAGGAATGGTTCAGAACATAGGCAGTAAGAAGAGTCAGTCTTCTTGTACTTAAGTCGGCATTGTGCCTTTTCTATTTCATTCCGATGCAATTTCTGTGTTTCATCGTCAATAAGAAGGTAGGAGGGATACAGTAAACCTGAAGTGAAGCATCGGAATCTATAACTAGAGTCACAGGAATGGATCAAAACATAGTCAGTAAGAAAAGTCAGTCTTCTTGTACTTAAGTCGGCATTGTGCCTTTTGTATTTAATTCCGATCCAATTTCTGTGTTTCATCGTTAATAAGAAGGTCCAAGGGAAACAGTAAACCTGAAGTGAAGCATCGGAATCTATAAGTATTGTCACAGGAATGGTTCAAAATATAAACAGTAATAAGAGTCAGTCTTCGTGTACTTAAGTCGGCATTTTGCCTTTTGTATTTAAATCCGATGTAATTTCTGTGTTTCATCGTCAATAAGAAGGTCCAAGGGATAAAGTAAACCTGAAGTGAAGATTCGGAATCTATAACTAGTGTCACAGGAATGGTTCAAAACATAGTCAGTAAGAAAAGTCAGTCTTCTTGTCCTTAAGTTGGCATTGTGCCTTTTGTATTTAATTCCGATGCAATTTCTGTGTTACATCGTCAATAAGAAGGTCAGCGGGATGCAGTAAACCTGAAGTGAAGCATCGGAATCCACAACTAGTGTCACTGGAACGGTTCAAAGCATAGACAGTAGAAAGAGTCACTCTTCTTGTACTTAAGTCGGCATTGTGCCTTTTGTATTTAATTCCGATGCAATTTCTGTGTTTCATCGTCAATAAGAAGGTGCAAGGTACCCAGTAAACCTGAAGTAAATCATCGGAATCTATAACTAGTGTCACAGGAATGGTTCACACTATAATCAGTAAGAAGAGTCAGTTTTCTTATAGTTATGTCGGCATTGTGCCTTTTCTATTTAATTCCGATGCAATTTCTGTGTTTCATCGTCAATAACAAGGTCCAAGGGATACAGTAAACCTGGAGTGAAGCATCGGAATCTATAACTAGTGTCACAGGAATGGTTCAAAGCACACACAGTAAGAAGAGTCATTTTTCGTGTACTTAAGTCGGCATTGTGCCTTTTCTATTTATTTCCGATGCAATTTCTGTGTTTCAACGTCAATAAGAAGGTCACAGGGATACAGTAAACCTGAAGTGAAGCATCGGAATCTATAACTAGTGTCACAGGAATGGTTCAAACATAGACAGTATGAAGAGTCAGTCTTCTTGTACTTAAGTCGGCAATGTGCCTTTCGCATTTAATTCCGATGCAATTTCTGTGTTTCATCGTCAATAAGAAGGTCAGAGAAATACAGTAAACCTGAAGTGAAACATCGGATTCTATAACCAGTGTTACAGGAATGGTTCAAACGTAGTCATTAAGAAAAGTCAGTCTTCTTGTACTTAAGTTGGCATTGTGCATTTTGTATTTAATTCCGATGCAATATCTGTGTTACATCGGCAATAAGAAGGTCAGCAGGATACAGTAAACCTGAAGTGAAGCATCGGAATCCACAACTAGTGTCACAGGAATGGTTCAAAACATAGACAGTAAGAAGAGTCAGTCTTCTTGTACTTAAGTCGGCATTGTGCCTTTTCTATTTAATTCCGATGCAATTTGTGTGTTTCATCATCAATAAGAAGGTAAGAGGGATACAGTAAACCTGAAGTGAAGCATCGGAATCTATAACTAGAGTCACAGGAATGGTTCAAAACATAGACAGTAAGAAGAGTCAGTCTTCGTGTACTTAAGTCGGCATTTTGCCTTTTGTATTTAATTCCGATGTAATTTCTGTATTTCATCGTCAATAAGAAGGTCCAAGGGATACAGTAAACCTGAAGTGAAGCATCGGAATCTATAACTAGTGTCACAGGAATGGTTCAAAGCATAGACAGTAAGAAGAGTCAGTCTTCGTGTACTTAAGTCGGCATTTTGCCTTTTGTATTCAATTCCGATGTAATTTCTGTATTTCATCGTCAATAAGAAGGTCCAAGGGATACAGTAAACCTGGAGTGAAGCATCGGAATCTATAACTAGCGTCACAGGAATGGTTCAAAACATAGACCGTACGAAGAGTCAGTCTTCTTGTACTTAAGACGGCATTGTGGCTTTGTGTTTAATTCCGATGCAATTTCTGTGTTTCATCGTCATCAAGAAGGTACAAGGGGTACAGTAAACCTGAAGTGAAGCGTAGGAATTTATAACTAGTGTCACACGAATGGTTCAAAACATAGACAGTAAGTAGAGTCAGATTTCGTTTACTTAAGTCGGCATTTTGCCTTTTGTATTTAATTGCGATGGAATTTCTGTGTTTCATCGTCAATAAGTATGTCCAAGGGATACGGTAAACCTGAAGTGAAGCATCGGAATCTATAACTAGTGACACAGGAATGGTTCAAATCATTGTCAATAAGAAGAGTCGGTCTACATGTACTTAAGTCGGCATTGTACCTTTTGTATTTAATTCCGATGCAATTTCTGTGTTTCATCGTTAATAAGAAGGTACAAGGGGTGCAGTAAACCTGAAGTGAAGCGTAGGAATTTATAACTAGTGTCACAGAATGGTTCAAGACATAGACAGAAGGAGGAGTCAGTCTTCTTATACTTAGGTCGGCATTGTGCCTTTTGTGTATAATTCCGATGCTATTTATGTGTTTCACTGTCAACAAGAAGGTCGGAGGGATACAGTAAACCTGAAGTGAAGCATCGGAATCTATAACTAGTGTCACAGGAATGGTTCAAACATGGACAGTAAGAACAGTCAGTCTTCTTGTACTTAAATCGGCATTGTGGCTTTTGTATTTAATTCCGATGCAATTTCTGTGTTTCATCGTCAATAAGAAGGACCAAGGGAAACAGTAAACCTGAAGTGAAGCATCGGAATCTATAAGTAGTGTCACAGGAATGGTTCAAAACGTAGTCAGTAAGAAGAGTCTGTCTTCTTGCCCTTAAGTCGGCATTGTGCCTTTTGTATTTAATTCCGATGCAATTTCTGTGTTTCATCGTCAATAAGAAGGTCCAAAAGATACAATAGACCGGGAGTGAAGCACCGAATTCTATAACTAGAGCAACAGTAATGGTTCAATGCATAGACAGTAAGAAGAGTCAGTCTTCTTGTTCTTAAGTCGGCATTGTGCCTTTTGTATTTAATTCCGATGCAATTTCTGTGATTCATCGTCAATAAGAAGGTCCAAGGGATACAGTAAGCCTGGAGTGAAGCATCGGAATGTATAATTAGTCTCACAGGAATGGTTCAAACGTAGACAGTAAAAAGAGTCAGCCATCTTGTACTTAAGTCGGCATTGTGCCTTTTCTATTTCATTCCGATGCAATTTCTGTGTTTCATCGTCAATAAGAAGGTCAGAGGGATACAGTAAAACTGAAGTGAAGCATCGGAATGTATAACTAGTGTCACAGGAATGGTTCAAAACATAGTCAGTAAGAAGAGTCAGTCTTCTTGTACTTAGGTCGGCTTTGTGCCTTTGGTATTTAATTCCGATCCAATTTCTGTGTTTCACCGTCAATAAGAAGGTCAGAGGGATACAGTAAACCTCAAGTGAAGCATCGGAATCTATAACTAGTGTCACAGGAATGGTTCAATACATAGACAGTAAGAAGGGTCAGTCGTCTTGTACTTAAGTCGGCATTGTGCCTTTCGTATTTAATTCCGATGCAATTCCTGTGTTTCATCGACAATAAGAAGGTCCAAGGGATACAGTAAACCTGAAGGGAAGCATCGGAATCTACAACTAGTGTCACAGGATTGGTTCGAAACATAGACAGTAAGAAGAGTCAGTCTTCTTGTACTTAAGTCGGCATTGTGCCTTTTCTATTTAATTCCGATGTAATATCTGTGTTTCATCGTCAATAAGATGGTCAGAGGGATACAGTAAACCTGAAGTGAAGCATCGAAATCTATAACTAGTGTCACAGGAATGGTTCAAAACATAGTCAGTAAGAAGAGTCAGTTTTCTTGTACTTAAGTCGGCATTGTGCCTTTCGTATTTAATTCCGATGCAATTTCTGTGTTTCACCGTCAATAAGAAGGTCAGAGGGATACAGTAAACCTGAAGTGAAGCATCGGATTCTATAACTAGTGTCACAGGAATGGTTCAAACATAGACAGTATGAAGAGTCAGTCTTCTTGTACTTAGGTCGGCAATGTGCCTTTTGTATTTAATTCCGATGCAATTTCTGTGTTTCATCGTCAATAAGAAGGTCACAGGGATACAGTAAACCTTAAGTGAAGCATCGGAATCTATAACTAGTGTTACAGGAATGGTTCAAACATAGTCAGTAAGAAAAGTCAGTCTTCTTGTACTTAAGTCGGCATTGTGCCTTTCGTATTTAATTCCGATGCAATGTCTGTGTTTCACCGTCAATACGACGGTCAGAGGGATACAGTAAACCTGAAGTGAAGATTCGGAATCTATAACTAGTGTCACAATAATGGTTCAAAACATAGTCAGTAAGAAGAGTCAGTCTACTTGTACTTAAGTCTTCATTGTAACTTTTCTATTTAATTCCGATGCAATTTCGGTGTTCCATCATCAATAACAAGGTCCAAGGGATACAGTAACCCTGGAGTGAAGCATCGGAACCTATAACTAGTGTCACAGGAACGGTTCAAAACATAGTCAGTACGAAAAGTCAGTCTTCTTGTCCTTAAGTTGGCATTGTGCATTTTGTAATTAATTCCGATGCAATATCTGTGTTACATCGGCATTAAGAAGGTCAGCGGGATGCAGTAAACCTGAAGTGAAGCATCGGAATCCACAACTAGTGTCACTGGAACGGTTCAAAGCATAGACAGTAGAAAGAGTCACTCTTCTTGTACTTAAGTCGGCATTGTGCCTTTTGTATTTAATTCCGATGCAATTTCTGTGTTTCATCGTCAATAAGAAGGTGCAAGGTACCCAGTAAACCTGAAGTAAATCATCGGAATCTATAACTAGTGTCACAGGAATGGTTCACACTATAATCAGTAAGAAGAGTCAGTTTTCTTATAGTTATGTCGGCATTGTGCCTTTTCTATTTAATTCCGATGCAATTTCTGTGTTTCATCGTCAATAACAAGGTCCAAGGGATACAGTAAACCTGGAGTGAAGCATCGGAATCTATAACTAGTGTCACAGGAATGGTTCAAAGCACACACAGTAAGAAGAGTCATTTTTCGTGTACTTAAGTCGGCATTGTGCCTTTTCTATTTATTTCCGATGCAATTTCTGTGTTTCAACGTCAATAAGAAGGTCACAGGGATACAGTAAACCTGAAGTGAAGCATCGGAATCTATAACTAGTGTCACAGGAATGGTTCAAACATAGACAGTATGAAGAGTCAGTCTTCTTGTACTTAAGTCGGCAATGTGCCTTTCGCATTTAATTCCGATGCAATTTCTGTGTTTCATCGTCAATAAGAAGGTCAGAGAAATACAGTAAACCTGAAGTGAAACATCGGATTCTATAACCAGTGTTACAGGAATGGTTCAAACGTAGTCATTAAGAAAAGTCAGTCTTCTTGTACTTAAGTTGGCATTGTGCATTTTGTATTTAATTCCGATGCAATATCTGTGTTACATCGGCAATAAGAAGGTCAGCAGGATACAGTAAACCTGAAGTGAAGCATCGGAATCCACAACTAGTGTCACAGGAATGGTTCAAAACATAGACAGTAAGAAGAGTCAGTCTTCTTGTACTTAAGTCGGCATTGTGCCTTTTCTATTTAATTCCGATGCAATTTGTGTGTTTCATCATCAATAAGAAGGTAAGAGGGATACAGTAAACCTGAAGTGAAGCATCGGAATCTATAACTAGAGTCACAGGAATGGTTCAAAACATAGACAGTAAGAAGAGTCAGTCTTCGTGTACTTAAGTCGGCATTTTGCCTTTTGTATTTAATTCCGATGTAATTTCTGTATTTCATCGTCAATAAGAAGGTCCAAGGGATACAGTAAACCTGAAGTGAAGCATCGGAATCTATAACTAGTGTCACAGGAATGGTTCAAAGCATAGACAGTAAGAAGAGTCAGTCTTCGTGTACTTAAGTCGGCATTTTGCCTTTTGTATTCAATTCCGATGTAATTTCTGTATTTCATCGTCAATAAGAAGGTCCAAGGGATACAGTAAACCTGGAGTGAAGCATCGGAATCTATAACTAGCGTCACAGGAATGGTTCAAAACATAGACCGTACGAAGAGTCAGTCTTCTTGTACTTAAGACGGCATTGTGGCTTTGTGTTTAATTCCGATGCAATTTCTGTGTTTCATCGTCATCAAGAAGGTACAAGGGGTACAGTAAACCTGAAGTGAAGCGTAGGAATTTATAACTAGTGTCACACGAATGGTTCAAAACATAGACAGTAAGTAGAGTCAGATTTCGTTTACTTAAGTCGGCATTTTGCCTTTTGTATTTAATTGCGATGGAATTTCTGTGTTTCATCGTCAATAAGTATGTCCAAGGGATACGGTAAACCTGAAGTGAAGCATCGGAATCTATAACTAGTGACACAGGAATGGTTCAAATCATTGTCAATAAGAAGAGTCGGTCTACATGTACTTAAGTCGGCATTGTACCTTTTGTATTTAATTCCGATGCAATTTCTGTGTTTCATCGTTAATAAGAAGGTACAAGGGGTGCAGTAAACCTGAAGTGAAGCGTAGGAATTTATAACTAGTGTCACAGAATGGTTCAAGACATAGACAGAAGGAGGAGTCAGTCTTCTTATACTTAGGTCGGCATTGTGCCTTTTGTGTATAATTCCGATGCTATTTATGTGTTTCACTGTCAACAAGAAGGTCGGAGGGATACAGTAAACCTGAAGTGAAGCATCGGAATCTATAACTAGTGTCACAGGAATGGTTCAAACATGGACAGTAAGAACAGTCAGTCTTCTTGTACTTAAATCGGCATTGTGGCTTTTGTATTTAATTCCGATGCAATTTCTGTGTTTCATCGTCAATAAGAAGGACCAAGGGAAACAGTAAACCTGAAGTGAAGCATCGGAATCTATAAGTAGTGTCACAGGAATGGTTCAAAACGTAGTCAGTAAGAAGAGTCTGTCTTCTTGCCCTTAAGTCGGCATTGTGCCTTTTGTATTTAATTCCGATGCAATTTCTGTGTTTCATCGTCAATAAGAAGGTCCAAAAGATACAATAGACCGGGAGTGAAGCACCGAATTCTATAACTAGAGCAACAGTAATGGTTCAATGCATAGACAGTAAGAAGAGTCAGTCTTCTTGTTCTTAAGTCGGCATTGTGCCTTTTGTATTTAATTCCGATGCAATTTCTGTGATTCATCGTCAATAAGAAGGTCCAAGGGATACAGTAAGCCTGGAGTGAAGCATCGGAATGTATAATTAGTCTCACAGGAATGGTTCAAACGTAGACAGTAAAAAGAGTCAGCCATCTTGTACTTAAGTCGGCATTGTGCCTTTTCTATTTCATTCCGATGCAATTTCTGTGTTTCATCGTCAATAAGAAGGTCAGAGGGATACAGTAAAACTGAAGTGAAGCATCGGAATGTATAACTAGTGTCACAGGAATGGTTCAAAACATAGTCAGTAAGAAGAGTCAGTCTTCTTGTACTTAGGTCGGCTTTGTGCCTTTGGTATTTAATTCCGATCCAATTTCTGTGTTTCACCGTCAATAAGAAGGTCAGAGGGATACAGTAAACCTCAAGTGAAGCATCGGAATCTATAACTAGTGTCACAGGAATGGTTCAATACATAGACAGTAAGAAGGGTCAGTCGTCTTGTACTTAAGTCGGCATTGTGCCTTTCGTATTTAATTCCGATGCAATTCCTGTGTTTCATCGACAATAAGAAGGTCCAAGGGATACAGTAAACCTGAAGGGAAGCATCGGAATCTACAACTAGTGTCACAGGATTGGTTCGAAACATAGACAGTAAGAAGAGTCAGTCTTCTTGTACTTAAGTCGGCATTGTGCCTTTTCTATTTAATTCCGATGTAATATCTGTGTTTCATCGTCAATAAGATGGTCAGAGGGATACAGTAAACCTGAAGTGAAGCATCGAAATCTATAACTAGTGTCACAGGAATGGTTCAAAACATAGTCAGTAAGAAGAGTCAGTTTTCTTGTACTTAAGTCGGCATTGTGCCTTTCGTATTTAATTCCGATGCAATTTCTGTGTTTCACCGTCAATAAGAAGGTCAGAGGGATACAGTAAACCTGAAGTGAAGCATCGGATTCTATAACTAGTGTCACAGGAATGGTTCAAACATAGACAGTATGAAGAGTCAGTCTTCTTGTACTTAGGTCGGCAATGTGCCTTTTGTATTTAATTCCGATGCAATTTCTGTGTTTCATCGTCAATAAGAAGGTCACAGGGATACAGTAAACCTTAAGTGAAGCATCGGAATCTATAACTAGTGTTACAGGAATGGTTCAAACATAGTCAGTAAGAAAAGTCAGTCTTCTTGTACTTAAGTCGGCATTGTGCCTTTCGTATTTAATTCCGATGCAATGTCTGTGTTTCACCGTCAATACGACGGTCAGAGGGATACAGTAAACCTGAAGTGAAGATTCGGAATCTATAACTAGTGTCACAATAATGGTTCAAAACATAGTCAGTAAGAAGAGTCAGTCTACTTGTACTTAAGTCTTCATTGTAACTTTTCTATTTAATTCCGATGCAATTTCGGTGTTCCATCATCAATAACAAGGTCCAAGGGATACAGTAACCCTGGAGTGAAGCATCGGAACCTATAACTAGTGTCACAGGAACGGTTCAAAACATAGTCAGTACGAAAAGTCAGTCTTCTTGTCCTTAAGTTGGCATTGTGCATTTTGTAATTAATTCCGATGCAATATCTGTGTTACATCGGCATTAAGAAGGTCAGCGGGATACAGTAAACCTGAAGTGAAGAATCGGAATCCACAACTAGTGTCACAGGAATGGTTCAAAAGATAGACAGCTGGAAGAGTCAGTCTTCTTGTACTTAAGTCGGCATTGTGCCTTTTGTATTTAATTCCGATGCAATTTCTGTGTTTCATCGTCAATAAGAATTTCCAAGGGATACAGTAAAACAGGAGTGAAGCATCGGAATCTATAACTAGTGTCACAGGAATGGTTCAAAACATAGACAGTAAGAAGAGTCAGTCTTCTTGTACTTAAGTCGGCATTTTGCCTTTTGTATTTAATTCCGATGTAATTTCTGTATTTCATCGTCAATAAGAAGGTCCAAGGGATACAGTAAACCTGAAGTGAAGATTCGGAATCTATAACTAGTGTCACAGGAACGGTTCAAAACATAGTCAGTAAGAAGAGTCAGCCTTCTTGTACTTAAGTCAGCATTGTGCCGTTTCTATTAATTTCCGATGCAATTTCTGTGTTTCATCGTCAATAACAAGGCCCAAGGGATACAGTAAACCTGGAGTGAAGCATCGGAATCTATAACTAGTGTCACAGGAATGGTTCAAAACACAGTCAGTAAGAAAAGTCAGTCTTCTTGTCCTTATGATGGCATTGTGCATTTTGTATATGATTCCGATGCAATTTCTGTGTTTCATCGTCAATAAGAAGGTCCAAGGGATACAGTAGACCTGGAGTGAAGCACCGAATTCTATAACTAGCGTCACAGGAATGGTTCAAAACATAGACCGTACGAAGAGTCAGTCTTCTTGTACTTAAGTCGGCGTTGTGACTTTTGTGTTTAATTCCGATGCAATTTCTGTGTTTCATCGTCATCAAGAAGGTACAAGGGGTACAGTAAACCTGCAGAGAAGCGTAGGAATTTATAACTAGGGTCACAGGAATGGTTCAAAACATAGACAGTAGGAAGAGTCAGTGTTCATATACTTAAGTCGACATTGTGGCTTTTGTCTTTAATTCCGATGCAATTTCTGTGTTTCATCGTCAATAAGAAGCTCCAAGGGATACAGTAAACCTGAAGTGAAGCATCGGAATCTACAACTAGTGTCACAGGATTGGTTCAAAACATAGACAGTAAGAAGAGTCAGGCTTCTTGTACTTAAGTCGTCATTGTGCCTTTTCTATTTATTTCCGATGTAATTTCTGTGTTTCATCGTCAATAAGATTGTCAGAGGGATACAGTAAACCTGAAGTGAAGCATCGGAATCTATAACTAATGTCACAGGAATGGTTCAAAACATAGTCAGTAAGAAGAGTTAGTCTTCTTGTACTTAAGTCGGCATTGTGCCTTTTCTATTAATTTCCGATGCAATTTCTGTGTTTCATCGTCAATAACAAGGTCTAAGGGATACAGTAAACCTGGAGTGAAGCATCGGAATCTATAACTAGTGTCACAGGAATGGTTCAAAACATAGTCAGTAAGAAAAGTCAGTCTTCTTGTCCTTAAGTTGGCATTGTGCATTTTGTATTTAATTCCGATGCAATATCTGTGTCACATCGGCAATAAGAAGTTCAGCTGGATACAGTAAACCTGAAGTGAAGCATCGGAATCCACAACTAGTGTCACAGGAATGATTCAAATGATAGACAGCTGGAAGAGTCAGTCTTCTTGTACTTAAGTCGGCATTGTGCCTTTTGTATTTAATTCCGATGCAATTTCTGTGTTTCATCGTCAATAAGAATTTCCAAGGGATACAGTAAAACTGGAGTGAAGCATCGGAATCTATAACTAGTGTCACAGGAATGGTTCAGAACATAGGCAGTAAGAAGAGTCAGTCTTCTTGTACTTAAGTCGGCATTGTGCCTTTTCTATTTCATTCCGATGCAATTTCTGTGTTTCATCGTCAATAAGAAGGTAGGAGGGATACAGTAAACCTGAAGTGAAGCATCGGAATCTATAACTAGAGTCACAGGAATGGATCAAAACATAGTCAGTAAGAAAAGTCAGTCTTCTTGTACTTAAGTCGGCATTGTGCCTTTTGTATTTAATTCCGATCCAATTTCTGTGTTTCATCGTTAATAAGAAGGTCCAAGGGAAACAGTAAACCTGAAGTGAAGCATCGGAATCTATAAGTATTGTCACAGGAATGGTTCAAAACATATTCAGTAAGAAGAGTCAGTCTTCTTGCCCTTAAGTCGGCATTGTGCCTTTTGTATTTAATTCCGATGCAATTTCTGAGTTTCATCGTCAATAAGAAGGTCAAGGGATACAATAAACGTGGAGTGTAGCATCGGAATCTATAACTAGTGTCACAGGAATGGTTCAAAATATAAACAGTAATAAGAGTCAGTCTTCGTGTACTTAAGTCGGCATTTTGCCTTTTGTATTTAAATCCGATGTAATTTCTGTGTTTCATCGTCAATAAGAAGGTCCAAGGGATAAAGTAAACCTGAAGTGAAGCATCGGAATCTATAACTAGTGTCACAGGAATGGTTCAAAACATAGTCAGTAAGAAGATTCAGTCTTCTTGTAGTTAAGTCGGCATTTTGCGTTTTGTATTTAATTCCGATGTAATTTCTGTATTTCATCGTCAATAAGAAGGTCCAAGGGATACAGTAAACCTGCAGTGAAGATTCGGAATCTATAACTAGTGTCACAGGAACGGTTCAAAACATAGTCAGTAAGAAGAGTCAGCCTTCTTGTACTTAAGTCAGCATTGTGCCGTTTCTATTAATTTCCGATGCAATTTCTGTGTTTCATCGTCAATAACAAGGTCCAAGGGATACAGTAAACCTGGAGTGAAGCATCGGAATCTATAACTAGTGTCACAGGAATGGTTCAAAACATAGTCAGTAAGAAAAGTCAGTCTTCTTGTCCTTATGATGGCATTGTGCATTTTGTATATGATTCGGATGCAATTTCTGTGTTTCATCGTCAATAAGAAGGTCCAAGGGATACAGTAGACCTGGAGTGAAGCACCGAATTCTATAACTAGCGTCACAGGAATGGTTCAAAACATAGACCGTACGAAGAGTCAGTCTTCTTGTACTTAAGTCGGCATTGTGACTTTTGTGTTTAATTCCGATGCAATTTCTGTGTTTCATCGTCATCAAGAAGGTACAAGGGGTACAGTAAACCTGCAGAGAAGCGTAGGAATTTATAACTAGGGTCACAGGAATGGTTCAAAACATAGACAGTAGGAAGAGTCAGTGTTCATATACTTAAGTCGACATTGTGGCTTTTGTCTTTAATTCCGATGCAATTTCTGTGTTTCATCGTCAATAAGAAGCTCCAAGGGATACAGTAAACCTGAAGTGAAGCATCGGAATCTACAACTAGTGTCACAGGATTGGTTCAAAACATAGACAGTAAGAAGAGTCAGGCTTCTTGTACTTAAGTCGTCATTGTGCCTTTTCTATTTAATTCCGATGTAATTTCTGTGTTTCATCGTCAATAAGATTGTCAGAGGGATACAGTAAACCTGAAGTGAAGCATCGGAATCTATAACTAATGTCACAGGAATGGTTCAAAACATAGTCAGTAAGAAGAGTTAGTCTTCTTGTACTTAAGTCGGCATTGTGCCTTTCGTATTTAATTCCGATGCAATTTCTGTGTTTCACCGTCAATAAGGAGGTCAGAGGGATACAGTAAACCTGAAGTGAAGCATCGGAAACTATAACTAGTGTCACACTAATGGTTCAAACATAGACAGTAAGAAGAGTCAGTCTTCTTGTACTTAAGTCGGCATTGTGCCTCTCGTATTTATTTCCGATGCAATTTCTGTGTTTCATCGTCAATAAGAAGGTCCAAGGGATACAGTAAACCTGAAGTGAAGATTCGGAATCTATAACTAGTGTCACAGGAATGGTTCAAAACATAGTCAGTAAGAAGAGTCAGTCTTCTTGTACTTAAGTCGGCATTGTGCCTTTTCTATTAATTTCCGATGCAATTTCTGTGTTTCATCGTCAATAACAAGGTCTAAGGGATACAGTAAACCTGGAGTGAAGCATCGGAATCTATAACTAGTGTCACAGGAATGGTTCAAAACATAGTCAGTAAGAAAAGTCAGTCTTCTTGTACTTAAGTCGGCATTGTGCCTTTTGTATTTAATTCCGATCCAATTTCTGTGTCACATCGGCAATAAGAAGTTCAGCTGTATACAGTAAACCTGAAGTGAAGCATCGGAATCCACAACTAGTGTCACAGGAATGTTTCAAATGATAGACAGCTGGAAGAGTCAGTCTTCTTGTACTTAAGTCGGCATTGTGCCTTTTGTATTTAATTCCGATGCAATTTCTGTGTTACATCGTCAATAAGAAGGTCAGCGGGATACAGTAAACCTGAAGTGAAGCATCGGAATCCACAACTAGTGTCACTGGAACGGTTCAAAGCATAGACAGTAGAAAGAGTCAGTCTTCTTGTACTTAAGTCGGCATTGTGCCTTTTGTATTTAATTCCGATGCAATTTCTGTGTTTCATCGTCAATAAGAAGGTGCAAGGTACACAGTAAACCTGAAGTAAATCATCGGAATCTATAACTAGTGTCACAGGAATGGTTCACACTATAATCAGTAAGAAGAGTCAGTTTTCTTATAGTTATGTCGGCATTGTGCCTTTTCTATTTAATTCCGATGCAATTTCTGTGTTTCATCGTCAATAACAAGGTCCAAGGGATACAGTAAACCTGGAGTGAAGCATCGGAATCTATAACTAGTGTCACAGGAATGGTTCAAAACACACACAGTAAGAAGAGTCATTTTTCGTGTACTTAAGTCGGCATTGTGCCTTTTCTATTTATTTCCGATGCAATTTCTGTGTTTCAACGTCAATAAGAAGGTCACAGGGATACAGTAAACCTGAAGTGAAGCATCGGAATCTATAACTAGTGTCACAGGAATGGTTCAAAACATAGTCAGTAAGAAGATTCAGTCTTCTTGTAGTTAAGTCGGCATTGTGCTTTTCGTATTTAATTCCGATGCATTTTCTGTGTTTCATCGTCAATAATAAGGTCAGAGGTATACAGTAAACCTGAAGTGAAGCATCGGACTCTATAACTAGTGTCACAGAAATGGTTCAAAACGTAGACAGTAGGAAGAGTCAGTCTTCTTATACTAAAGTCGGCATTGTGCCTTTTGAATTTAATTCCGATGCAATGTCTGTGTTTCATCGTCAATAAGAAGGTCCAAGGGAAACAGTAAACCTGAAGTGAAGCATCGGAATCTATAACTAGTGTCACAGGAATGATCAAAACTTAGACAGTACGAAGAGTCAGTCTTCTTGTACTTATGTCGGCATTGTGGCTTTTGTATTTAATTCCGATGCAATTTCTGTGTTTCATTGGCAATAAGGTCTGAGGGATACAGTAAACCTGAAGTGAAGCATCGGAATCTATAACTAGTGTCACATGTATGGTTCAAAACAAAGTCAGTAAGAAGAGTCAGTCTTCTTCTCCTTAAGTCGGCATTGTGCCTTTTGTATTTGATTCCGATGCAATTTCTGTGTTTCATCGTCAATTAGAAGGTCAAGGGATACAGTAAACCTCTAGTGAAGCATCGGAATCTATAACTAGTGTCACAGGAATGGTTCAAAACATAGACAGTAAGAAGAGTCAGTTTTCGTGTACTTAAGCCGGCACTTTGCTTTTTGCATTTACTTCCGATGCAATTTCTGTGTTTCATGGTCAATAAGAAGGTCCAAGGGATACAGCAAACCTGAAGTGAAGCATCGGAATCTACAACTAGAGTTCCCGGAATGGTTCAAAACATAGTCAGTAAGATGAGTCAGTCTTCTTGTACTTAAATCGGCATTGTGAATTTTCTATTTAATTCCGATGCAATTTCTGTGTTTCATCGTCAATAAGAAGGTCCAAGGGATACAGTAAACCTCAAGTGAAGCATCGGAATCTATTACTAGTGTCACAGGAAAAATTCAAAACATATTTAGTAGGAAGAGTCGGTCTTCATGTACTTAAGTCGGCATTGTGCATTTTCTATTGAATTCCGATGCAATTTCTGTGTTTCATCGTCAATAAGAGAGTCAAAGGGTTACAGCAAACCTGAAGTGAAGCATCGGAATCTAGAACTAGTGTCCCAGGAATGGTTCAAAACATAGTCAGTAAGATGAGTCAGTCTTCTTGTACTTAAGTCGGCATTGTGCCTTTTGTATTTAATTCAGATGCAATTTCTGAGTTTCATAGTAAATAACAAGGTCCAAATCATACAGTAAACCAGGAGTGTAGCATCGGAATCCATAACTAGTGTCCCAGGAATGGTTCAAGCATAGACAGTAAGAAGAGTCAGTCTTCGTGTACTTAAGTCGGCATTGTGCCTTTCGTATTTAATTCCGATTCAATTTCTGTGCTTCATCGTCAATAAGAAGGTCCAAGGGATACAGTAAACCTGAAGTGAAGCATCGGAATCTACAACTAGTGTCACAGGATTGTTTAAAAACATAGACAGTAACAAGAGTCAATCTTCTTGTACTTAAGTCGGCATTGTGCCTTTTATATTTAAATCCGATGCAATTTCTGTGTGTCATCGTCAATAAGAAGGTCAGAGGGATACAGTTAACCTGAAATGAAGCATCGGAATCTATAACTAGTGTCACAGGAATGGTTCAGAACATAGGCAGTAACAAGAGTCAGTCTTCTTGTACTTAATTCGGCATTGTGCCTTTTGTATTTAATTCCGATGCAATATCTGTGTTTCATCGTCAATACGTAGGCCCAAGGGATACAGGAAACCTGGAGTGAAGCATCGGAATCTATAACTAGTGTCACAGGAATGGTTCAAACCATAGACAGTAAGAAGTGCCAGTCTTCTTGTACTTAAGTCGGCATTGAGCCTTATATATTTTATTCCGATGCAATTTCTGTGTTTCATCGTCAATAAGGTGGTCCAGGGGATACAGTAAACCTCAAGTGAATTATCGGAATCTATAACTAGTGTCACTGGAATGGTTCAAAACATAGACAGTAAGAAGAGTCAGTCTTCGTGTACTTAAGTCGGCATTTTGCCTTTTGTATTTAATTCCGATGCAATTTCTGTGTTTCATCGTCAACAAGAAGGTCCAAGGGATACAGTAAACCTGAAGTGAAGCATGGAATCCATAACTTGTGTCACAGGAATGGTTGAAAACATAGTCAGTAAGAAGAGTCAGTCTTCTTGTACTTAAGTCGGCATTGTGCCTTTCCTATTTAATTCCGATGCGATTTCTGTAATTCATCGTCAATAAGAAGGTCGAAGGGATACAGTAATCCTGGAGTGAAGAATCGGAATCGATAACTAGTCTCACAGGAATGGTTCAAATCATAGACAGTAAGAAGAGTCAGTCTTCTTGTACTTAAGTCGGCACTGTGCCTTTTGTATTTAATTCCCATGCAATTTCTGTGTTTCATCGTCAATAACAATGTCCAAGGGATACAGTAAACCTGAAGTGAAGCATCGGAAACTATAACTAGTCTCACTGGGATGGTTCAAATCATAGTCAATAAGAAGAGTCGGTCTTCATGTACTTAAGTCGGTATTGTGCCTTTTGTATTTAATTCGGATGCAATTTCTGTGTTTCATCGTCAATAAGAAGGGACAAAGGATACAGCAAACCTGAAGTGAAGCATCGGAATCTATAAGTAGTGTCACAGGAATGGTTCAAACATATTCAGTAAGAGTAGTCAGTCTTCTTGCCCTTAAGTCGGCATTGTGCCTTTTGTGTTTAATTCCGATGCAATTTCTGAGTTTCATCGTCAATAAGAAGGTCAAGTGATACAATAAACGTGGAGTGTAGCATCGGAATCTATAACTAGTGTCACAGGAATGGTTCAAAAAATAAACAGTAATAAGAGTCAGTCTTCGTGTACTTAAGTCGGCATTTTGCCTTTTGTATTTAAATCCGATGTAATTTCTGTGTTTCATCGTCAATGAGAAGGTCCAAGGGATAAAGTAAACCTGAAGTGAAGATTCGGAATCTATAACTAGTGTCACAGGAATGGTTCAAAACATAGTCAGTAAGAAGAGTCAGTCTACTTGTCCATAAGTTGGCATTGTGCCTTTTGTATTTAATTCCGATTCATTTTCTGTGTTACATCCTCAATAAGAAGGTCAGCGGGATACAGTAAACCTGAAGTGAAGCATCGGAATCCACAACTAGTGTCACAGGAACGGTTCAAAACATAGACAGTAGAAAGAGTCTGTCTTCTTGTACTTAAGCCGGCATTGTGCATTTGTATTTAATTCCGATGTAATTTCTGTGTTTCATCGTCAATAAGAAGGTGCAAGGTATACAGTAAACCTGAAGTAAATCATCGGATTCTATAACTAGTGTCACAGGAATGGTTCACACTATAATCAGTAAGAAGAGTCAGTTTTCTTACAGTTATGTCGGCATTGTGCCTTTTCTATTTAATTCGGATGCAATTTCTGTGTTTCATCGTCAATAAGAAGGTCCAAGGGATACAGTAAACCTGGAGTGAAGCATCGGAAACTATAACTAGTGTCACAGGAATGGTTCAAAGCACACACAGTAAGAAGAGTCATTTTTCGTGTACTTAAGTCGGCATTGTGCCTTTTCTATTTATTTCCGATGCAATTTCTGTGTTTCATCGTCAATACGAAGGTCACAGGGATACAGTAAACCTGAAGTGAAGCATCGGAATCTATAACTAGTGTCACAGAAATGGTTCAAAACATAGTCTGTAAGAAGAGTCAGTCTTCTTGTAGTTAAGTCGGCATTGTACCTTTCGTATTTAATTCCCATGCAATTTCTGTGTTTCACCGTCAATAAGAATGTCAGAGGGATACAGTAAACCTGCAGTGAAGCATCGGAATCTATAACTAGTGACACAGGAATGGTTCAAACATAGACAGTAAGATGAGTCAGTCTTCCTGTACTTTAGTCGGCATTGAGCCTTTTGTATTTAATTCCGATGCAATTTCTGTCTTTCTTTGTCAATAAGAAGGTCAGAGGGATACGGTAAACCTGAAGTGAAGCATCGGAATCTGCAACTAGTGTCACAGGAATGGTGTAAAGCAAAGTCAGTAAGAAGAGTCAGTCTTCTTGTACTTATGTCGGCATTGTGCCTTTCGTATTTAATTCCGATGCAATTTCTGTGTTTCATCGTCAATAAGAAGGTCCAAGGGAAACAGTAAACCTGAAGTGAAGCATCGGAATCTATAACTAGTGTCACAGGAATGATCAAAACATAGACAGTACGAAGAGTCAGTCTTCTTGTACTTATGTCGGCATTGTGGCTTTCGTATTTAATTCCGATGCAATTTCTGTGTTTCATTGGCAATAAGGTCAGAGGGATACAGTAAACCTGAAGTGAAGCATCGGAATCTATAACTAGTGTCACAGGAATGGTACAAAACATAGTCAGTAAGAAGAGTCAGTCTTCTTGTACTTAAGTCGGCATTGTGCCTTTCCTATTTAATTGCGATGCAATTTCTGTGTATCATCGTCAATAACAAGGTCCAAGGGATATAGTAAACCTGGACTGAAGCATCGGAATCTATAACTAGTGTCACAGGAATGGTTCAAAACATAGACAGTAAGAAGAGTCAATCTTCTTGTACTTAAGTCGGCATTGTGCCTTTTCTATTTAAATCCGATGCAATTTCTGTGTGTCATCGTCAATAAGAAGGTCAGAGGGATACAGTAAACCTGAAATGAAGCATCGGAATCTATAACTTGTGTCACAGGAATGGTTCAAACATAGTCAGTAACAAGAGTCAGTCTTCTTGTACTTAATTCGGCATTGTGCCTTTTGTATTTAATTCCGATGCAAAATCTGTGTTTCATCGTCAATACGTAGGCCCAAGGGATACAGTAAACCTGAAGTGAAGCATCGGAATCTATAACTAGTGTCACAGGAATGGTTCAAAACATATTCAGTAAGAAGAGTCAGACTTCTTGCCCTTAAGGCGGCATTGTGCCTTTTGTATTTAATTCCGATGCAATTTCTGAGTTTCATCGTCAATAAGAAGGTCAAGGGATACAATAAACGTGGAGTGTAGCATCGGAATCTATAACTAGTGTCACAGGAACGGTTCAAAACATAGACAGTAGAAAGAGTCAGTCTTCTTGTACTTAAGTCGGCATTGTGCCTTTTGTATTTAATTCCGATGCAATTTCTGTGATTCATCGTCAATAAGAAGGTCAGAGGGATTCAGTAAACCTGAAGTGAAGCATCGGGATCTATAACTGGTGTCACAGGAATGGTTCAAAACAAAGTCAGTAAGAAGAGTCAGTCTTCTTCTCCTTAAGTCGGTATTGTGCCTTTTGTATTTAATTCCGATGCATTTTCTGTGTTTCATCGTCAATAAGAAGGTCCAAGGGATACAGTAAACCTGGAGTGAAGCATCGGAATCTATAACTAGTGTCACAGGAATTGTTCAAAACATAGACAGTAAGAAGAGTCAGTTTTCGTGAACTTAAGCCGGCACTTTGCTTTTTGCATTAACTTCCGATGCAATTTCTGTGTTTCATGGTCAATAAGAAGGTCCAAGGGATACAGCAAACCTGAAGTGAAGCATCGGAATCTACAACTAGTGTTCCAGGAATGGTTCAAAGCATAGTCAGTAAGATGAGTCAGTCTTCTTGTACTCAAATCGGCATTGTGAATTTTCTATTTAATTCCGATGCAATTTCTGTGTTTCATCGTCAATAAGAAGGTCCAAGGGATACAGTAAACCTCAAGTGAAGCATCGGAATCTATAACTAGTGTCACAGGATTGGTTCAAAACATATTTAGTAGGAAGAGTCGGTCTTCATGTACTTAAGTCGGCATTGTGCCTTTTCTATTGAATTCCGATGCAATTTCTGTGTTTCATTGTCAATAAGAAAGTCAAAGGGTTACAGTAAACCTGAAGTGTAGCATCGGAATCTAGAACTAGTGTCCCAGGAATGGTTCAAGACATAGTCAGTAAGATGAGTCAGTCTTCTTGTACTTAAGTCGGCATTGTGCCTTTTGTATTTAATTCAGATGCAATTTCTGAGTTTCACCGTCATTAAAAAGGTCCAAATGATACAGTAAACATGGAGTGTAACATCGGAATATATAACTAGTGTCCCAGGAATGGTTCAAGCATAGACAGTAAGAAGAGTCAGTCTTCGTGTACTTAAGTCGGCATTGTGCCTTTCGTATTCAATTCCGATTCAATTTCTGTGCTTCACCGTCAATAAGAAAGTCAGAGGGATACAGTAAACCTGAAGTGAAGCATCAGAATCTACAACTAGTGTCACAGGAATGGTTCAAACATAGACAGTAACAAGAGTCAGTCTTCTTGTACTTAAGTCGGGATTGTGCCTTTTGTATTTAATTCCGATTCAATTCCTGTGTTTCATCGTCAATAAGAATGTCCAAGGGATACAGTAAACCTGAAGTGAAGCATCGGAATCTACAACTAGTGTCACAGGATTGGTTAAAAACATAGACAGTAAGAAGAGTCAATCTTCTTGTACTTAATTCGGCATTGTGCCTTTTCTATTTAAATCCGATGCAATTTCTGTGTGTCATCGTCAATATGAAGGTCAGAGGGATACAGTAAACCTGTGTCACAGGAATGGTTCAAACATAGTCAGTAACAAGAGTCAGTCTTCTTGTACTTAATTCGGCATTGTGCCTTTTGTATTTAATTCCGATGCAATATCTGTGTTTCATCGTCAATACGTAGGCCCAAGGGATACAGTAAACCTGGAGTGAAGCATCGGAATCTATAACTAGTGTCACAGCAATGGTTCAAACCATAGACAGTAAGAAGAGCCAGTCTTCTTGTACTTAAGTCGGCATTGTGCATTTTATATTTAATTCCGATGCAATTTCTGTGTTTCATCGTCAATAAGAAGGTCCAGGGGATACAGTAAACCTCAAGTGAATTATCGGAATCTATAACTAGTGTCACTGGACTGGTTCAAAACATAGACAGTAAGAAGAGTCAGTCTTCGTGTACTTAAGTCGGCATTTTGCCTTTTGTATTTAATTCCGATGCAATTTCTGTGTTTCATCGTCAATAAGAAGGTCCAAGGGATACGGTAAACCTGAAGTGAAGCATCGGAATCTATAACTAGTGTCACAGGAATGATCAAAACATAGACAGTACGAAGAGTCAGTCTTCTTGTACTTATGTCGGCATTGTGCCTTTCGTATTTAATTCCGATGCAATTTCTGTGTTTCACCGTCAATAAGAAGGTCAGAGGGGTACAGTAAACCTGAAGTGAAGCATCGGAATCCATAAGTAGTGTCACAGGAATGGTTCAAACGTAGACAGTAAGAAGAGTCAGTCTTTTTGTACTTAAGGCGGCATTGTGCCTTTTGTATTTAATTCCGATGCAATTTCTGTGTTTCATCGTCAATAAGAAGGTCAGAGGTATACAGTAAACCTGAAGTGAAGCATCGGACTCTATAACTAGTGTCACAGAAATGGTTCAAAACGTAGACAGTAGGAAGAGTCAGTCTTCTTATACTAAAGTCGGCATTGTGCCTTTTGAATTTAATTCCGATGCAATGTCTGTGTTTCATCGTCAATAAGAAGGTCCAAGGGAAACAGTAAACCTGAAGTGAAGCATCGGAATCTATAACTAGTGTCACAGGAATGATCAAAACATAGACAGTACGAAGAGTCAGTCTTCTTTTACTTATGTCGGCATTGTGGCTTTTGTATTTAATTCCGATGCAATTTCTGTGTTTCATTGGCAATAAGGTCAGAGGGATACAGTAAACCTGAAGTGAAGCATCGGAATCTATAACTAGTGTCACAGGAATGGTACAAAACATAGTCAGTAAGAATAGTCAGTCTTCTTGTACTTAAGTCGGCATTGTGCCTTTCCTATTTACTTCCGATGCAATTTCTGTGTTTCATCGTCAATAACAAGGTCCAAGGGATATAGTAAACCTGGACTGAAGCATCGGAATCTATAACTAGTGTCACAGGAATGGTTCAAAACATAGACAGTAAGAAGAGTCAGTCTTCTTGGACTTATGTCGAAATTGTGCCTTTTCTATATAATTCCGATGCAAT
This sequence comes from Schistocerca piceifrons, assembly GCF_021461385.2. Classification (NCBI taxonomy): domain Eukaryota; kingdom Metazoa; phylum Arthropoda; class Insecta; order Orthoptera; family Acrididae; genus Schistocerca; species Schistocerca piceifrons. Next base: position 186,334 of record NW_025728425.1, read on the forward strand.
TTCTGTGATTCATCGTCAATAAGAAGGTCAGAGGGATTCAATAAACCTGAAGTGAAGCATCGGGATCTATAACTGGTGTCACAGGAATGGTTCAAAACAAAGTCAGTAAGAAGAGTCAGTCTTCTTCTCCTTAAGTCGGTATTGTGCCTTTTGTATTTAATTCCGATGCATTTTCTGTGTTTCATCGTCAATAAAAAGGTCCAAGGGATACAGTAAACCTGGAGTGAAGCATCGGAATCTATAACTAGTGTCACAGGAATGGTTCAAAACATAGACAGTAAGAAGAGTCAGTTTTCGTGAACTTAAGCCGGCACTTTGCTTTTTGCATTAACTTCCGATGCAATTTCTGTGTTTCATGGTCAATAAGAAGGTCCAAGGGATACAGCAAACCTGAAGTGAAGCATCGGAATCTACAACTAGTGTTCCAGGAATGGTTCAAAACATAGTCAGTAAGATGAGTCAGTCTTCTTGTACTTAAATCGGCATTGTGAATTTTCTATTTAATTCCGATGCAATTTCTGTGTTTCATCGTCAATAAGAAGGTCCAAGGGATACAGTAAACCTCAAGTGAAGCATCGGAATCTATAACTAGTGTCACAGGATTGGTTCAAAACATATTTAGTAGGAAGAGTCGGTCTTCATGTACTTAAGTCGGCATTGTGCCTTTTCTATTGAATTCCGATGGAATTTCTGTGTTTCATTGTCAATAAGAAAGTCAAAGGGTTACAGTAAACCTGAAGTGAAGCATCGGAATCTAGAACTAGTGTCCCAGGAATGGTTCAAGACATAGTCAGTAAGATGAGTCAGTCTTCTTGTACTTAAGTCGGCATTGTGCCTTTTGTATTTAATTCAGATGCAATTTCTGAGTTTCACCGTCATTAAAAAGGTCCAAATGATACAGTAAACATGGAGTGTAACATCGGAATATATAACTAGTGTCCCAGGAATGGTTCAAGCATAGACAGTAAGAAGAGTCAGTCTTCGTGTACTTAAGTCGGCATTGTGCCTTTCGTATTCAATTCCGATTCAATTTCTGTGCTTCACCGTCAATAAGAAAGTCAGAGGGATACAGTAAACCTGAAGTGAAGCATCAGAATCTATAACTAGTGTCACAGGAATGGTTCAAACATAGACAGTAACAAGAGTCAGTCTTCTTGTACTTAAGTCGGGATTGTGCCTTTTGTATTTAATTCCGATTCAATTCCTGTGTTTCATCGTCAATAAGAATGTCCAAGGGATACAGTAAACCTGAAGTGAAGCATCGGAATCTACAACTAGTGTCACAGGATTGGTTAAAAACATAGACAGTAAGAAGAGTCAATCTTCTTGTACTTAAGTCGGCATTGTGACTTTTCTATTTAAATCCGATGCAATTTCTGTGTGTCATCGTCAATATGAAGGTCAGAGGGATACAGTAAACCTGTGTCACAGGAATGGTTCAAACATAGTCAGTAACAAGAGTCAGTCTTCTTGTACTTAATTCGGCATTGTGCCTTTTGTATTTAATTCCGATGCAATATCTGTGTTTCATCGTCAATACGTAGGCCCAAGGGATACAGTAAACCTGGAGTGAAGCATCGGAATCTATAAATAGTGTCACAGGAATGGTTCAAACCATAGACAGTAAGAAGAGCCAGTCTTCTTGTACTTAAGTCGGCATTGTGCCTTTTATATTTAATTCCGATGCAATTTCTGTGTTTCATCGTCAATAAGAAGGTCCAAGGGATACAGTAAAGCTGAAGTGAAGCATGGAATCCATAACTTGTGTCACAGGAATGGTTCAAAACATAGTCAGTAAGAAGAGTCAGTCTTCTTGTACTTAAGTCGGCATTTTGCAAATCCTATTTAATTCCGATGCGATTTCTGTAATTCATCGTCAATAAGAAGGTCCAAGGGATACAGTAATCCTGGAGTGAAGCATCGGAATCGATAACTAGTCTCACAGGAATGGTTCAAATCATAGACAGTAAGAAGAGTCAGTCTTCCTGTACTTAAGTCGGCACTGTGCCTTTTCTATTTAATTCCGATGCAATTTCTGTGTTTCATCGTCAATAAGAATGTCCAGGGGATACAGTAAACCTCAAGTGAATTATCGGAATCTATAACTAGTGTCACTGGACTGGTTCAAAACATAGACAGTAAGAAGAGTCAGTCTTTGTGTACTTAAGTCGGCATTTTGCTTTTTGTATTTAATTCCCACGCAATTTCTGTGTTTCATCGTCAATAAGAATGTCCAAGGGATACAGTAAATCTGAAGTGAAGCATCGGAATCTATAACTAGTCTCACTGGAATGGTTCAAATCATAGTCAGCAAGAAGAGTTGGTCTTCATGTACTTAATTCGGTATTGTGCCTTTTGTATTTAATTCGGATGCAATTTCTGTGTGTCATCGTCAATAAGAAGGGACAAAGGATACAGTAAACCTGAAGTGAAGCATCGGACTCTATAACTAGTGTCACAGAAATGGTTCAAAACATAGACAGTAGGAAGAGTCAGTCTTCTTCTACTTAAGTCGGCATTGTGCCTTTTGTATTCCATTCCGATGCAATTTCTGTGTTTCGTCGTCAATAAAAAGGTCCAAGGGATACAGTAAACCTGGAGTGAAGCATCGTAATCTATAACTAGTGTCACAGGAATGGTTCAAAACATAGGCAGTAAGAAGAGTCAGTCTTCTTGTACTTAAGTCTGCATTGTGGCTTTTCTATTTAATTCCAATGCAATATCTGTGTTTCATCGTCAATAACAAGGTCCAAGGGATACAGTAAACCTGGTGTGAAGCATCGGAATCTATAACTAATGTCAATGGAATGGTTCAAGACATAGACAGTAACAAGGGTCAGTCTTCTTGAACTTAAGTCGGCATTGTGCCTCTTGCATTTTACTCCGATGCCATTTCAGTGTTTCATCGTCAATAAGAAAGTCAGAGGGATACAGTAAACCTGAAGTGAAGCATCGGAATCTATAGCTAGTGTCACAGGAATGGTTCAAAACATAGTCAGTAAGGAGAGACAGTCTTCTTGTCCTGCAGTCGGCATTGTGCCTTTTGTATTTAATTCCGATGCAATTTCTGTGTTTCATCGTCAATACGTAGGTCCAAGGAATACAGTAAACCTGGAGTGAAGCATCGGAATCGATAACTAGTCTCACAGGAACGGTTCAAATCATAGACAGTAAGATGAGTCAGTCTTCTTGTATGTAAGTCGGCATTGTGCATTTTGTATTTAATTCCGATGCAATTTCTGTGTTTCATCGTCAATAAGAAGGTCCAAGGGATACAGTAAACCTCAAGTGAAGCATCGGAATCTATAACTAGTGTCACAGGAATGGTTCAAAACATAGTCAGTAGGAAGAGTCGGCCTTCATGTACATAAGTAGGCATTGTGCCTTTTGTATTTAATTCCGATGCAATTTCTGTGTTTCATCGTCAATAAGATTGTCCAAGGGATACAGTAAACCTGAAGTGAAGCATCTGATTCTATAACTAGTGTCACAGGAATGGTTCAATCATTGTCAATAAGAAGAGTCGGTCTTCATGTACTTAAGTCGGCATTGTGCATTTTGTATTTAATTCCGATGCAATTTCTATTTCTCATCGTCAATAAGAAGGTCCAAGGGATACAGTAAACCTGAAGTGAAGCATCGGAATCTACAACTAGTGTCACAGGATTGGTTCATATCATAGACAGTAAGAAGAGTCAGTCTCCTTGTACTTAAGTCGGCATTGTGCCTTTTCTATTTAATTCCGATGCAATTTCTGTGTTTCATCGTCAATAAGAAGGTCAGAGCTATACAGTAAACCTGAAGTGAAGCATCGGAATCTATAACTAGTGTCACAGGATTGGTTCAAAACATAGTCAGTAAGAAGAGTCAGTCTTCTTGTACTTAATTCGGCTTTGTGCCTTTCGTATTAAATTCCGATGCAATTTCTGTGCTTCACCGTCAATAAGAAGGTCAGAGGGAAACAGTAAACCTGAAGTGAAGCATCGGAATCTATAACTAGTGTCACATGAATGGTTCAAATATCGACAGTAAGAAGAGTCAGTCTTCTTGTACTTAAGTCAGCATTGTGCCTTTTGTATTTAATTCCGATGCAATTTCTGTGTTTCATCGTCAATAAGAAAGACAGAGGGATACAGTTAACCGGAAGTGAAGCATCGGAATCTATAACTAGTGCCACAGGAATCGTTCAAATCATAGACAGTAAGAAGAGTCAGTCTTCTTGTACTTAAGTCGGCATTGTGCATTTTGTATTTAATTCCGATGCAATTTCTTTGTTTCATCGTCAATAAGAAGGTCCAAGGGATACAGTAAACCTGGAGTGAAGCATCGGAATCTATAACTAGTGTCACAGGAATGGTTCAAAACATAGTCAGTAAGAAGAGTCAGTCTTCTTGTCCTTAAGTCGGCATTGTGCCTTTTGTATTTAATTCCGATGCAATTTCTGTGTTTCATCGTCAATAAGATGGTCCAAGGGATACAGTAAACCTGGAGTAAAGCATCGGAATCTATAACTATTGTCACAGGAATGGTTCGAATCATAGACGGTATGAAGAGTCAGTCTTCTTGTACTTAAGTCGGCATTGTGCCTTTTGTATTTATTTCCGATGCAATTTCTGTGTTTCATCGTCAATAAGAAGGTCCAAAGGATACAGTAAACCACAAGTGAAGCATCGGAATCTATAACTAGTGTCACAGGAATGGTTCAAAACATAGTCAGTAGGAAGAGTCGGTCTTCATGTACTTAAATCGGCATTGTGCGTTTTGTATTTAATTCCGATGCAATTTCTGTGTATCATCGTCAATAAGAAGGTCCAAGCGTTACAGTAAACCTGAAGTGAAGCATCAGCATCGGACTCTATGACTAGTGTCACAGAAATGGATCAAACATAGACAGTAGGAAGAGTCAGTCTTCTTATGCTTTAGTTGGCATTGTGCATTTTGTATTTAATTCCGATGCAATTTCTGTGTTTCATCGTCAATAAAAAGGACCAAGGGACCCAGTAAACCTGAAGTGAAGCATTGGAATCTATAACTAGTGTCACAGGAATGGTTCAAATCATAGACAGTACGAAGAGTCAGTCTTCATGTACATAAGTCGGCATTGTGGCTTTGGTATTTAATTCCGATGCAATTTCTGTGTTTCATCGACAATAAGACGGTCAGAGGGATACAGTAAACCTGAAGTGAAGCATCGGAATCCATAACTAGTGTCACAGGAATGGTTCAAAACATAGTCAGTAAGAAGAGTCAGTCTTCTTGTCCTTAAGTCAGCATTGTGCCTTTCGTATTTAATTCCGATGCAATCTCTGTGTTTCATCGGCAATAAGGTCAGAGGGATACAGTAAACCTGAAATGAAGCATCGGAATCTATAACTAGTGTCACAGCAATGGTTCAAAACATAGACAATAGGAAGAGTCAGTCTTCTTGTACTTAAGTCGGCATTGTGCCTTTTGTATTTAATTCCGATGCAATTTCTGTGTTTCATCGTCAATAAGAAGGTCAGAGGGATGCAGTATACCTGAAGTGAAGCATCGGAATCCAAAACTAGTGTCACAGGAATGGTTCAAAACATAGACAGTAGGAAGAACCAGTCTTCTTGTACGTAAGTCGGCATTGTGCCTTTTGTATTTAATTTTCGATGCAATTTCTGTGTTTCATCGTCAATAAGAAGGTCCAAGGTATACAGTAAACCTGAAGTGAAACATCGGAATCTATAACTAGTTTCACAGAAATGGTTCAAAACAGAGTCAGTAGGAAGAGTCAGTCTTCCTGTACTTAAGTTGGCATTGTGCCTTTTCTATTTAATACCGATGCAATTTCTGTGTTTCATCGTCAATAAGAAGGTCCAAGGGATACAGTAAACCTGGAGTGAAGCATCGGAATCTATAACTAGTGTCACTGGAATGGTTCAAAACATAGACGGTAAGAAGAAACAGACTTCTTGTACTTAAGTCGACATTGTGCCTTTTGCATTTAATTCTAATGCAATTTCTGTGTTTCATCGTCAATAAGAAAGTCAGAGGGATACAATAAACCGGAAGTGAAGCTTCGGAATCTATAACTACCGTCACCGGAATGGTTCAAAACAAAGTCAGTAAGAAGAGTCGGTCTTCTTGTCCTTAAGTCGGCATTGTGCCTTTTGTATTTAATTCCTATGCAATTTCTGTGTTTCATCGTCAATAAGACGTTCCAAGGGATACAGTATACCTGGAGTGAAGCATCGGAATCTATAACTAGTGTCACAGGAATGGTTCAAAGCATAGTCAGTAAAAAGAGTCAGTCTTCGTGTACTTAAGTCGGCATTTTGCCTTTTGTATTTAATTCCGATGCAATTGCTGTGTTTCATCGACAATAAGAATGTCCAAGGGATACAGTAAACCTGAAGTGAAGCATCGGAATCTATAACTAGTGTCACAGGAATGGTTCAAAACATAGTCAGTAGGAAGAGTCATTCTTATTGTACTTAAGTCGGCATTGTGCCTTTTCTATTTCATTCCGATGCAATTTCTGTGTTTCATCGTCAATAACAAGGTCCAAGGGATACAATAAACCTATAGTGCTGCATCGGAATCTATAACTAGTGTCACAGGAATGGTTCAAATTATAGACAGTAAGAAGATTCAGTCTTCTTGTACTTAAGTCGGCATTGTGCCTTTTGTATTTTCTTCCGATGCAATTTCTGTGATTCATCGTCAATAAGAAGGCCCAAGGGATACAGTAAACCTGAAGTGAAGCATCGGACTCAATAACTAGTGTCACAGAAATGGTTCCAAACATAGACAGTAGAAGAGTCAGTCTTCTTGTACTTAAGTCGGCATTGTGCCTTTTGTATTTAATTCCGATGCAATTTCTGTGTCTCATCGTGAATAAGAAGGTCCAACAGATACAGTAAACCTGAAGTGAAGCATCTGAACCCACAACTAGTGTCACAGGATTGGTTCAAAACATAGACAGTAAGAAGAGTCAGTCATCTTGTACTTAAGTCGGCATTGGGCCTTTCGTATTGAATTCCGATGCAATTTCTGTGTTTCACCGTGAAGAAGAAGGTCAGAGGGATCCAGTAAGCCTGAAGTGAAGCATCGGAATCTATAACTAGTGTCACAGGAATGGTTCAAAACATAGACAGTAGGAAGAGTCACGCTTCATGTACTTAAGTCGGCATTGTGCCTTTTGTATTTAATCCAGATGCGATTTCTGTGTTTCATCGTCAATAAAATGGTCAGAGGGATACAGTAAACCGGAAGTGAAGCATCGGAATCTATAACTAGTGTCACAGGAATTGTTCAAAACATAGTCAGTAAGAAGAGTCAGTCTTCTTGTCCTTAAGTCGGCATTGTGCCTTTTGCATTTAATTTCGATGCAATTTTGTGTTTCATCGTCAATAAGAACGTCCAAGGGATACAGTAAACCTGAAGTGAAGCATCGGAACCTACAACTAGTGCCACAGGAATCGTTCAAATCATAGACAGTAAGAAGAGGCAGTCTTCTTGTACTTAAGTCGGCATTGTGCCTTATGTATTTAATTCCGATGCAATTTCTGTGTTTCATCGCCAATAAGAAGGTCCAGGGGATACAGTAAACCTCAAGTGAAGTATCGGAATCTATAACTAGAGTCACAGTAATGGTTCAAAACATAGACAGTAAGAAGAGTCAGTCTTCTTGTACTTAAGTCGGCATTGTGCCTTTTGTATTTAGTTCCGATGCAATTTCTGTGTTTCATCGTCAATAAGAAAGTCCAAGGGATACAGTAACCCTGAATTGAAGCATGGGACTCTATAACTAGTGTCACAGAAATTGTTCAAAACATAGACAGTAGGAAGAGTCAGTCTTCTTATTCTTAAGTCGGCATTGTGCCTTTTGTATTTAATTCCGATGCAGTTTCTGTGTTTCATCGTCAATCAGAAGGTCCAAGGGAATCAGTAAACCTGAAGTGAAGCAACGGAATCTATAACTAGTGTCACAGGAATGGTTAAAAGCATAGACAGTATGAAGAGTCAGTCTTCTTGTACTTATGTCTGCATTGTGCATTTTGTATTTAATTCCGATGCTATTTCTTTGTTTCATCGTCAATAAGAAGGTCCAAGGGATACAGTAAACCTGGAGTGAAGCATCGGAATCTATAACTAGTGTCACAGGAATGGTTCAAAACATAGTCAGTAAGAAGAGTCAGTCTTCTTGTCCTTAAGTCGGCATTGTGCCTTTTGTATTTAATTCCGATGCAATTTCTCTGTTCCATCGTCAATAAGATGATCCAAGGGATACAGTAAACCTGGAGTAAAGCATCGGAATCTATAACTATTGTCACAGGAATGGTTCGAAACATAGACAGTAAGAAGAGTCAGTCTTCTTGTACTTAAGTCGGCATTGTGCCTTTTGTATTTATTTCCGATGCAATTTCTGTGTTTCATCGTCAATAAGAAGGTCCAAAGGATACAGTAAACCACAAGTGAAGCATCGGAATCTATAACTAGTGTCACAGGAATGGTTCAAAACATAGTCAGTAGGAAGAGTCGGTCTTCATGTACTTAAATCGGCATTGTGCCTTTTGTATTTAATTCCGATGCAATTTCTGTGTTTCATCGTCAATAAGAAGGACCAAGGGACACAGTAAACCTGAAGTGAAGCTTCGGAATCTATAATTAGTATCACAGGAATGGTTCAAAACATAGACAGTACGAAGAGTCAGTCTTCATGTACATAAGACGGCATTGTGGCTTTGGTATTTAATTCCGATGCAATTTCTGTGTTTCATCGACAATAAGACGGTCAGAGGGATACAGTAAACCTGAAGTGAAGCATCGGAATCCATAACGAGTGTCACAGGAATGGTTCAAAACATAGTCAGTAAGAAGAGTCAGTCTTCTTGTCCTTAAGGCAGCATTGTGCCTTTCGTATTTAATTCCGATGCAATTTCTGTGTTTCATCGGCAATAAGGTCAGAGGGATACAGTAAACCTAAAATGAAGCATCGGAATCTATAACTAGTGTCACAGCAATGGTTCAAAACATAGACAGTAGGAAGAGTCAGTCTTCTTGTACTTAAGTCGGCATTGTGCCTTTTATATTTAATTCCGATGCAATTTCTGTGTTTAATCGTCAATAAGAAGGTCAGAGGGATGCAGTATACCTGAAGTGAAGCATCGGAATCCAAAACTAGTGTCACAGGAATGGTTCAAAACATAGACAGTAGGAAGAACCAGTCTTCTTGTACGTAAGTCGGCATTGTGCCTTTTGTATTTAATTCCGATGCAATTTCTGTGTTTCATCGTCAATAAGAAGGTCCAAGGTATACAGTAAACCTGAAGTGAAGCATCGGAATCTATAACTAGTTTCACAGGAATGGTTCAAAGCATAGTCAGTAAGAAGAGTCAGTCTTCTTGTACTTAAGTTGGCATTGTGCCTTTCCTATTTAATACCGATGCAATTTCTGTGTTTCATCGTCAATAAGAAGGTCCAAGGGATACAGTAAACCTGGAGTGAAGCATCGGAATCTATAACTAGTGTCACTGGAATGGTTCAAAACATAGACGGTAAGAAGAAACAGACTTCTTGTACTTAAGTCGACATTGTGCCTTTTGCATTTAATTCCAATGCAATTTCTGTGTTTCATCGTCAATAAGAAGGTCAGAGGGATACAATAAACCGGAAGTGAAGCTTCGGAATCTATAACTACGGTCACCGGAATGGTTCAAAACAAAGTCAGTAAGAAGAGTCGGTCTTCTTGTCCTTAAGTCGGCATTGTGCCTTTTGTAATTAATTCCTATGCAATTTCTGTGTTTCATCGTCAACAAGACGTTCCAAAGGATACAGTATACCTGGAGTGAAGCATCGAAATCTATAACTAGTGTCACAGGAATGGTTCAAAGCATAGACAGTAAAAAGAGTCAGTCTTCGTGAACTTAAGTCGGCATTTTGCCTTTTGTATTTAATTCCGATGCAATTGCTGTGTTTCATCGTCAATAAGAATGTCCAAGGAATACAGTAAACCTGAAGTGAAGCATCGGAATCTATAACTAGTGTCACAGGAATGGTTCTAAACATAGTCAGTAGGAAGAGTCATTCTTCTTGTACTTAAGTCGGCATTTTGCCTTTTGTATTTAATTCCGATGCAATTTCTGTGATTCATCGTCAATAAGAAGGCCCAAGGGATACAGTAAACCTGAAGTGAAGCATCGGACTCAATAACTAGTGTCACAGAAATGGTTCCAAACATAGACAGTAGAAGAGTCAGTCTTCTTGTTTTTAAGTCGGCATTGTGCCTTTTGTATTTAATTCCGATGCAATTTCTGTGTCTCATCGTGAATAAGAAGGTCCAACAGATACAGTAAACCTGAAGTGAAGCATCTGAATCTACAACTAGTGTCACAGGATTGGTTCAAAACATAGACAGTAAGAAGAGTCAGTCTTCTTGTACTTAAGTCGGCATTGGGCCTTTCGTATTGAATTCCGATGCAATTTCTGTGTTTCACCGTGAAGAAGAAGGTCAGAGGGATACAGTAAGCCTGAAGTGAAGCATCGGAATCTATAACTAGTGTCACAGGAATGGTTGAAACATAGACAGTAAGAAGAGTCACGCTTCATGTACTTAAGTCGGCATTCTGCCTTTTGTATTTAATCCCCATGCAATTTCTGTGTTTCATCGTCAATAAAATGGTCAGAGGGATACAGTAAACCGGAAGTGAAGCATCGGAATCTATAGCTAGTGTCACAGGAATTGTTCAAATCATAGTCAGTAAGAAGAGTCAGTCTTCTTGTCCTTAAGTCGGCATTGTGCCTTTTGCATTTAATTTCGATGAAATTTTGTGTTTCATCGTCAATAAGAACGTCCAAGGGATACAGTAAACCTGAAGTGAAGCATCGGAATCTACAACTAGTGTCACAGGATTGGTTCAAAACATAAACAGTAAGAAGAGTCAGCCTTCTTGTACTTAAGTCGGCATTGTGCATTTTCTAGTTAATACCGATGCAATTTCTGTGTTTCATCGTCAATAAGAAGGTCAGAGGGATACAGTAAACCTGAAGTGAAGCATCGGAATCTATAACTAGTGTCACAGGAATGTTTAAAGGGATACGGAATCACCTATCCCCGCAATGTTAATATATGCCTACTATAGGATTGTTCAAAACATAGTCAGTAAGAAGAGTCAGTCTTCTTGTCCTTAAGTCGGCATTGTGCCTTTTGCATTTAATTTCGATGAAATTTTGTGTTTCATCGTCAATAAGAACGTCCAAGGGATACAGTAAACCTGAAGTGAAGCATCGGTATCTACAACTAGTGTCACAGGATTGGTTCAAAACATAAACAGTAAGAAGAGTCAGCCTTCTTGTACTTAAGTCGGCATTGTGCATATTCTAGTTAATACCGATGCAATTTCTGTGTTTCATCGTCAATAAGAAGGTCAGAGGGATACAGTAAACCTGAAGTGAAGCATCGGAATCTATAACTGGTGTCACAGGAATTGTTCAAAACATAGTCAGTAAGACGAGTCTGTCTTCTTGTCCTTAAGTCGGCATTGTGCCTTTTGCATTTAATTTCGATGCAATTTTGTGTTTCATCGCCTTAAGAACGTCCAAGGGATACAGTAAACCAGAAGCGAAGCATGGGAATATACAACTAGTGTCACAGGATTGGTACAAAACATAGACAGTAAGAAGAGTCAGTCTTCTTGTACTTAAGTCGGCATTGTGCCTTTCGTATTAAATTCCGATGCAATTTCTTTGTTTTACTGTCGATAAGAAGGTCAGAGGGATACAGCAAACCTGAAGTGAAGCATCGGAATCTATAACTAGTGTCATAGGAATGGTACAAACATAGACAGTAAGAACAGTCAGTCTTCATGTACTTAAGTCGGCATTGTGCCTTCTGTATTTAATCCCTATGCAATTTCTGTGCTTCATCGTCAGTAAGAAGGTCAGAGGGATACAGTAAACCGGAAGTGAAGCATCGGAAACTATAACTAGTGTCACAGGAATGGTTCAAAACATAGTCAATAAGAAGAGTCAGTCTTCTTGTCCTTAAGTCGGCAATGTGCCGTTTGCATTTAATTCCGATGCAATTTTGTCTTTCATCGTCAATACGAATGTCCAAGGGATACAGTAAACCTGTCGTGAAGCATCGGAATCTATAACTAGTGTCACAGGAATGGTTCAAATCATTGTCAATAAGAAGAGTCGGTCCTCATGTACTTAAGTCGGCATTGTGCCTTTTGTATTTAATTCCGATGCAATTTCTGTGTTTCATCGTCAATAAGAAGGTCAGAGGGATACAGTAAACCTGAAGTGAAGCATCGGAATCTATAACTAGTGTCACAGGAATGATTTAAAAGCATAATCATAAAGAAGAGTCAGTCTTCTTGTACTTAATTGGGCATTGTGCCTTTCGTATTTAATTCCGATGCAATTTCTGTGCTTCACCGTCAATAAGAAGGTCAGAGGGATACAGTAAACCTGAAGTGAAGCATCGGAATCTATAACTAGTGTCACTGGAATGGTTCAAAATATAGACAGTAAGAAGAGTCAGTCTTCTTGTACTTAAGTCGGCATTGTGCCTTTTGTATTTAATTCCGATGCAATTTCTGTGTTTGATCGTCAATAAGAAGGTCCAAGGGATACAGTAAACCTGGAGTGAAGCATCGGAATCTATAACTAGAGTCACAGTAATGGTTCAAACATAGACAGTAAGAAGAGTTAATCTTCTTGTATTAAAGTCGGCATTGTGCCTCTTGTATTTAATTCCGATGCAATTTCTGTGTTTCATCGTCAATAAGAATGTCCAAGGGTTACAGTAAACCTGAAGTGAAGCATCGGAATCTATAACTAGTGTCACTTGAATGGTTCAAAATATAGACAGTAAGAAGAGTCAGTCTTCTAGTATTTAAGTCGGCATTGTGCCTTTTGTATTTCATTCCGTTGCAATTTCTGTGATTCATCGTCAATAAGAAGGTCCAAGGGATACAGTAAACCTCAAGTGAAGCATCGGACTCTATAACTAGTGTCACAGAAATGGATCAAAACATAGACAGTAGGAAGAGTTAGTCTTCATATACTTTAGTCGGCATTGTGCCTTTTGTATTTAATTCCGAAGCAATTTCTGTGTTTCATCGTCAATAAGAAGGTCAGAGGGATACAGTAAACCTAAAGTGAAGCATCGGAATCTAAAACTAGTGTCACAGGAATGGTTCAAAACATAGACAGTAGGAAGAGTCAGTCTTCCTGTACTTAAGTCGGCATTGTGGCTATTGTATTTAAATCCGATGCAATTTCTGAGTTTCATCGTCAATAAGAATGTCCAAGAAATACAGTACACCTGAAGTGAAGCATCGGAATCGATAAGTAGTGTCACAGGAATGGTTCAAATCATTGTCAATAAGAAGAGTCGGTCTTCATGTACTTAAGTCGGCATTGTGCCTTTTGTATATAATTCAGACGCAATTTCTGTGTTTCATCGTCAATAAGAAAGTACAAGGGATACAGTAAACCTGAAGTGAAGCATCGGAATCTATAACTAGTGTCACTAGAGTGGTTCAAATATCGACAGTAAGAAGAGTCAGTCTTCTTGTACTTAAGTCAGCATTGTGCCTTTTGTATTTAATTCCAATGCAATTTCTGTGTTTCATCGTCAATAAGAAAGTCAGAGGGATACAGTTAACCGGAAGTGAAGCATCGGAATCTATAACTAGTACCACAGGAATCGTTCAAATCATAGACAGTAAGAGGAGTCAGTCTTCTTGTACTTAAGTCGGCATTGTGCCTTATGTATTTAATTCCGATGCAATTTCTGTGTTTCATCGGCAATAAGAAGGTCCAGGGGATACAGTAAACCTCAAGTGAAGTATCGGAATCTATAACTAGAGTCACAGTAATGGTTCAAACATAGACAGTAAGAAGAGTCAGTCTTCTTGTACTTAAGTCGGCATTGTGCCTTTTGTATTTAGTTCCGATGCAATTTCTGTGTTTCATCGTCAATACGAAAGTCCAAGCGATACAGTAAACCTGAAGTGAAGCATGGGACTCTATAACTAGTGTCACAGAAATTGTTCAAAACATAGACAGTAGGAAGAGTCAGTCTTCTTATACTTAAGTCGGCATTGTGCCTTTTGTATTTAATTCCGATGCAATTTCTGTGTTTCATCGTCAATCAGAAGGTCCAAGGGAATCAGTAAACCTGAAGTGAAGCAACGGAATCTATAACTAGTGTCACAGGAATGGTTAAAAGCATAGACAGTACGAAGAGTCAGTCTTCTTGTACTTAAGTCGGCATTGTGCATTTTGTATTTAATTCCGATGCAATTTCTTTGTTTCATCGTCAATAAGAAGGTCCAAGGGATACAGTAAACCTGGAGTGAAGCATCGGAATCTATAACTAGTGGCACAGGAATGGTTCAAAACATAGTCAGTAAGAAGAGTCAGTCTTCTTGTCCTTAAGTCGGCATTGTGCCTTTTGTATTTAATTCCGATGAAATTTCTGTGTTTCATCGTCAATAAGATGGTGCAAGGGATACAGTAAACCTGGAGTAAAGCATCGGAATCTATAACTATTGTCACAGGAATGGTTCGAAACATAGTCAGTAAGAACAGTCAGTCTTCTTGTCCTTAAGTCGGCATTGTGCCTTTTGTATTTAATTCCGATGAAATTTCTGTGTTTCATCGTCAATAAGATGGTCCAAGGGATACAGTAAACCTGGAGTAAAGCATCGGAAACTATAACTATTGTCACAGGAATGGTTCGAAACATAGACAGTAAGAAGAGTCAGCCTTCTTGTACTTAAGTCGGCATTGTGCCTTTTGTATTTATTTCCGATGCAATTTCTGTGTTTCATCGTCAATAAGAAGGTCCAAGCGATACAGTAAACCTGAAGTGAAGCATCAGCATCGGATTCTATAACTAGTGTCACAGAAATGGATCAAACATAGACAGTAGGAAGAGTCAGTCTTCTTATGCTTTAGTTGGCATTGTGCATTTTGTAATTAATTCCGATGCAATTTCTGTGTTTCATCGTCAACAAGAAGGACCAAGGGACACAGTAAACCTGAAGTGAAGCATCGGAATCTATAACTAGTGTCACAGGAATGGTTCAAAACATAGACAGTACGAAGGGTCAGTCTTCATGTACATAAGTCGGCATTGTGGCTTTGGTATTTAATTCCGATGCAATTTCTGTGTTTCATCGACAATAAGACGGTCAGAGGGATACAGTAAACCTGAAGTGAAGCATCGGAATCCATAACTAGCGTCACAGGAATGCTTCAAAACATAGTCAGTAAGAAGAAACAGTCTTCTTGTCCTTAAGTCAGCATTGTGCCTTTCGTATTTAATTCCGATGCAATTTCTGTGTTTCATCGGCAATAAGGTCAGAGGGATACAGTAAACCTGAAATGAAGCATCGGAATCTATAACTAGAGCACAGCAATGGTTCAAAACATAGACAGTAGGAAGAGTCAGTCTTCTTGTACTTAAGTCGGCATTGTGCCTTTTCTATTTAATTCCGATGCCATTTCTGTGTTTCATCGTCAATATCAAGGTCCAAGGGATACAATAAACCTATAGTGCTGCATCGGAATCTATAACTAGTGTCACTGGAATGGTTCAAATTATAGACAGTAAGAAGATTCAGTCTTCTTGTACTTAAGTCGGCATTGTGCCTTTTGCATTTAATTTCGATGCAATTTTGTGTTTCATCGTCAATAAGAACGTCCAAGGGATACAGTAAACCTGAAGTGAAGCATTGGAATCTACAACTAGTGTCACAGGATTGGTTCAAAACGTAAACAGTAAGAAGAGTCAGCCTTCTTGTACTTAAGTCGGCATTGTGCATTTTCTAGTTAATACCGATGCAATTTCTGTGTTTCATCGTCAATAAGAAGGTCAGAGGGATACTGTAAACCTGAAGTGTAGCATCGGAATCTATAACTAGTGTCACAGGAATGTTTAACAAATACTCAGAAAGAAGAGTCAGTCTTCTTGTACTTAATTGAGCATTGTGCCTTTCGTATTTAATACCGATGCAATTTCTGTGCTTCACCGTCAATATGAAGGCCAGAGGGATACAGTAAACCTGAAGTGAAGCATCGGAATCTATAACTAGTGTCACAGGAATGGTTCAAACATGGACATTGAGAAGAGTAAGTCTTCTTGTCCTAAAATCGGCATTGTGCCTTTTGTATTTAATTCCGATGCGATTTCTGTGCTTTATCGTCAATAAGAAAGTACATGGGATACAGTAAACGTGAAGTGCAGCATCGGAATCTATAACTAGTGTCAAAGGAATGGTTCAAATCATGGACAGTAGGAAGAGTCGGTGTTCTTGTACTTAAGTCGGCATTGTGCCTTTTGTGTTTAATTGCGATGCAAGTTCTGTGTTTCATCGTCAATAAGAAGGTCCAAGGGATACAGTAAACCTGAAGTGAAGCATGGGAATATACAACTAGTGTCACAGGATTGGTACAAAACATAGACAGTAAGAAGAGTCAGCTTCTTGTACTTAAGTAGGCATTGTGCCTTTCGTATTAAATTCCGATGCAATTTCTGTGTTTTACTGTCAATAAGAAGGTCAGAGGGATACAGCAAACCTGAAGTGAAGCATCGGAATCTATAACTAGTGTCACAGGTATGGTACAAACATAGACAGTAAGAAGAGTCAGTCTTCATGTACTTACGTCGGCATTGTGCCTTCTGTATTTAATCCCTATGCAATTTCTGTGTTTCATCGTCAATAAGAAGGTGAGAGGGATACAGTAAACCGGAAGTGAAGCATCGGAAACTATAACTAGTGTCACAGGAATGGTTCAAAACATAGTCAATAAGAAGAGTCAGTCTTCTTGTCCTTAAGTCGGCATTGTGCCGTTTGCATTTAATTCCGATGCAATTTTGTGTTTCATCGTCAATGAGAATGTCCAAGGGATACAGTAAACCTGTAGTGAAGCATCGGAATCTATAACCAGTGTCACAGGAATGGTTCAAATCAATGTCAATAAGAAGAGTCGGTCTTCATGTACTTAAGTCGGCATTTTGCCTTTTGTATTTAATTCCGATGCAATTTCTGTGTTTTATCGTCAATAAGAAAGTACAAGGGAAACAGTAAACCTGAAGTGAAGCATCGGAATCTATAACCAGTGTCATAGGAATGGTTCAAAACATAGAGTGTAGGAAGAGTCAGTCTTCCTGTACTTAAATCGGCATTGTGCCTTTTCTATTTAATACCGATGCAATTTCTGTGTTTCATCGTCAATAAGAAGGTCCAAGGGATACAGTAAACCTGAAGTGAAGCATGGGAATATACAACTAGTGTCACAGGATTGGTACTAAACATAGGCAGTAAGAAGAGTCAGTCTTCTTGTACTTAAGTCGGCATTGTGCCTTTCGTATTAAATTCCGATGCAATTTCTGTGTTTTACTGTCAATAAGAAGGTCAGAGGGATACAGTAAACCTGAAGTGAAGCATCGGAATCTATAACTAGTGTCACTGGAATGGTTCAAAATATAGACAGTAAGAAGAGTCAGTCTTCTTGTACTTAAGTCGGCATTGTGCCATTTGTATTTAATTCCGATGCAATTTCTGTGTTTGATCGTCAATAAGAAGCTCCAAGGGATACAGTAAACCTGGAGTGAAGCATCGGAATCTATAACTAGAGTCACAGTAATGGTTCAAAACATAGACAGTAAGAAGAGTTAATCTTCTTGTACTTAAGTCGGCATTGTGCCTTTTGTATTTAATTCCGATGGAATTTCTGTGTTTCATCGTCAATAAGAATGTCCAAGGGTTACAGTAAACCTGAAGTGAAGCATCGGAATCTATAACTAGTGTCACTTGAATGGTTCAAAATATAGACAGTAAGAAGAGTCAGTCTTCTTGTACTTAAGTCGGCATTGTGCCTTTTGTATTTCATTCCGATGCAATTTCTGTGTTTGATCGTCAATAAGAAGATCCAAGGGATACAGTAAACCTGGAGTGAAGCATCGGAATCTATAACTAGAGTCACAGTAATGGTTCAAAACATAGACAGTAAGAAGAGTTAATCTTCTTGTACTTAAGTCGGCATTGTGCCTTTTGTATTTAATTCCGATGGAATTTCTGTGTTTCATCGTCAATAAGAATGTCCAAGGGTTACAGTAAACCTGAAGTGAAGCATCGGAATCTATAACTAGTGTCACTTGAATGGTTCAAAATATAGACAGTAAGAAGAGTCAGTCTTCTTGTACTTAAGTCGGCATTGTGCCTTTTGTATTTCATTCCGATGCAATTTCTGTGTTTTATCGTCAATACGAAGGTCCAAGGTATACAGTAAACCTGAAGTGAAGCATCGGAATCTATAACTAGTTTTAGAGGAATGGTTCAAAACATAGTCAGTAAGAAGAGTCAGTCTTCTTGTACTTAAGTTGGCATTGTGCCTTTTCTATTTAATACCGATGCAATTTCTGTGTTTCATCGTCAATAAGAAGGTCCAAGGGATACAGTAAACCTGGAGTGAAGCATCGGAATCTATAACTAGTGTCACTGGAATGGTTCAAAACATAGACGGTAAGAAGAAACAGACTTCTTGTACTTAAGTTGACATTGTGCCTTTTGCATTTAATTAGAATGCAATTTCTGTGTTTCATCGTCAATAAGAAGGTCAGAGGGATACAATAAACCGGAAGTGAAGCTTCGGAATCCATAACTACCGTCACCGGAATGGTTCAAAACAAAGTCAGTAAGAAGAGTCGGTCTTCTTGTCCTTGAGTCGGCATTGTGCCATTTGTATTTAATTCCTATGCAATTTCTGAGTTTCATCGTCAATAAGACGTTCCAAGGGATACAGTATACCTGGAGTGAGGCATCGGAATCTATAACTAGTGTCACAGGAATGGTTCAAAGCATAGACAGTAAAAAGAGTCAGTCTTCGTGTACTTAAGTCGGCATTTTGCCTTTTGTATTTAATTCCAATGCAATTGCTGTGTTTCATCGTCAATAAGAATGTCCAAGGGATACAGTAAACCTGAAGTGAAGCATCGGAATCTATAACTAGTGTCACAGGAATGGTTCAAAACATAGTCAGTAGGAAGAGTCATTCTTCTTGTTCTTAAGTCGGCATTGTGCCTTTTCTATTTAATTCCGATGCCATTTCTGTGTTTCATCGTCAATATCAAGGTCCAAGGGATACAATAAGCCTATAGTGCTGCATCGGAATCTATAACTAGTGTCACTGGAATGGTTCAAATTATAGACAGTAAGAAGATTCAGTCTTCTTGTACTTAAGTCGGCATTGTGCCTTTTGTATTTAATTCCGATGCAATTTCTGTGATTCATCGTCAATAAGAAGGCCCAAGGGATACAGTTAACCTGAAGTGAAGCATCGGACTCAATAACTAGTGTCACAGAAATGGTTCCAAACATAGACAGTAGAAGAGTCAGTCTTCTTGTACTTAAGTCGGCATTGTGCCTTTTGTATTTAATTTCGATGCAATTTTGTGTTTCATCGTCAATAAGAACGTCCAAGGGATACAGTAAACCTGAAGTGAAGCATCGGAATCTACAACTAGTGTCACAGGATTGGTTCAAAACATAGACAGTAAGAAGAGTCAGTCTTCTTGTACTTAAGTCGGCATTGGGCCTTTCGTATTGAGTTCCGATGCAATTTATGTGTTTCACCGTCAAGAAGAAGGTCAGAGGGATACAGTAAGCCTGAAGTGAAGCATCGAAATCTGTAACTAGTGTCACAGGAATGGTTGAAACATAGACAGTAAGAAGAGTCAGGCTTCATGTACTTAAGTCGGCATTGTGCCTTTTGTATTTAATCCCGATGCAATTTCTGTGTTTCATCGTCAATAAAATGGTCAGAGGGATACAGTAAACCTGAAGTGAAGCATCGGAATCTACAACTAGTGTCACAGGATTGGTTCAAAACATAAACAGTAAGAAGAGTCAGCCTTCTTGTACTTAAGTCGGCATTGTGCATTTTCTAGTTAATACCGATGCAATTTCTGTGTTTCATCGTCAATAAGAAGGTCAGAGGGATACAGTAAACCTGAAGTGAAGCATTGGAATCTATAACTAGTGTCACAGGAATGTTTAAAACATACTCAGAAAGAAGAGTCAGTCTTCTTGTACTTAATTGAGCATTGTGCCTTTCGTATTTAATACCGATGCAATTTCTGTGCTTCACCGTCAATATGAAGGCCAGAGGGATACAGTAAACCTGAAGTGAAGCATCGGAATCTATAACTAGTGTCAAAGGAATGGTTCAAATCATAGTCAGTAGGAAGAGTCAGTGTTCTTGTACTTAAGTCGGCATTGTGCCTTTTGTGTTTAATTGCGATGCAAGTTCTGTGTTTCATCGTCAATAAGAAGGTCCAAGGGATACAGTAAACCTGAAGTGAAGCTTGGGAATATACAACTAGTGTCACAGGATTGGTACAAAACATAGACAGTAAGAAGAGTCAGTCTTCTTGTACTTAAGTCGGCATTGTGCCTCTCGTATTAAATTCCGATGCAATTTCTGTGTTTTACTGTCAATAAGAAGGTCAGAGGGATACAGCAAACCTGAAGTGAAGCATCGGAATCTATAACTAGTGTCACAGGAATGGTACAAACATAGACAGTAAGAAGAGTCAGTCTTCATGTACTTAAGTCGGCATTGTGCCTTCTGTATTTAATCCCTATGCAATTTCTGTGTTTCATCGTCAATAAGAAGGTCAGAGGGATACAGTAAACCGGAAGTGAAGCATCGAAAACTATAACTAGTGTCACAGGAATGGTTCAAAGGCATAGTCATAAAGAAGAGTCAGTCTTCTTGTACTTAATTGGGCATTGTGCCTTTCGTATTTAATTCCGATGCAATTTCTGTGCTTCACCGTCAATAAGAAGGTCAGAGGGATACAGTAAACCTGAAGTGAAGCATCGGAGTCTATAACTAGTGTCACTGGAATGGTTCAAAATATAGACAGTAAGAAGAGTCAGTCTTCTTGTACTTAAGTCGGCATTGTGCCTTTTGTATTTCATTCCGATGCAATTTCTGTGATTCATCGTCAATAAGAAGGTCCAAGGGATACAGTAAACCTCAAGTGAAGCATCGGACTCTATAACTAGTGTCACAGAAATGGATCAAAACATATACAGTAGGAAGAGTTAGTCTTCATATACTTTAGCCATCATTGTGCCTTTTGTATTTCATTCCGATGCAATTTCTGTGTTTCATCGTCAATAAGAAGGTCAGAGGGATACAGTAAACCTAAAGTGAAGCATCGGAATCTAAAACTAGTGTCACAGGAATGGTTCAAAACATAGACAGTAGGAAGAGTCATTCTTCCTGTACTTAAGTCGGCATTGCGGCTATTGTATTTAAATCCGATGCAATTTCTGTGTTTCAACGTCAATAAGAATGTCCAAGAGATACAGTACACCTGAAGTGAAGCATCGGAATTGATAAGTAGTGTCACAGGAATGGTTCAAATCATTGTCAATAAGAAGAGTCAGTCTTCATGTACTTAAGTCAGCATTGTGCCTTTTGTATATAATTCAGACGCAATTTTTGTGTTTCATCGGCAATACGAAAGTACATGGGATACAGTAAACATGAAGTGCTGCATCGGAATCTATAACTAGTGTCAAAGGAATGGTTCAAATTATAGACAGTAGGAAGAGTCAGTGTTCTTGTACTTAAGTCGGCATTGTGCCTTTTATGTTTAATTGCGATGCAAGTTCTGTGTTTCATCGTCAATAAGAAGGTCCAAGGGATACAGTAAACCTGAAGTGAAGCATGGGAATATACAACTAGTGTCACAGGATTGGTACAAAACATAGACAGTAAGAAGAGTCAGTCTTCTTGTACTTAAGTCGGCATTGTGCCTTTCGTATTAAATTCCGATGCAATTTCTGTGTTTTACTGTCAATACGAAGGTCAGAGGGATACAGCAAACCTGAAGTGAAGCATCGGAATCTATAACTAGTGTCACAGGAATTGTACAAACATAGACATTAAGAACAGTCAGTCTTCATGTACTTAAGTCGGCATTGTGCCTTCTGTATTTAATCCCTATGCAATCTCTGTGTTTCATCGTCAATAAGAAGGTCAGAGGGATACAGTAAACCGGAAGTGAAGCATCGGAAACTATAACTAGTGTCACAGGAATGGTTCAAAACATAGTCAATAAGAAGAGTCAGTCATCTTGTCCTTAAGTCGGCATTGTGCCGTTTGCATTTAATTCCGATGCAATTTTGTGTTTCATCGTCAGTAAGAGTGTCCAAGGGATACAGTAAACCTGTAGTGAAGCATCGGAATCTATAACTAGTGTCACAGGAATGGTTCAAATCATTGTCAATAAGAAGAGTCGGTCTTCATGTACTTAAGTCGGCATTTTGCCTTTTGTATTTAATTCCGATGCAATTTCTGTGTTTCATCGTCAATAAGAAAGTACAAGGGAAACAGTAAACCTGAAGTGAAGCATCGGAATCTATAACTAGTGTCATAGGAATGGTTCAAAACATAGAGAGTAGGAAGAGTCAGTCTTCCTGTACTTAAATCGGCATTGTGCCTTTTCTATTTAATACTTATGCAATTTCTGTGTTTCTTCGTCAATACGAAGGTCCAAGGGATACAGTAAACCTGAAGTGAAGCATGGGAATATACAACTAGTGTCACAGGATTGGTACAAAACATAGACAGTAAGAAGAGTCAGTCTTCTTGTACTTAAGTCGGCATTGTGCCTTTCGTATTAAATTCCGATGCAATTTCTGTGTTTTACTGTCAATAAGAAGGTCAGAGGGATACAGCAAACCTGAAGTGAAGCATCGGAATCTATAACTAGTGTCACAGGAATGGTACAAACATAGACAGTAAGAAGAGTCAGTCTTCATGTACTTAAGTCGGCATTGTGCCTTTCGTATTAAATTCCGATGCAATTTCTGTGTTTTACTGTCAATAAGAAGGTCAGAGGGATACAGTAAACCTGAAGTGAAGCATCGGAATCTATAACTAGTGTCACAGGAATGATTCAAATGCATAGTCATAAAGAAGAGTCAGTCTTCTTGTACTTAATTGGGCATTGTGCCTTTCGTATTTAATTCCGATGCAATTTCTGTGCTTCACCGTCAATAAGAAGGTCAGAGGGATACAGTAAACCTGAAGTGAAGCATCGGAATCTATAACTAGTGTCACTGGAATGGTTCAAAATATAGACAGTAAGAAGAGTCAGTCTTCTTGTACTTAAGTCGGCATTGTGCCTTTTGTATTTAATTCCGATGCGATTTCTGTGTTTGATCGTCAATAAGAAGGTCCAAGGGATACAGTAAACCTGGAGTGAAGCATCGGAATCTATAACTAGAGTCACAGTAATGGTTCAAAACATAGACAGTAAGAAGAGTTAATCTTCTTGTACTTAAGTCGGCATTGTGCCTTTTGTATTTAATTCCGATGCAATTTCTGTGTTTCATCGTCAATAAGAATGTCCAAGGGTTACAGTAAACCTGAAGTGATGCATCGGAATCTATAACTAGTGTCACATGAGTGATTCAAAATATAGACAGTAAGAAGAGTCAGTCTTCTTGTACTTAAGTCGGCATTGTGCCTTTTGTATTTCATTCCGATGCAATTTCTGTGTTTTATCGTCAATAAGAAGGTCCAAGGTATACAGTAAACCTGAAGTGAAGCATCGGAATCTATAACTAGTTTCACAGGAATGGTTCAAAACATAGTCAGTAAGAAGAGTCAGTCTTCTTGTACTTAAGTTGGCATTGTGCCTTTTCTATTTAATACCGATGCAATTTCTGTGTTTCATCGTCAATAAGAAGGTCCAAGGGATACAGTAAACCTGGAGTGAAGCATCGGAATCTATAAATAGTGTCACTGGAATGGTTCAAACGTAGACGGTAAGAAGAAACAGACTCCTTGTACTTAAGTCGACATTGTGCCTTTTGCATTTAATTCCAATGCAATTTCTGTGTTTCATCGTCAATAAGAAGGTCAGAGGGATACAATAAACCGGAAGTGAAGCTTCTGAATCTATAACTACCGTCACCGGAATGGTTCAAAACAAAGTCAGTAAGAAGAGTCGGTCTTCTTGTCCTTAAGTCGGCATTGTGCCATTTGTATTTAATTCCTATGCAATTTATGTATTTCACCGTCAAGAAGAAGGTCAGAGGGATACAGTAAGCCTGAAGTGAAGCATCGGAATCTGTAACTAGTGTCACAGGAATGGTTGAAACACAGACAGTAAGAAGAGTCAGGCTTCATGTACTTAAGTCGGCATTGTGCCTTTTGTATTTAATCCCGATGCAATTTCTGTGTTTCATCGTCAATAAAATGGTCAGAGGGATACAGTAAACCGGAAGTGAAGCATCGGAATCTATAACTAGTGTCACAGGAATTGTTCAAAACATAGTCAGTAAGAAGAGTCAGTCTTCTTGTCCTTAAGTCGGCATTGTGCCTTTTGTATTTAATTCCGATGCGATTTCTGTGTTTCATCGTCAATAAGAAAGTACATGGGATACAGTAAACATGAAGTGAAGCATCGGAATCTATAACTAGTGTCAAAGGAATGGTTCAAATCATAGACAGTAGGAAGAGTCAGAGTTCTTGTACTTAAGTCGGCATTGTGCCTTTTGTGTTTAATTGCGATGCAAGTTCTGTGTTTCATCGTCAATAAGAAGGTCCAAGGGATACAGTAAACCTGAAGTGAAGCATGGGAATATACAACTAGTGTCACAGGTTTGGTACAAAACATAGACAGTAAGAAGAGTCAGTCGTCTTGTACTTAAGTCGGCATTGTGCCTTTCGTATTAAATTCCGATGCCATTTCTGTGTTTTACTGTCAATAAGAAGGTCAGAGGGATACAGCAAACCTGAAGTGAAGCATCGGAATCTATAACTAGTGTCACAGGAATGGTACAAACATAGACAGTAAGAAGAGTCAGTCTTCATGTACTTAAGTCGGCATTGTGCCTTCTGTATTTAATCCCTATGCAATTTCTGTGTTTCATCGTCAATAAGAAGGTCAGAGGGATACAGTAAACCGGACGTGAAGCATCGGAAACTATAACTAGTGTCACAGGAATGGTTCAAAACATAGTCAATAAGAAGAGTCAGTCTTCTTGTCCTTAAGTCGGCATTGTGCCGTTTGCATTTAATTCCGATGCAATTTTGAATTTCATCGTCAATAAGAATGTCCAAGGGATACAGTAAACCTGTAGTGAAGCATCGGAATCTATAACTAGTGTCACAGGAATGGTTCAAATCATTGTCAATAAGAAGAGTCGGTCTTCATGTACTTAAGTCGGCATTTTGCTTTTGTATTTAATTCCGATGCAATTTCTGTGTTTCATCGTCAATAAGAAAGTACAAGGGAAACAGTAAACCTGAAGTGAAGCATCGGAATCTATAACTAGTGTCATAGGAATGGTTCAAAACATAGAGAGTAGGAAGAGTCAGTCTTCCTGTACTTAAATCGGCATTGTGCCTTTTCTATTTAATACCGATGCAATTTCTGTGTTTCATCGTCAATAAGAAGGTCCAAAGGATACAGTAAACCTGAAGTGAAGCATGGGAATATACAAGTAGTGTCACAGGATTGGTACAAAACATAGACAGTAAGAAGAGTCAGTCTTCTTGTACTTAAGTCGGCATTGTGCCTTTCGTATTAAATTCCGATGCAATTTCTGTGTTTTACTGTCAATAAGAATGTCAGAGGGATACAGCAAACCTGAAGTGAAGCATCGGAATCTATAACTAGTGTCACAGGAATGGTACAAACATAGACAGTAAGAAGAGTCAGTCTTCATGTACTTAAGTCGGCATTGTGCCTTTCGTATTAAATTCCGATGCAATTTCTGTGTTTTACTGTCAATAAGAAGGTCAGAGGGATACAGTAAACCTGAAGTGAAGCATCGGAATCCATAACTAGTGTCACAGGAATGATTCAAAATCATAGTCATAAAGAAGAGTCAGTCTTCTTGTACTTAATTGTTCATTATGCCTTTCGTATTTAATTCCGATGCAATTTCTGTGCTTCACCGTCAATACGAAGGTCAGAGGGATACAGTAAACCTGAAGTGAAGCATCGGAATCTATAACTAGTGTCACTGGAATGGTTCAAATCATAGACAGTAAGAAGAGTCAGTCTTCTTGTACTTAAGTCGGCATTGTGCCTTTTGTATTTAATTCCGATGCAATTTCTGTGTTTGATCGTCAATAAGAAGGTCCAAGGGATACAGTAAACCTGGAGTGAAGCATCGGAATCTATAACTAGAGTCACAGAAATGGATCAAAACATAGACAGTAGGAAGAGTTAGCCTTCATATACTTTAGTCGGCATTGTGCCTTTTGTATTTAATTCCGATGCAATTTCTGTGTTTCATCGTCAATAAGGAGGTCAGAGGGATACAGTAAACCTAAAGTGAAGCATCGGAATCTAAAACTAGTGTCACAGGAATGGTTCAAAACATAGATAGTAGGAAGAGTCATTCTTCCTGTACTTAAGTCGGCATTGTGGCCATTGTATTTAAATCCGATGCAATTTCTGTGTTTCATCGTCAATAAGAATGTCCAAGAGATACAGTACACCTGAAGTGAAGCATCGGAATTGATAAGTAGTGTCACAGGAATGGTTCAAATCATTGTCAATAAGAAGAGTCGGTCTTCATGTACTAAAGTCGGCATTGTGCCTTTTGTATATAATTCAGACGCAATTTCTGTGTTTCATCGTCAATAAGAAAGTACAAGGGATACAGTAAACGTGAAGTGAAGCATCGGAATCTATAACTAGTGTCACAGGAATGGTTCAAAACATAGACAGTAGGAAGAGTCAGTGTTCTTGTACTTAAGTCGGCATTGTGCCTTTTGTGTTTAATTCCGACGCAATTTCTGTGTTTCATCGTCAATAAGAAGGTCCAAGGGATACAGTAAACCTGAAGTGAAGCATCGGAATATACAACTAGTGTCTCGGGATTGGTTCAAAACATAGACAGTAAGAAGAGTCAGTCTTCTTGTACTTAAGTCGGCATTGTGCCTTTCGTATTAAATTCCGATGCAATTTCTGTGTTTCACCGTCAATAAGAAGGTCAGAGGGATACAGTAAACCTGAAGTGAAGCATCGGAATCTATAACTAGTGTCACAGGAATGGTTCAAATCATAGTCAGTAAGAAGAGTCAGTCTTCTTGTCCGTAAGTCGGCATTGTGCCTTTTGCATTTCATTCCGATGCAATTTTGTGTTTCATCGTCAATAAGAATGTCCAAGGGATACAGTAAACCTGTAGTGAAGCATCGGAAACTCTAACTAGTGTCACAGGAATGGTTCAAATCATTGTCAATAAGAAGAGTCGGTCTTCATGTACTGAAGTCGGCATTGTGCCTTTTGTATTTAATTCCGATGCAATTTCTGTGTTTCATCGTCAATAAGAAAGTACAAGGGATACAGTAAACCTGAAGTGAAGCATCGGAATCTATAACTAGTGTCATAGGAATGGTTCAAAACATAGAGAGTAGGAAGAGTCAGTCTACTTGTACTTAAGTCGGCATTGTGCCTTTTGTATTCAATTTCGATGCAATTTCTGTGTTTCATCGTCAATAAGAAGGTCCAAGGGATACAGTATACCTGAAGTGAAGCATCGGAATCTACATCTAGTGTCACAGGATTGGTTCAAAACATAGACAGTAAGAAGTGTCAGTCTTCTTGTACTTAAGTCGGCATTGTGCCTTTTCTATTTAATACCGACGCAATTTCTGTGTTTCATCGGCAATAAGAAGGTCAGAGGGACACAGTAAACCTGAAGTGAAGCATCGGAATCTATAACTAGTGTCACAGGAATGTTTCAAACATAGTCAGAAAGAAGAGTCAGTCTTCTTGTACTTAAGTCGGCGTTGTGCCTTTCGTATTAAATTCCGATGCAATTTCTGTGTTTTACTGTCAATAAGAAGGTCAGAGTGATACAGCAAACCTGAAGTGAAGCATCGGAATCTATAACTAGTGTCACAGGAATGGTACAAACATAGACAGTAAGAAGAGTCAGTCTTCATGTACTTAAGTCGGCATTGTGCCTTTCGTATTAAATTCCGATGCAATTTCTGTGTTTTACTGTCAATAAGAAGGTCAGAGGGATACAGTAAACCTGAAGTGAAGCATCGGAATCTATAACTAGTGTCACAGGAATGGTACAAACATAGACAGTAAGAAGAGTCAGTCTTCTTGTACTTAATTGGGCATTGTGCCTTTCGTATTTAATTCCGATGCAATTTCTGTGCTTCACCGTCAATAAGAAGGTCAGAGGGACACAGTAAACCTGAAGTGAAGCATCGGAATCTATAACTAGTGTCACTGGAATGGTTCAAAACATAGACAGTAAGAAGAGTTAATCTTCTTGTACTTAAGTCGGCATTGTGCCTTTTGTATTTCATTCCGATGCAATTTCTGTGATTCATCGTCAATAAGAAGGTCCAAGGCATACACTAAACCTCAAGTGAAGCATCGGACTCTATAATTAGTGTCACAGAAATGGATCAAAACATAGACAGTAGGAAGAGTTAGTCTTCATATACTTTAGTCGGCATTGTGCCTTTTGCATTTAATTCCGATGCAATTTCTGTGTTTCATCGTCAATAAGACGGTCAGAGGGATACAGTAAACCTAAAGTGAAGCATCGGAATCTAAAACTAGTGTCACAGGAATGGTTCAAAACATAGACAGTAGGAAGAGCCATTCTTCCTGTACTTAAGTCGGCATTGTGGCTATTGTATTTAAATCCGATGCAATTTCTGTGTTTCATCGTCAATAAGAATGTCCAAGAGATACAGTACACCTGAAGTGAAGCATCGGCATTGATAAGTAGTGTGACAGGAATGGTTCAAATCATTGTCAATAAGAAGAGTCGGTCTTCATGTACTTAAGTCGGCATTGTGCCTTTTGTATATAATTCAGACGCAATTTCTGTGTTTCATCGTCAATAAGAAAGTACAAGGGATACAGTAAACCTGAAGTGAAGCATCGGAATCTATAACTAGAGTCACAGGAATGGTTCAAAACATAGACAGTAGGATGAGTCAGTGTTCTTGTACTTAAGTCGGCATTGTGCCTTGTGTGTTTAATTCCGACGCAATTTCTGTGTTTCATAGTCAATAAGAAGGTCCAAGGGATACAGTAAACCTGAAGTGAAGCATCGGAATATACAACTAGTGTCTCGGGATTGGTTCAAAACATAGACAGTAAGAAGAGTCAGTCTTCTTGTACTTAAGTCGGCATTGTGCCTTTCGTATTAAATTCCGATGCAATTTCTGTGTTTCACCGTCAATAAGAAGGTCAGAGGGATACAGTAAACCTGAAGTGAAGCATCGGAATCTATAACTAGTGTCACAGGAATGGTTCAAATCATAGTCAGTAAGAAGAGTCAGTCTTCTTGTCCGTAAGTCGGCATTGTGCATTTTGCATTTCATTCCGATGCAATTTTGTGTTTCATCGTCAATAAGAATGTCCAAGGGATACAGTAAACCTGTAGTGAAGCATCGGAATCTATAACTAGTGTCACAGGAATGGTTCAAATCATTGTCAATAAGAAGAGTCGGTCTTCATGTACTGAAGTCGGCATTGTGCCTTTTGTATTTAATTCCGATGCAATTTCTGTGTTTCATCGTCAATAAGAAAGTACAAGGGATACAGTAAACCTGAAGTGAAGCATCGGAATCTATAACTAGTCTCATAGGAATGGTTCAAAACATAGAGAGTAGGAAGAGTCAGTCTACATGTACTTAAGTCGGCATTGTGCCTTTTGTATTCAATTTCGATGCAATTTCTGTGTTTCATCGTCAATAAGAAGGTCCAAGGGATACAGTATACCTGAAGTGAAGCATCGGAATCTACATCTAGTGTCACAGGATTGGTTCAAAACATAGACAGTAAGAAGTGTCAGTCTTCTTGTACTTAAGTCGGCATTGTGCCTTTTCTATTTAATACCGATGCAATTTCTGTGTTTCATCGTCAATAAGAAGGTCAGAGGGACACAGTAAACCTGAAGTGAAGCATCGGAATCTATAACTAGTGTCACAGGAATGTTTCAAAGCATAGTCAGAAAGAAGAGTCAGTCTTCTTGTACTTAATTGGGCATTGTGCCTTTCGTATTTAATTCCGATGCAATTTCTGTGATTCATCGTCAATAAGAAGATCCAAGGGATACAGTAAACCTGAAGTGAAGCATCGGACTCTATAACTAGTGTCACAGAAATGGATCAAAGCATAGACAGTAGGAAGAGTTAGTCTTCAGATACTTAAGTCGGCATTGTGCCGTTTGTATTTAATTCCGATGCAATTTCTGTGTTTCATCGTCAATAAGAAGGTCCAAGGGATGCAGTAAACCTGAAGTGAAGCATCGGAATCTATAACTAGTGTCACAGGAATGGTTCAAAACATAGACAGCAGGATGAGTCAGTCTTCTTGTACTTAAGTCGGCTTTGTGCCTTTTGTATTTAATTCCGATGCAATTTCTGTGTTTCATCGTCAATAACATAGTCCAAGGTATACAGTAAACCTGAAGTGAAGCATCATAATCTATAACTAGTGTCAGAGGAGTGGTTCAAAACATAGTCGTTAAGAAGATTCAGTCTTCTTGTACTTAAGTCGGCATTGTGCCTTTTGTATTTAATTCCGATGCAATTTCTGTATTTCATCATCAATTAGAAGGTGCAAGCGATACAGTAAACCGGAAGTGAAGCATCGAAATCTATAACTAGTGTCACACTAATGGTTCTAATCAAAGTCAGTAAGAAGAGTCAGTCTTCTTGTCCTTAAGCCGGCATAGTGCTTTTTTATTTAATTCCGATGCAATTTCTGTGTTTCATCGTCGATAAGAATGTCCAAGGGAAACTATAAACCTGAAGCGAAGCATCGGAATCTATAACTAGTGTCACAGGAATGGTTCAAATCATTGTCAATAAGAAGAGTCGGTCTTCATGTACTTAAGTCGGAATTGTGCCTTTTGTATTTAATTCCGATGCAATTTCTGTGTTTCATCGTCAATAAGAAAGTACAAGGGATACAGTAAACCTGAAGTGAAGCATCGGAATCTATAACTAGTGTCACAGGAATGGTTCAAAACATAGATAGTAGGAAGAGTCAGTGTTGTTGTACTTAAGTCGGCATTGTGCCTGTTGTATTTAATTCCGATGCGATTTCTGTATTTCATCGTCAATAAGAAGGTCCAAGGGATACAGTAAACCTGAAGTGCACCATCGGAATCTATAACTAGTGTCACAGGATTGGTTCAAAACATAGGCAGTAACAGGAATCAGTCTTCTTGTACTTAAGTCGTTATTGTGCCTTTTCTATTTAATACCGATGCAATTTCTGTATTTCATCGTCAATAAGAAGGTCAGAGGGATATAGAAAACCTGAAGTGAATCATCCGAATCTATAACTAGTGTCACAGGAATGGTTCAAAACATAGTCAGTAAGAATAGTCAGTCTTCTTGTACTTAATTCGGCATTGTGCCTTTCGTATTGAATTCCGATGCAATTTCTGTGTTTCACCGTCAATATGAAGGTCAGAGGGATACAGTAAACCTGAAGTGAAGCATCGGAATCTATAACTAGTGTCACAGGAATGGTTCAAACATAGACAGTAAGAAGAGTCAGTCTTCATGTACTTAAGTCGGCATTGTGCCTTTTGTATTTAATTCCGATGCAATTTTGTGTTTCATTGTCAATAAGAATGTCCAAGGGATACAGTAAACCTGAAGTGAAGCATCGGAATCTATAACTAGTGTCACAGGAATGGTTCAAATCATTGTCAATAAGAAGGGTCGGTCTTCATGTACTTAAGTCGGCATTGTGTCTTTTGTATTTAATTTCAATGCAATCTTTGTGTTTCATCGTCAATGAGAAGGTCCAAGCGATACAGTAAACCGGAAGTGAAGCATCGGAATCTATAACTAGTGTCACACTAATGGTTCAAAACAAAGTTAGTAAGAAGAGTCAAACCTCTTGTCCTTAAGTCGGCATTGTGCCTTTTGTATTTAATTCCGATGCAATTTCTGTGTTTCATCGTCAATAAGAATGTCCAAGGGATACAGTAAACCAGACGTGAAGCATCGGAATCTATAACTAGTGTCACAGGAATGGTTCAAATCATTGTCAATAAGAAGAGTCGGTCTTCATGTACTTAAGACGGCATTGTGCCCTTTTGTATTTAATTCCGATGCAATTTCTGTGTTTCATCGTCAATAAGAAACTACAAGGGTTACAGTAAACCTGAAGTGAAGCATCGGAATCTATAACTAGTGTCACAGGAATGGTTCAAAGCATAGACAGTAGGAAGAGTCAGTGTTCTTGTACTTAAGTCATCATTGTGCCTTTTGTGTTTAATTCCGATGCAATTTCTGTGTTTCATCGTCAATAAGAAGGTACAAGGGATACAGTAAACCTGAAGTGAAGCATCGGAATCTACAACTAGTGTCACAGGATTGGTTAAAAACATAGACAGTAAGAAGAGTCAGTCTTCTTGTACTTAAGTCGGCATTGTGCCTTTTCTATTTAATACCGATGCAATTTCTGTGTTTCATCGCCAATAAGAAGGTCAGAGGGATACAGTAAACCGGAAGTGAAGCATCGGAATCTATAACTAGTGTCACAGGAATGGTTCACAACATAGTCAGTAAGAAGAGTCAGTCTTCTTGTCCTTATGCCGGCATTGTGCATTTTGTATTTAGTTCCAATGCAATTTTGTGTTTCATCGTCAATAAGAATGTCCAAGGGATACAGTAAACCTGAAGTGAAACATCGGAATCTATAACTAGTGTCACAGGAATGGTTCTAATCATTGTCAATAAGAAGAGTCGGTCTTCATGTACATAAGTCGGCATTGTGCCATTTGTATTTAATTCCGATGCAATTTCTGTGTTTCATCGTCAATAAGAAGGTCAGAGGGATACAGTAAACCGGAAGTGAAGCATCGGAACCTATAACTAGTGTCACAGGAATGGTTCAAAGCATAGTCAGTAAGAAGAGTCAGTCTTCTTGTCCTTAAGTCGGCATTGTGCCTTTTGTATTTAATTCCGATGCAATTTCTGTGTTTCATCGTCAATAAGAAGGTCCATGGGATACAGTAAACCTGGAGTGAAGCATCGGAATCTATAACTAGAGTCACAGTAGTGGTTCAAATCATTGACAGTAAGAAGAGTCAGTCTTCTTGTACTTAAGTCGGCATTGTGCCTTTTTTATTTAATTTCGATGCAATTTCTGTGTTTCATCGTCAATAAGAAGGTATAAGGGATACAGTAAACCTGAAGAGAAGCATCGGAATCTATAACTAGTGTCACTGGAATGGTTCGAAATATAGACAGTAAGAAGGGTCAGTCTTCTTGTACTTAAGTCGGCATTGTGCCTTTTGTATTTAATCCGATGCAATTTCTGTGATTCATCGTCAATAAGAACGTCCAAGGGATACAGTAAGCCTGAAGTGAAGCATCGGACTCTATAACTAGTGTCACAGAAATGGATCAAAACATAGACAGTAGGAAGAGTCAGTTTTCTTATACTTAAGTCGGCATTGTGGCTATTGTATTTAATTCTGAAGCAATTTCTGTGTTTCATCGTCAATAAGAAGGACCAAGGGATACAGTAAACCTGAAGTTAAGCTTTGGAATCTATAACTAGTGTCACAGGAATTGTTCAAATCATAGACAGTAGGAAGAGTCAGTCTTCTTGTACTTAAGTCGTCATTGTGCCTTTTGTATTTAATTCCGATGCAATTTCTGTGTTTCATCGTGAATAAGAATGTCCAAGGGATACAGTAAACCTGAAGTGAGACATCGGAATCTATAACTAGTGTCACAGGAATGGTTCAAATCATTGTCAATAAGAAGAGTAGGTCTCCATGTACTTAAGACGGCAATGTGCCTTTTGTATTTAATTCCGATGCAATTTCTGTGTTTCATCGTCAATAAGAAAGTACAAGGGATACAGTAAACCTGAAGTGAAGCATCGGAATCTACACTCCTGGAAATGGAAAAAAGAACACATTGACACAGGTGTGTCAGACCCACCATACTTGCTCCGGACACTGCGAGAGGGCTGTACAAGCAATGATCACACGCACGGCACAGCGGACACACCAGGAACCGCGGTGTTGGCCGTCGAATGGCGCTAGCTGCGCAGCATTTGTGCACCGCCGCCGTCAGTGGCAGCCAGTTTGCCGTGGCATACGGAGCTCCATCGCAGTCTTTAACATTGGTAGCATGCCGCGACAGTGTGGACGTGAACCGTATGTGCAGTTGATGGTCTTTGAGCGAGGGCGTATAGTGGGCATGCGGGAGGCCGGGTGGACGTACCGCCGAACTGCTCAACACGTGGGGCGTGAGGTCTCCACAGTACATCGATGTTGTCGCCAGTGGTCGGCGGAAGGTGCACGTGACCGTCGACCTGGGACCGGACCGCAGCGACGCACGGATGCACGCCAAGACCGTAGGATCCTTCGCAGTGCCGTAGGGGACCGCACCGCCACTTCCCAGCAAATTAGGGACACTGTTGCTCCTGGGGTATCGGCGAGGACCATTCGCAACCGTCTCCATGAAGCTGGGCTACGGTCCCGCACACCGTTAGGCCGTCTTCCGCTCACGCCACAACATCGTGCAGCCCGCCTCCACTGGTGTCGCGACAGGCGTGAATGGAGGGACGAATGGAGACGTGTCGTCTTCAGCGATGAGAGTCGCTTCTGCCTTGGTGCCAATGATGTTAGTATGCGTGTTTGGCGCCGTGCCGGTGAGCGCCACAATCAGTACTGCATACGACCGAGGCACACAGGGCCAACACCCGGCATCATGGTGTGGGGAGCGATCTCCTACACTGGCCGTACACCACTGGTGATCGTCGAGGGGACACTGAATAGTGCACGGTACATCCAAACCGTCATCGAACCCATCGTTCTACCATTCCTAGACCGGCAAGGGAACTTGCTGTTAAAACAGGACAATGCACGTCCGCATGTATCCCGTGCCACACAACGTGCTCTAGAAGGTGTAAGTCAACTACCCTGGCCAGCAAGATCTCCGGATCTGTCCCCCATTGAGCATGTTTGGGACTGGATGAAGCGTCGTCTCACGCAGCCTGCACGTCCAGCAAGAATGCTGGTCCAACTGAGGCGCCAGGTGGAAATGGCACGGCAAGCCATTCCACAGGACTTCATCCAGCATCTCTACGATCGTCTCCATGGGAGAATAGCAGCCTGCATTGCTGCGAAAGGTGGATATACACTGTACTAGTGCCGACATTGTGCATGCTCTGTTGCCTGTGTCTATGTGCCTGTGGTTCTGTCAGTGTGATCATGTGATGTATCTGACCCCAGGAATGTGTCAATAAAGTTTCCCCTTCCTGGGACAATGAATTCACGGTGTTCTTATTTCAATTTCCAGGAGTGTATAACTAGTGTCACAGGAATGGTTCAAAACATAGACAGTAGGAAGAGTCAGTGTTCTTGTATTTAAGTCGGCATTGTGCCTTTTGTATTTAATTCTGATGCAATTTCTGTGTTTCATCGTCAATAAGAAGGTCCAAGGGATACAGTAAACCTGAAGTGAAGCATCGGAATCTACAACTAGTGTCACAGGATTGGTTCAAAACATAGACAGTAAGAAGAGACAGTCTTCTTGTACTTAAGTCGGCATTGTGCCTTTTCTATTTAATACCGATGCAATTTCTGTGTTTCATCGTCAGTAAGAAGGTCAGAGGGTTTCAGTAAACCTGAAGAGAAGCATCGGAATCTATAACTAGTGTCACTGGAATGGTTCGAAAAATAGACAGTAAGAGGAGTCAGTCTTCTTGTACTTATGTCGGCATTTTGCCTTTTGTATTTCATTCCGATGCAACTTCTGTGATTCATCGTCAATAAGAAGGTGCAAGGGATACAGTAAACCTGAAGTGAAGCATCGGACTCTATAACTAGTGTCACAGAAATGGATCAAAACATAGACAGTAGGAAGAGTCATTTTTCTTATACTTAAGTCGGCATTGTGCCTTTTGTATTTAATTCTGAAGCAATTTCTGTGTTTCATCGTCAATAAGAAGGACCCAGGGATACAGTAAACCTGAAGTGAAGCATCGGAATCTATAACTAGTGTCACAGGAATGGTTCGAAACATAGACAGTAGGAAGAGTCAGTCTTCTTGTACTTAAGTCGGCATTGTGCCTTTTGTATTTAATTCCGATGCAATTTCTGTGTTTCATCGTCAATAAGATAGTCCAAGGTATACAGTAAACCTGAAGTGAAGCATCGGAATCTATAACTAGTGTCACAGGAATGGTTCAGAACATAGTCAGTGAGAAGAGTCAGTCTTCTTGTACTTAAGTCGGCATTGTGACTTTTGTATTTAATTCCGATGCAATTTCTGTGTTTCACCTCTATAAGAATGTCCAAGGGATACAGTAAACCTGAAGTGAAGCATCGGAATCTATAACTAGTGTCACAGGATAGTCAGTAAGAAGAGTCAGTCTTTATGTACTTATTCGGCATTGTGCTTTTTGTATTTAATTCCGATGCAATTTGTGTGTTTCATCGTCAATAAGAAGGTCAGAGGGATTCAGTAAACCTGAAGAGAAGCATCGGAATCTATAACTAGTATCACTGGAATGGTTCGAAATATAGAGAGTAAGAAGAGTCAGTTTTCTTGTCCTTAAGTCGGCATTGTGCCCTTTGTATTTAATTCCGATGCAATTTCTGTGTTTCATCGGCAATAAGGTCAGACTGATACAGTAAACCTGAAGTGAAGCATCGGAATCTATAACTAGTGTCACAGCAATGGTTCAAAACATAGACAGTAAGAAAATTGAGTTTTCTTGTACTGGAATTGGCATTGTGCCTTTTGTATTTAATTCCGATGCAATTTCTGTGTTTCATCGTCAATAATAAGGTCAGAGGGATACAGTAAACCTGAAGTGAAGCATCGGAATCAAAACTAGTTTCACAGGAATAGTTCTAAATATAGTCAGTAAGAAGAGTCAGTCTTCTTGTACTTAAGTCGGCATTGTGCCTTTGTATTTAATTCCGATGCAATTTCTGTGTTTCATAGTCAATAAGAAGGTCCAAGGGATACAGTATACCTGGAGTGGAGCATCAGAATCTATAACTAGTGTCACAGGAATGGTTCGAAACATAGACAGTAGGAAGAGTCAGTCTTCTTGTACTTAAGTCGGCATTGTGCCTTTTGTATTTAACTCCGATGCAATTTCTGTGTTTCATCGTCAATAAGATAGTCCAAGGTATACAGTAAACCTGAAGTGAAGCATCGGAATCTATAACTAGTGTCACAGGAATGGTTCAGAACATAGTCAGTAAGAAGAGTCAGTCTTCTTGTACTTAAGTCGACATTTTGCCTTTTGTATTTAATTCCGAAGCAATTGCTGTGTTTCATCGTCAAGAAGAATGTCCAAGGGATACAGTAAACCTGAAGTGAAGCATCGGAATCTATAAGTAGTGTCACAGGAATGGTTCAAAGCATAGTCAGTAAGAAGAGTCAGTCTTCTTGTTATTAAGTCGGCTTTGTGAATTTTGTATTTAATTCCGATGCAATTTCTGTGTTTCATCGTCAATAAGAAGGTCCAAGGGAAACAGTAAACCTGAAGTGAAGCATCGGAATCTAAAACTAGTGTCACAGGAATGGTTCAAAACATAGTCAGTAAGAAGAGTCAGTCTTCTTGTCCTTAAGGCGGCATTGTGCCTTTTGTATTTAATTCCGATGCAATTTCTGTGTTTCATCGGCATTAAGGTCAGAGGGATACAGTAATCCTAAAGTGAAGCATCGGAATCTACAACTAGTGTAACAGGAATGGTTCAAAACATAGACAGTAGGAAGAGTCAGTCTTCTTGTACTTAAGTCGGCATTGTGCCTTTTGTATTTAATTCCGATGCAATTTCTGTGTTTCATCGTCAATAAGAAGGTCAGAGGGATACAGTAAACATGAAGTGAAGCAGCGGAATCTATAACTAGTGTCACAGGAATGGTTCAAAACATAGTCAGTAAGAGGAATCAGTCTTCTTGTACCTAAGTCGGCATTGTGGCTTTTGTATTTAACTCCGATGCAACTTCTGTGTTTCATCGTCAATAAGTAGGTCCAAGCGATACAGTAAACCGGAAGTTAAGCATCGGAATCTATAACTAGTGTCACAGGAATGGTTCAAATCATTGTCAATAAGAAGAGTCGGTCTTCATGTACATAAGTCGGCATTGTGCCATTTGTATTTAATTCCGATGCAATTTCTGTGTTATATCGTCAATAAGAAGGTCAGAGGGATACAGTAAACCGGAAGTGAAGCATCGGAACCTATAACTAGTGTCACAGGAATGGTTCAAAGCATAGTCAGGAAGAAGAGTCAGTCTTCTTGTCCTTAAGTCGGCATTGTGCCTTTTGTATTTAATTCCGATGCAATTTCTGTGTTTCATCGTCAATAAGAAGGTCCAAGGGATACAGTAAACCTGGAGTGAAGCATCGGAATCTATAACTAGAGTCACAGTAGTGGTTCAAATATTGACAGTAAGAAGAGTCAGTCTTCCTGTACTTAAGTCGGCATTGTGCCTTTTGTATTTAATTCCGATGCAATTTCTGTGTTTCATCGTCAATAAGAAGGTATAAGGGATACAGTAAACCTGAAGAGAAGCATCGGAATCTATAACTAGTGTCACTGCAACGGTTCGAAATATAGACAGTAAGAAGAGTCAGTCTTCTTGTCCTTAAGGCGGCATTGTGCCTTTTGTATTTAATTCCGATGCAATTTCTGTGTTTCATCGGCATTAAGGTCAGAGGGATACAGTAATCCTAAAGTGAAGCATCGGAATCTACAACTAGTGTCACAGGAATGGTTCAAAACATAGACAGTAGGAAGAGTCAGTCTTCTTGTACTTAAGTCGGCATTGTGCCTTTTGTATTTAATTCCGATGCAATTTCTGTGATTCATCGTCAATAAGAAGGTCCAAGGGATACAGTAAACCAGAAGTGAGGCATCGGACTCTATAACTAGTGTCACAGAAATGGATCAAACATAGGCAGTAGGAAGAGTCAGTTTTCTTATACTTAAGTCGGCATTGTGGCTATTGTATTTAATTCTGAAGCAATTTCTGTGTTTCATCGTCAATAAGAAGGACCAAGGGATACAGTAAACCTGAAGTTAAGCTTTGGAATCTATAACTAGTGTCACAGGAATGGTTGAAATCATAGACAGTAGGAAGAGTCAGTCTTCTTGTACTTAAGTCGGCATTGTGCCTTTTGTATTTAATTCCGATGCAATTTCTGTGTTTCATCGTCAATAAGATAGTCCAAGGTATACAGTAAACATGAAGTGAAGCATCGGAAACTATAACTAGTGTCACAGGAATGGTTCAGAACATAGTCAGTAAGAAGAGTAGGTCTCCATGTACTTAAGTCGGCAATGTGCCTATTGTATTTAAATCCGATGCAATTTCTGTGTTTCATCGTCAATAAGAAAGTACAAGGGATACAGTAAACCTGAAGTGAAGCATCGGAATCTACACTCCTGGAAATGGAAAAAAGAACACGTTGACACCGGTGTGTCAGACCCACCATACTTGCGCCGGACACTGCGAGAGGACTGTACAAGCAATGATCACACGCACGGCGCAGTGGACACACCAGGATCCGCGATGTTGGCCGTCGAATGGCGCTAGCTGCGCAGCATTTGTGCACCGCCGCCGTCAGTGTCAGCCAGTTTGCCGTGGCATACGGAGCTCCATCGCAGTCTTTAACATTGGTAGCATGCCGCGACAGCGTGGACGTGAGCCGTATGTGCAGTTGACGGACTTTTAGCGAGGGCGTATAGTGGGCATGCGGGAGGCCGGGTGGACGTACCGCCGAATTGCTCAACACGTGGGGCGTGAGGTCTCCACAGTACATCGATGTTGTCGCCAGTGGTCGGCGGAAGGTGCACGTGACCGTCGACCTGGGACCGGACCGCAGCGACGCACGGATGCACGCCAAGACCGTAGGATCCTTCGCAGTGCCGTAGGGGACCGCACCGCCACTTCCCAGCAAATTAGGGACACTGTTGCTCCTGGGGTATCGGCGAGGACCATTCGCAACCGTCTCCATGAAGCTGGGCTACGGTCCCGCACACCGTTAGGCCGTCTTCCACTCACGCCACAACATCGTGCAGCCCGCCTCCACTGGTGTCGCGACAGGCGTGAATGGAGGGACGAATGGAGACGTGTCGTCTTCAGCGATGAGAGTCGCTTCTGCCTTGGTGCCAATGATGGTAGTATGCGTGTTTGGCGCCGTGCCGGTGAGCGCCACAATCAGGACTGCATACGACCGAGGCACACAGGGCCAACACCCGGCATCATGGTGTGGGGAGCGATCTCCTACACTGGCCGTACACCACTGGTGATCGTCGAGGGGACACTGAATAGTGCACGGTACATCCAAACCGTCATCGAACCCATCGTTCTACCATTCCTAGACCGGCAAGGGAACTTGCTGTTCCAACAGGACAATGCACGTCCGCATGTATCCCGTGCCACACAACGTGCTCTAGAAGGTGTAAGTCAACTACCCTGGCCAGCAAGATCTCCGGATCTGTCCCCCATTGAGCATGTTTGGGACTGGATGAAGCGTCGTCTCACGCAGCCTGCACGTCCAGCACGAATGCTGGTCCAACTGAGGCGCCAGGTGGAAATGGCACGGCAAGCCGTTCCACAGGACTTCATCCAGCATCTCTACGATCGTCTCCATGGGAGAATAGCAGCCTGCATTGCTGCGAAAGGTGGATATACACTGTACTAGTGCCGACATTGTGCATGCTCTGTTGCCTGTGTCTATGTGGTTGTGGTTCTGTCAGTGTGATCATGTGATGTATCTGACCCCAGGAATGTGTCAATAAAGTTTCCCCTTCCTGGGACAATGAATTCACGGTGTTCTTATTTCAATTTCCAGGAGTGTATAACTAGTGTCACAGGAACGGTTCAAAACATAGACAGTAGGAAGAGTCAGTGTTCTTGTACTTAAGTCGGCATTGTGCCTTTTGTATTTAATTCTCATGCAATTTCTGTGTTTCATCGTCAATAAGAAGGTCCAAGGGATACAGTAAACCTGAAGTGAAGCATCGGAATCTACAACTAGTGTCACAGGATTGGTTCAAAACATAGACAGTAAGAAGAGACAGTCTTCTTGTACTTAAGTCGGCATTGTGCCTTTTGTATTTAATTCCGATGCAATTTCTGTGTTTCACCTCAATAAGAATGTCCAAGGGATACAGTAAACCTGAAGTGAAGCATCCGATTCTATAACTAGTGTCACAGGAATGGTTCAAATCATTGTCAGTAAGAAAAGTCGGTCTTCATGTACTTAAGTCGGCAATGTGCCTTTTGTATTTAATTCCGATGCAATTTCTGTGTTTCATCGTCAATAAGAAAGTACAAGGGATACAGTAAACCTGAAGTGAAGCATCGGAATCTACAACTAGTGTCACAGGATTGGTTCGAAACATAGACAGTAAGAAGAGTCAGTCTTCTTGTACTTAAGTCGGCATTGTGCGTTTTCTATTTAATACCGATGCAATTTCTGTGTTTCATCGGCAAAAAGGTCAGACTGATACAGTAAACCTGAAGTGAAGCATCGGAATCTATAACTAGTGTCACAGCAATGGTTCAAAACATAACCAGTAAGAAGATTGAGTTTTCTTGTACTGGAATCGGTATTGTGCCTTTTGTATTTAATTCCGATGCAATTTCTGTGTTTCATCGTCAATAAGAAGGTCCAAGGGATACAGTATACCTGGAGTGGAGCATCGGAATCTATAACTAGTGTCACAGGCATGGTTCAAAACATAGACAGTAAGAAGAGTCAGTCTTCGTGTACTTAAGTCGACATTTTGCATTTTGTATTTAATTCCGAAGCAATTGCTGTGTTTCATCGTCAAGAATAATGTCCAAGGGATACAGTAAACTTGAAGTGAAGCATCGGAATCTATAAGTAGTGTCACAGGAATGGTTCAAAACATAGTCAGTAAGAAGAGTCAGTTTTTCTTGTTATTAAGTCGGCTTTGTGAATTTTGTATTTAATTCCGATGCAATTTCTGTGTTTCATCGTCAATAAGAAGGTCCAAGGGATACAGTAATCCTAAAGTGAAGCATCGGAATCTACAACTAGTGTCACAGGAATGGTTCAAAACATAGACAGTAGGAAGAATCAGTCTTCTTGTACTTAAGTCGGCATTGTGCCTTTTGTATTTAATTCCGATGCAATGTCTGTGATTCATCGTCAATAAGAAGGTCCAAGGGATACAGTAAACCTGAAGTGAAGCTGCGGAATCTATAACTAGTGTCACAGGAATGGTTCAAAACATAGTCAGTAAGAGGTATAAGTCTTCTTGTACCTAAGTCGGCATTGTGCCTTTTGTATTTAACTCCGATGCAACTTCTGTGTTTCATCGTCAATAAGTAGGTCCAAGCGATACAGTAAACCGGAAGTTAAGCATCGGAATCTATAACTAGTGTCACACTAATGGATCAAAACAATGTCAGTAAGAAGAGTCATTCTTCTTGTCCTTAAGTCGGCATTGTGCCTTTTGTATTTAATTCCGATGCAATTTCTGTGTTTCATCGTCAATAAGAATGTCCAAGGGATACAGTAAACCTGAAGTGAAGCATCGGAATCTATAACTAGTGTCACAGGAATGGTTCAAATCATTGACAATAAGAAGAGTCGGTCTTCATGTACTTAAGTCGGCATTGTGCCTTTTGTGTTTAATTCCGATGCAATTTCTGTGCTTCACCGTCAATAAGAAGGTCAGAGGGATACAGTAAACCTGAAGTGAAGCATCGGAATCTATAACTAGTGTCACAGGAATGGTTCAAACATAGACAGTAAGAAGAGTCAGTCTTCATGTACTTAAGTCGGCATTTTGCCTTTTGTATTTAATTCCGATGCAATTTCTGTGTTCCATCGTCATAAGAATGTCAGAGGGATACAGTAAACCGGAAGTGAAGCATCGGAATCTATACCTAGTGTCACAGGAATGGCTCAAACATAGACAGTAGGAAGAGTCTGTCTTCATGTCCTTAAGTCGGCATTGTGCCTTTTCTATTTAATTCAGATGCAATTTCTGTGTTTCATCGTCAATATGAAGGTAAAAGGGATACAGTAAACCCGGAGTGAAGCATCGGAATCTATAACTAGTGTCACAGGAATGGTTCAAAACATAGACAGTAGGAAGAGTTAGTCTTCTTGTACTTAAGTCGGCATTGTGCCTTTTGTATTTAATTCCTATGCAATTTCTGTGTTTCATCGTCAATAAGAGGGTCCAAGGGATACAGTAAACCAGGAGTGAAGCATCGGAATCTATTACTAGTGTCACAGGAATGGTTCAAAACATAGACAGTATGAAGAGTCAGGCTTCTTACACTTAAGTCGACTTAGTACCTTTTCTATTTAATTCCGATGCAATTTCTGTGTTTCATCGTCAATAAGAAGGTCAGAGGGATACAATAAACCAGACGTGAAGCATCAGAATCTATGACTAGTGTCACAGGAATGATTCAAAACAAAGACAGTAAGAAGAGTCAGTCTTCTTGTCCTTAAGTCGGCATTGTGCCTTTTGTATTTAATTCCGATGAAATTTCTGTGTTTCATAGTCAATAAGAAGGTCCAAGGGATACAGTAAACCTGGAGTGTGTCATCGGAATCTATAACTAGTGTCACAGGAATGTTTCAAAACATAGACAGCAAGAAGAGTCAGTCTTCGTGTACATAAGTCGGCATTTAGCCTTTTGTATTTAATTCCGATGCAATTTCTGTGTTTCATCGTCATTAAGAAGCTCCAAGGTTTACAGTAAACCTGAGGTGAAGCATCGGAATCTATAACTAGTGTCACAGGAATGGTTCAAAACATAGTCAGTAAGAAGAGTCAGTCTTCTTGTACTTAAGTCGGCATTGTACCTTTTCTATTTAATTCCGATGCAATTTCTGTGTTTCATCGTCAAAAAGAAGGTCCAAGGGATACAGTAAACCTGGAGTGATGCATCGGAATCTATAAGTATTGTCACAGGAATGGTTCAAATCATAGACAGTAAGAAGAGTCAGTCTTCTTGTACTTAAGTCGACATTGTGCCTTTTCTATTTAATTCCGATGCAATTTCTGTGTTTCATCGTCAATAAGAAGGTCCAAGGGATACAGTAAACCTGAAGTGAAGCATCGGAATCTATAACTAGTGTCACAGGAATGGTTCAAATCGTAGACAGTAGGAAGAGTCAGTCTTCTTGTACTTAAGTCGGCATTGTGTCTTTTGTATTTAATTCCGATGCAATTTCTGTGTCCCATCATCAATGAGAAGGTCAGAGGGATACAGTATACCTGAAGTAAAGCATCGGAATCCGATACTAGTGTCACAGGAATGGTTCAAAACATAGACAGTAGGAAGAGTCAGTCTTCCTTTACGT
Source organism: Schistocerca piceifrons (assembly GCF_021461385.2). Lineage (NCBI taxonomy): Eukaryota > Metazoa > Arthropoda > Insecta > Orthoptera > Acrididae > Schistocerca > Schistocerca piceifrons. The sequence continues at coordinate 230,721 of NW_025728425.1, forward strand.
AAGTCGGCATTGTGCCTTTTGTATTTAATTCCGATGTAATTTCTGTGTTTCATCGTCAATAAGAAGGTCCAAGGTATACAGTAAACCTGAAGTGAAGCATCGGAATCTGTAACTAGTGTCACAGGAATGGTTCAAAACATAGTCAGTAAGAAGAGCCAGTCTTCTTGTACTTAAGTCGTTATTGTAACTTTTCTATTTAATTTCGATGCAATTTCTGTGTTTCATCGTCAATAAGAAGGTCCAAGGGATACAGAAAACCTGGAGTGTATCATCGGAATCTATAACTAGTGTCACAGGAATGGTTCAAACATAGACAGTAAGAAGAGTCAGTCTTCGTGTACATAAGTCGGCATTTAGACTTTTGTTTTTAATTCCGATGCAATTTCTGTGTTTCATCATCTATAAGAAGGTCCAAGAGATACAGTAAACCTGGAGTGATGCATCGGAATCTATAACTAGTGCCACAGGAATGGTTCAAAACATAGTCAGTAAGAAGAGTCAGTCTTCTTGTCCTTAAGTCGGCATAGTGCCTTTGGTATTTAATTCCGATGCAATTTCTGTGTTTCATCGTCAATAAGAAGGTCCAAGGGATACAGTAAACCTGGAGTGAAGCATCGGAATCTATAATTAGGGTCACAGGAATGGTTCAAAGCATAGACAGTAAGAAGAGTCAGTCTTCTTGAACTTAATTCTGCATTGTGCCTTTTGTATTCAATTCCGATGCAATTTCTATGTTTCATCGTCAATAAGAAGGTCCAAGGGATACAGTAAACCTGAAGTGAAGCATCGGAAATTATAACTAGTGTCACAGGAATGGTACAAAACAAAGTCAGCAAGAACAGTCAGTCTTCTTGTCCTTAAGTCGGCATTGAGCCTTTTGTATTTAATTCCGATGCAATTTCTGTGTTTAATCGTCAATAAGAAGGTCCAAGGGATACAGTAAACCTGAAGTGAAGCATCGGAATCTATAACAAGAGTCACAGTAGTGGTTCAAAACATAGACAGCAAGAAGAGTCAGTCTTCTTGTACTTAAGTCGGGATTGTGCCTTTTGTATTTAATTCCGATGCAATTTCTGTTTTTCATCGTCAATAAGAAGGTCCAAGGGATGCAGTAAACCTAGAGTGAAGCATCGGAATCTATAACTAGTGTGACAGGAATGGTTCAAACATAGACAGTAAGAAGAGTCAGACTTCTTGTACTTAAGTCGACTTTGTGCCTTTTCTATTTAATTCCGATGCAATTTCTGTTTTGCATCGTCAATAAGAAGGTCAGATGGATACAGTACATCTGGAGTGAACTAGTGTCACAGGAAGGGTTCAAACATAGACAGTAAGAAGAGTCAGTCTTCTTGTACTTAAGTCGGCATTGTGCCTTTTCTATTTAATTCCGATGCGATTTCTGTGTTTCATCGTCAATAAGAAGGTCAGAGGGATAATATAAACCTGAAGTGAAGCATCAGAATCTATAAGTAGTGTCACAGGAATGGTTCAAAACAAAGTCAGTAAGAAGAGTCTGTCTTCTTGTTCTTAATCGGCGTTGTGCCTTTTGTATTTAATTCCGCTGAAATTTCTGTGTTTAATCGTCAATAAGAAGGTCCAAGGGATACAGTAAACCTGGAGTGTATCATCGGAATCTATAACTAGTGTCACAGGAATGGTTCAAACATAGACAGTAAGAAGAGTCAGTCTTCGTGTACATAAGTCGGCATTTAGACTTTTGTATTTAATTCCAATGCAATTTCTGTGTTTCATCATCTATAAGAAGGTCCAAGGCTTACAGTAAACCTGAGGTGAAGCATCGGAATCTATATGTTTTGACCATTCCTGCGAGACTAGTTAGTCAGTAAGAAGAGTCAGTCTTCGTGCACTTAAGTCGGCATTGTACCTTTTCTATTTAATTCCGATGCAATTTCTGTGTTTCATCGTCAATAACAAGGTCCAAGGGATACAGTAAATCTGGAGTGAAGCATCGGATCTGTAACTAGTGTCAATGGAATGGTTCAAAACATAGACAGAAAGAAGAGTCAGTCTTCTTGTACTTAAGTCGGCATTGTGCCTTTTGTATTTAATTTCGATGCAATTTCTGTGTTTCATCGTCAATAAGAAGGTCAGAGGGATACAGTAAACCTGAAGTGAAGCATCGGAATCCATAGCTAGTTTCACAGGAATGGTTCAAAACATAGACAGTAGGAAGAGTCAGTCTTCTTGTACTTAAGTCGGCATTGTACCTTTTCTATTTAATTCCGATGCAATTTCTGTGCTTCATCGTCAATAAGAAGCTCCAAGGGATCCAGTAAACCTGGAGAGAAGCATCGGAATCTATAACTAGTGTCACAGGAATGGTTCAAAACGTAGAGAGTAAGAAGTGTCAGACCTCTTGTACTTAAGTCGTCATTGTGCCTTTTCTATTTAATTCCGAAGCAATTTCTGTGTTTCATCGTCAATAAGAAGGTCAGAGGGATACAATAAACCTGAAGTGAAGCATCGTAATCTATAACTAGTGTCACAGGAATGGTTCAAAACAAAGTCAGTAAGAAGAGTCAGTCTTCTTGTCCTTAAGTCGGCATTGTGACATTTTCATTTACTTCCGATGCAATTTCTGTGTTTCATTGTCAATAAGAAGGTCCAAGGGATACAGTAAACCTGGAGTGAAGCATCGGAATCTATAACTAGTGTCACAGGAATGGTTTAAAACATAGACAGTAAGAAGAGTCAGTCTTCGTGTACTTAAGTCGGCATTTTGCCTTTTGTATTTAATTCTGATGCAATTGCTGTGTTTCATCGTAAATAAGAAGGTCCATGGGATACAGTAAACCTGAAGTGAAGCATCGGAATCTATAACTAGTGTCACAGGAATGGTTCAAACATAGACAGTAAGAAGAGTCAGTCTTCATGTACTTAAGTCGGCATTTTGCCTTTTGTATTTAATTCCGATGCAATTTCTGTGTTCCATCGTCATAAGAATGTTAGAGGGATACAGTAAACCGGAAGTGAAGCATCGGAATCTATAACTAGTGTCACAGGAATGGCTCAAACATAGACAGTAGGAAGAGTCTGTCTTCATGTCCTTAAGTCGGCATTGTGCCTTTTCTATTTAATTCAGATGCAATTTCTGTGTTTCATCGTCAATATGAAGGTAAAAGGGATACAGTAAACCCGGAGTGAAGCATCGGAATCTATAACTAGTGTCACAGGAATGGTTCAAAACATAGACAGTAGGAAGAGTTAGTCTTTTGTACTGAAGTCGGCATTGTGTCTTTTGTATTTAATTCCTATGCAATTTCTGTGTTTCATCGTCAATAAGAGGGTCCAAGGGATACAGTAAACCAGGAGTGAAGCATCGGAATCTATAACTAGTGTCACAGGAATGGTTCAAAACATAGACAGTAAGAAGAGTCAGGCTTCTTACACTTAAGTCGACTTTGTACCTTTTCTATTTAATTCCGATGCAATTTCTGTGTTTCATCGTCAATAAGAAGGTCAGAGGGATACAATAAACCAGACGTGAAGCATCAGAATCTATGACTAGTGTCACAGGAATGATTCAAAACAAAGACAGTAAGAAGAGTCAGTCTTCTTGTCCTTAAGTCGGCATTGTGCCTTTTGTATTTAATTCCGATGAAATTTCTGTGTTTCATAGTCAATAAGAAGGTCCAAGGGATACAGTAAACCTGGAGTGTGTCATCGGAATCTATAACTAGTGTCACAGGAATGTTTCAAAACATAGACAGCAAGAAGAGTCAGTCTTCTTGTACTTAAGTCGGCATTGTACCTTTTCTATTTAATTCCGATGCAATTTCTGTGTTTCATCGTCAAAAAGAAGGTCCAAGGGATACAGTAAACCTGGAGTGATGCATCGGAATCTATAAGTATTGTCACAGGAATGGTTCAAATCATAGACAGTAAGAAGAGTCAGTCTTCTTGTACTTAAGTCGACATTGTGCCTTTTCTATTTAATTCCGATGCAATTTCTGTGTTTCTTCGTCAATACGAAGGTCAAAAGGATACAATAAACCTGAAGTGAAGCATCGGAATCTATAACTAGTGTCACAGGAATGGTTCAAAACATAGTCAGTAAGAAGAGTCAGTCTTCTTGTTCTTAAGTCGTTATTGTACCTTTTGTATTTAATTTCGATGCAATTTCTGTGTTTCATCGTCAATAAGAAGGTCCAAGGGATACAGTAAACCTGAAGTGAAGCATCGGAATCTATAACTAGTGTCACAGGAATGGTTCAAAACGTAGACAGTAGGAAGAGTCAGTCTTCTTGTACTTAAGTCGGCATTGTGTCTTTTGTATTTAATTCCGATGCAATTTCTGTGTCCCATCATCAATGAGAAGGTCAGAGGGATACAGTATACCTGAAGTAAAGCATCGGAATCCGATACTAGTGTCACAGGAATGGTTCAAAACATAGACAGTAGGAAGAGTCAGTCTTCCTTTACGTAAGTCGGCATTGTGCCTTTTGTATTTAATTCCGATGTAATTTCTGTGTTTCATCGTCAATAAGAAGGTCCAAGGTATACAGTAAACCTGAAGTGAAGCATCGGAATCTGTAACTAGTGTCACAGGAATGGTTCAAAACATAGTCAGTAAGAAGAGCCAGTCTTCTTGTACTTAAGTCGTTATTGTAACTTTTCTATTTAATTTCGATGCAATTTCTGTGTTTCATCGTCAATAAGAAGGTCCAAGGGATACAGTAAACCTGAAGTGAAGCATCGGAATCTATAACTAGTGTCACAGGAATGGTTCAAAACGTAGTCAGTAAGAAGAGTCAGTCTTCTTGTACTTTACTCGGTATTGTGCCTTTTCTATTTAATTCCGATGCAATTTCTGTGATTCATCGTCAATACGAAGTCGCAAGGGTTACAGAAAACCTGAAGTGAAGCATCGGAATCTATAACTAGTGTCACAGAAATGGTTCAAAACATAGACAGTAGAAGAGTCGGTCTTCTTGTACTTAAGTCGGCATTTTGCCTTTTGTATTTAATTCCGCTGCAATTTCTGCGTTTCATCGTCAAAAAGAAGGTCCACGGGAAGCAGTATACCTGAAGTGAAGCATCGGAATTTATAACTAGTGTCACTGGAATGGTTCAAAACATAGTCAGTAAGAAGAGTCAGTCTCCTTGTCCTTAAGTCGGCATTGTGCCTTTTGTATTTAATTCCGATCCTATTTCTGTGTTTCATCGGCAATAAGGTCAAAGGGATACAGAAAACCTGAAGAGAAGCATCGGAATCTATAACTAGCATCACAGGAATGGTTCAAAACATAGACAGTAGGAAGAATCAGTCTATTTAAACTTAAGTCGGCATTGTGCCTTTTGTATTTAATTCCGATGCAATTTCTGTGTTTCATCGACCATAAGAAGGTCAGTGGGATACAATAAAAATGATGTGAAGCATCGGAATCCAAAACTAATGTCACAGGAATGGTTCAAAACATAGACAGTAGGAAGAGACAGTCTTCTTGTACTTAAGTCGGCATTGTGCCTTTTGTATTTAATTCCGATGCAATTTCTGTGTTTCATCGTCAATAAGAAGGTCAGAGGGATACAGTAAACCAGAAGTGAAGCATCGGAATCCATAACTAGTGTCACTGGAATGGTTCAAAACATAGTCAGTAAAAAGGTTCAGTCTTCTTGTACTTAAGTCGGCATTGTGCCTTTTGTATTTAATTCTGATGCAATATCTGTGTTTCATCGTCAATAAGAAAGTCCAAGGTATACAGTAAACCTGGAGTGAAGCTTCGGAATCTATAAGTAGTGTCACAGGGACAGTTCAAAACATAGACAGTGAGATGATTTAGTATTCTTGTACTTAAGTCGGCATTGTGTTTTTGTATTTATTTCCGATGCAATTTCTGTGTTTCATCGTCAATAAGAAGGTCCAAGGCATACAGTAAACCTGAAGTGAGGCATTGGAATCTATAACTAGTGTCACGGGAATGGTTCAAAACATAGTCAGTAAGAAGAGTCAGTCTTCTTGTACTTGAGTCGGCATTGTACCTTTTCTATTTAATTCCGATGCAATTTCTGTGTTTCATCATCAATAAGAAGGTCCAAGGGATACAGTAAACCTGGAGTGATGCATCGGAATCTATAACTAGTGTCACAGGAATGGTTCAAAACATAGTCAGTAAGAAGAGTCAGTCTTCTTGTCCTTAAGTCGTCATAGTGCCTTTGGTATTTAATTCCGATGCAATTTCTGTGTTTCGTCGTCAATAAGAAGGTCCAAGGGATACAGTAAACCTGGAGTGAAGCATCGGAATCTATAACTAGGGTCACAGGAATGGTTCAAAACATAGACAGTAAGAAGAGTCAGTCTTCTTGTACTTAATTCTGCATTGTGCCTTTTGTATTTAATTCCGATGCAATTTCTATGTTTCTACGTCAATAAGAAGGTCCAAGGGATACAGTAAACCTGAAGTGAAGCATCGGAATTTATAACTAGTGTCACAGGAATGGTTCAAAACAAAGTCAGCAAGAACAGTCAGTCTTCTTGTCCTTAAGTCGGCATTGAGCCTTTTGTATTTAATTCCGATGCAATTTCTGTGTTTAATCGTCAGTACGAAGGTCCAAGGGATACAGTAAACCTGAAGTGAAGCATCGGAATCTATAACTAGAGTCACAGTAGTGGTTCAAAACATAGACAGCAAGAAGAGTCAGTCTTCTTGTACTTAAGTCGGGATTGTGCCTTTTGTATTTAATTCCGATGCAATTTCTGTTTTTCATCGTCAATAAGAAGGTCCAAGGGATACAGTAAACCTGGAGTGAAGCATCGGAATCTATAACTAGTGTCACAGGAATGGTTCAAACATAGACAGTAAGAAGAGTCAGACTTCTTGTACTTAAGTCGACTTTGTGCCTTTTCTATTTAATTCCGATGCAATTTCTGTTTTGCATCGTCAATAAGAAAGTCAGATGGATACAGTACATCTGGAGTGAACTAGTGTCACAGGAAGGGTTCAAACATAGACAGTAAGAAGAGTCAGTCTTCTTGTACTTAAGTCGGCATTGTGCCTTTTCTATTTAATTCCGATGCGATTTCTGTGTTTCATCGTCAATAAGAAGGTCAGAGGGATAATATAAACCTGAAGTGAAGCATCAGAATCTATAACTAGTGTCACAGGAATGGTTCAAAACAAAGTCAGTAAGAAGAGTCAGTCTTCTTGTTCTTAATCGGCGTTATGCCTTTTGTATTTAATTCCGCTGAAATTTCTGTGTTTAATCGTCAATAAGAAGGTCCAAGGGATACAGTAAACCTGGAGTGTATCATCGGAATCTATAACTAGTGTCACAGGAATGGTTCAAACATAGACAGTAAGAAGAGTCAGTCTTCGTGTACATAAGTCGGCATTTAGACTTTTGTATTTAATTCCGATGCAATTTCTGTGTTTCATCATCTATAAGAAGGTCCAAGGCTTACAGTAAACCTGAGGTGAAGCATCGGAATCTATATGTTTTGACCATTCCTGTGAGACTAGTTAGTCAGTAAGAAGAGTCAGTCTTCGTGCACTTAAGTCGGCATTGTAACATTTCTATTTAATTCCGATGCAATTTCTGTGTTTCATCGTCAATAACAAGGTCCAAGGGATACAGTAAACCTGGAGTGAAGCATCGGATCTGTAACTACTGTCAATGGAATGGTTCAAAACATAGACAGAAAGAAGAGTCAGTCTTCTTGTACTTAAGTCGGCATTGTGCCTTTTGTATTTAATTTCGATGCAATTTCTGTGTTTCATCGTCAATAAGAAGGTCAGAGGGATACAGTAAACCTGAAGTGAAGCATCGGAATCCATAGCTAGTTTCACAGGAATGGTTCAAAACATAGACAGTAGGAAGAGTCAGTCTTCTTGTACTTAAGTCGGCATTGTGTCTTTTGTATTTAATTCCGATGCAATTTCTGTGTTTCATCATCAATGAGAAGGTCAGAGGGATACAGTATACCTGAAGTAAAGCATCGGAATCCAATACTAGTGTCACAGGAATGGTTCAAAACATAGACAGTAGGAAGAGTCAGTCTTCTTGTACGTATGTCGGCATTGTGCCTTTTCTATTTAATTCCGATGTAATTTCTGTGTTTCATCGTCAATAAGAAAGTCCAAGGTATACAGTAAACCTGAAGTGAAGCATCGGAATCTATAACTAGTGTCACAGGAATGGTTCAAAACATAGTCAGTAAGAAGAGTCAGTCTTCTTGTACTTAAGTCTTCATTGTGCCTTTTCAATGCAATTCCGATGCTATTTCTGTGCTTCATCGTCAATAAGAAGCTCCAAGGGATCCAGTAAACCTGGAGAGAAGCATCGGAATCTATAACTAGTGTCACAGGAATGGTTCAAAACGTAGAGAGTAAGAAGTGTCAGACCTCTTGTACTTAAGTCGTCATTGTGCCTTTTCTATTTAATTCCGAAGCAATTTCTGTGTTTCATCGTCAATAAGAAGGTCAGAGGGATACAATAAACCTGAAGTGAAGCATCGTAATCTATAACTAGTGTCACAGGAATGGTTCAAAACAAAGTCAGTAAGAAGAGTCAGTCTTCTTGTCCTTAAGTCGGCATTGTGACATTTTCATTTACTTCCGATGCAATTTCTGTGTTTCATTGTCAATAAGAAGGTCCAAGGGATACAGTAAACCTGGAGTGAAGCATCGGAATCTATAACTAGTGTCACAGGAATGGTTTAAAACATAGACAGTAAGAAGAGTCAGTCTTCGTGTACTTAAGTCGGCATTTTGCCTTTTGTATTTAATTCTGATGCAATTGCTGTGTTTCATCGTAAATAAGAAGGTCCATGGGATACAGTAAACCTGAAGTGAAGCATCGGACACTATAACTAGTGTCACAGAAATGGTTCAAAACATAGACAGTAGAAGAGTCAGTCTTCTTGTACTTAAGTCGGCATTGTGCCTTTTGTATTTAATTCCGATGCAATTTCTATGTTTCAACGTCAATAAGAAGGTCCAAGGGAAACAGTATACCTGAAGTGGAGCATCGGAATACATAACTAGTGTCACAGCAATGGTTCAAATCATAGTAAGAGGTGTCAGTCTTCTTGTCCTTAAGTCGGCATTGTGCCTTTTGTATTTAATTCCGTTCCAATTTCTGTGTTTCATCGGCAAAAAGGTCAAAGGGATACAGTAAACCTGAAGTGAAGCATCGGAATCTATAACTAGTGTCACAGGAATGGTTCAAAACATAGACAGCAGGAAGAATCAGTCTTCTTGTACTTAATTCGGCATTGTGCCTTATGTATTTATTTCCGATGCAATTTCTGTGTTTCATCGACAATAAGAAGGTCAGAGGGATACAATAAACCTGAAGTGGAGCATCGGAATCCATAAGTAGTGTCACAGCAATGGTTCAAAACATAGTCAGTAAGAAGAGTCAGTCTTCTTGTCCTTAAGTCGGCATTGTGCCTTTTGTATTTAATTCCGTTCCAATTTCTGTGTTTCATCGGCAATAAGGTCAAAGGGATACAGTAAACCTGAAGTGAAGCATCGGAATCTATAAGTAGTGTCACAGGAATGGTTCAAAACATCGACAGTGGGAAGAATCAGTCTTCTTGTACTTAAGTCGGCATTGTGCCTTTTGTATTTATTTCTGATGCAATTTCTGTGTTTCATCGGCAATAAGAAGGCCCAAGGGATACAGTAAACCTGGAGTGAAGTATCGGAATCTATAAGTAGTGTCACAGGGACGATTCAAAACATAGACAGTAAGATGAGTCAGTATTCTTGTACTTAAGTCGGCATTGTGCTTTTTGTATTTATTTCCAATGCAATTTCTGTGGTTCATCGTGAATAAGAAGGTCCAAGGGATACAGTAAACCTCAAGTGAAGCATCGGAATCTATAACTAGTGTCACAGGAATGGTTCAAATCATAGTCAGTAGGAAGAGTCGGTCACCATGTACTTAAGTCGGCATTGAGTCTTTTGTATGTAATTTCGATGCAATTTCTGTGTTTCATCGTCAATAAGAAGGTCCAAGGGATACAGTAAACCCGGAGTGATGCATCGGAATCTATAACTAGTGTCGCGGGAATGGTTCAAAACATAGACAGTAAGAAGAGTCATTCTTCTTGTACTTAAGTCGACATTGTGCCTTTTCTATTTAATTCCGATGCAATTTCTGTGTTTCATCGTCAATAAGAAGGTCAGAGGGATACAATAAACCTGAAGTGAAGCATCGGAATCTATAACTAGTGTCACAGGAATGGTTCAAAATATAGTCAGTAAGAAGAGTCAGTCTTCTAGTACTTAAGTCGGCATTGTACGTTTTCTATTTAATTCCGATGCAATTTCTGTGATTCATCGCCAATAAGAAGTCCCAAGGGTTACAGAAAACCTGAAGTGAAGCATCGGACTCTATAACTAGTGTCACAGAAATGGTTCAAATCATAGACAGTAGAAGAGTCGGTCTTCTTGTACTTAAGTCGGCATTGTGCCTTTTGTATTTAATTCCGATGCAATTTCTGTGTTTCATCGTCAAAAAGAAGGTCCATGGGAAACAGTATACCTGAAGCGAAGCATCGGAATCTATAACTAGTGTCACAGGAATGGTTCAAAACGTAGTCAGTAAGAAGAGTCAGTCTTCTTGTCCTTAAGTCGGCATTGTGCCTTTTGTATTTAATTCCGATACTATTTCTGTGTTTCATCAGCAATCAGGTCAAAGGGATACAGTAAACCTGAAGTGAAGCATCAGAATCTATAACTAGTGTCACAGGAATGGTTCAAAACATAGACAGTAAGAAGAGTCAATCTTCTTGTACTTAATTCTGCATTGTGCCTTTTGTATTTAATTCCGATGCAATTTCTGTGTTTCATCGTCAATAAGAAGGTCCAAGGGATACAGTACACCTGAAGTGAAGCATCGGAATCTATAACTAGTGTCACAGGAATGGTTCAGAACATAGACAGTAGGAAGAGTCAGTCTTCTTGTACTTAAGTCGGCATTGTGCCTTTTGTATTTAATTCCGATGCAATTTCTGTGTTTCATCGTCAATAAGAAGGTCCAAGGCATACAGTAAACCTGAAGTGAAGCATCGGAATCTATAACTAGTGTCACAGGAATGGTTCAAAACATAGTCAGTAAGAAGAGTCAGTCTTCTTGTCCTTAAGTCGGCATTGTGCCTTTTGTATTTAAGTCCGATGCAATTTCTGTGTTTCATGGTCAATAAGAAGGTCCAAGGGATACAGTAAACCTGTAGTGAAGCATCGGAATATATAATTAGTGTCACAGGAATGGTTCAAAAAATAGACAGTAAGAAGAGTCAATCTTCTTGTACTTAATTCTGCATTGTGCCTTTTGTATTTAATTCCGATGCAATTTCTGTGTTTCATCGTCAATAAGAAGGTCCAAGGGATACAGTAAACCAGAAGTGAAGCATCGGAATTCATAACTAGTGTCACAGGAATGGTTCAAAACATAGTCAGTAAGGAGATCAGTCTTCTTGTACTTAAGTCGGCATTGTGCCTTTTGAGTTTAATTCCGATGCAATTTTTGTGTTTCATCGTCAATAAGAAGGACCAAGGGATACAGTAAACCTGGAGTGAAGCATCGGAATCTATAACTAGTGTCACAGGGATAGTTCAAAACATAGACAGTAAGAAGAGTCAGTCTTCTTGTACTTAAGTCGGCATTGTGCCTTTTCTATTTAATTCCGATGCAATTTCTGTGTTTCATCGTCAATAAGAAGGTCAGAGGGATACAATAAACTTGAAGTGAAGCATCGGAATCTATAGCTAGTGTCACAGGAATGTTTCAAAACATAGACAGTATGAAGAGTCAGTCTTCTTGTACTTAAGTCGGCATTGTTCCCTTTCTATTTAATTCCGATGCAATTCCTGTGTTTCATCGTCAATAAGAAGGTCAGAGGGATATAGTAAACCTGGAGTGAAGCATCGGAATCTATAACTATTGTCACAGGAATGGTTCAAAACATAGTCAGTAAGGAGAGTCAGTCTTCTTGTACTTACGTCCATATTGCGCCTTTTCTGTTTAATTCCGATGCTATTTCAGTGTTTCATCGTCAATAAGAAGGTCAGAGGGATGCAATGAACCTGAAGTGAAGCATCGGAATCTATAACCAGTCTCACAGGAATGGTTCAAAACAAAGTCAGTAAGATGAGTCAGTCTTCTTGCACTTAATTCTGCTTTGAGCCTTTTGTATTTAATTCCGATGCAATTTCTGTGTTTCATCGTCAACAAGAAGGACCAAGGGAAACAGTAAACCTGAAGTGAAGCATCGGAATCTATAACTAGTGTTACAGGAATGGTTCAAAACATAGTCAGTAAGAAGAGTCAGTCTTCTTGTACTTAAGTCGGCATTGTGCCTTTTTTATTTAATTCCGATGCAATTCCTGTGTTTCATCGTCAATACGAAGGTCCATGGGATACAGTAAACCTGGAGTGAAGTATCACAATCTATAACTAGTGTCACAGGAATGGTTCAAAACATAGACAGTAAGAAGCGTCAGTCTTCTTGTACTTACGTCGACATTGTGCCTTTTCTATTTAATTCCGATGCAATATCTGTGTTTCATCGTCAATAAAAAGGTCAGATGTATACAATAAACCTGAAGTGAAGCATCGGAATCGATAGCTAGTGTCACAGGATTGGTACAAATCATAGTCAGTAAGAAGAGTCAGTCTTCTTGTCCTTAAGTCGGCATTGTGCCTTTTGTATTTAAGTCCGATGCAATTTCTGTGTTTCATCGTCAATAAGAAGGTCCAAGGGATACAGTAAACCTGTAGTGAAGCATCGGAATATATAATTAGTGTCACAGGAATGGTTCAAAACATAGACAGTAAGAAGAGTCAATCTTCTTGTACTTAATTCTGCATTGTGCCTTTTGTATTTAATTCCGATGCAATTTCTGTGTTTCGTCGTCAATACGAAGGTCCAAGGGATACAGTAAACCTGAAGTGAAGCATCGGAATTCATAACTAGTGTCACAGGAATGGTTCAAAACATAGTCAGTAAGGAGAGTCGGTCTTCTTGTACTTAAGTCGGCATTGTGCCTTTTGAGTTTAATTCCGATGCAATTTTTGTGTTTCATCGTCAATAAGAAGGACCAAGGGATACAGTAAACCTGGAGTGAAGCATCGGAATCTATAACTAGTGTCACAGGGATATTTCAAAACATAGACAGTAAGAAGAGTCAGTCTTCTTGTACTTAAGTCGGCATTGTGCCTTTTCTATTTAATTCCGATGCAATTTCTGTGTTTCATCGTCAATAAGAAGGGCTGAGGGATACAGTAATCCTAAAGTGAAGCGTCGGAATCTATAACTAGTGTCACAGGAATGGTTCAAAACAAAGTCAGTAAGAAGAGCCAGTCCTCTTGTCCTTAAGTCGGCATTGTGACTTTTGTATTTAATTCCGATGCAATTTCTGTGTTTCGTCGTCAATAAGAAGGTCCAAGGGATACAGTAAACCTGGAGTGTAGCATCGGAATCTATAACTAGTTTTAGAGGAATGGTTCAAAGCATAGACAGTAAGAAGAGTCAGTCTTCGTGTACCTAAGTCGGCATTTTGCCTTTTGTGTTTAATTCCGATTTAATTTCTGTGTTTCATCGTCAATAAGAAGGTCCAAGGGATACAGTAAACCTGAGGTGAAGCATCGGAATTTATAACTAGTGTCACAGGAATGGTTCAAACATAGTCAGTAAAAAGAGTCAGTCTTCTTGTACTTAAGTCGGCATTCTACCTTTTCTATTTAATTTCGATGCAATTGCTGTGTTTCATCGTCAATGACAAGGTGCAAGGGATACAGTAAACCTGGAGTGAAGCATCGGAATCTATAACTAGTGTCAATGGAATGGTAAAATTCATAGACACTAATAAGAATTAGTCTTCTTGTACTTAAGTCGGCATTGTGCCTTTTTTATTTAATTCCGATACAATATCTGTGTTTCATCGTCAATAAGAACGCAGAGGTATACAATAAACCTGAAGTGAAGCATCGGAATCGATAGCTAGTGTCACAGGAATGCTACAAATCATAGTCAGTAAGAAGAGTCAGTCTTCTTGCCCCTAAGTCGGCATTGTGCCTTTTGTATTTAAGTCCGATGCAATTTCTGTGTTTCATCGTCAACAAGAAGGTCCAAGGGATACAGTAAACCTGTAGTGAAGCATCGGAATATATAATTAGTGTCACAGGAATGGTTCAAAACATAGACAGTAAGAAGAGTCAATCTTCTTGTACTTAATTCTGCATTGTGCTTTTTGTATTTAATTCCGATGCAATTTCTGTGTTTCATCGTCAATACGAAGGTCCAGGGGATACAGTAAACCTGAAGTGAAGCATCGGAATTCATAACTAGTGTCACAGGAATGGTTCAAAACATAGTCAGTAAGGAGAGTCGGTCTTCTTGTACTTAAGTCGGCATTGTGCCTTTTGAGTTTAATTCCGATGCAATTTTTGTGTTTCATCGTCAATAAGAAGGACCAAGGGATACAGTAAACCTGGAGTGAAACATCGGAATCTATAACTAGTGTCACAGGGATAGTTCAAAACATAGACAGTAAGAAGAGTCAGTCTTCTTGTACTTCAGTCGGCATTGTGCCTTTTCTATTTAATTCCGATGCAATTTCTGTGTTTCATCGTCAATAAGAAGGGCTGAGGGATACAGTAATCCTAAAGTGAAGCGTCGGAATCTATAACTAGTGTCACAGGAATGGTTCAAAACAAAGTCAGTAAGAAGAGCCAGTCTTCGTGTACCTAAGTCGGCATTTTGCCTTTTGTGTTTAATTCCGATTTAATTTCTGTGTTTCATCGTCAATAAGAAGGTCCAAGGGATACAGTAAACCTGCGGTGAAGCATCGGAATTTATAACTAGTGTCACAGGAATGGTTCAAACATAGTCAGTAAAAAGAGTCAGTCTTCTTGTACTTAAGTCGGCATCGTACCTTTTCCATTTAATTTCGATGCAATTTCTGTGTTTCATCGTCAATGACAAGGTGCAAGGGATACAGTAAACCTGGAGAGAAGCATCGGAATCTATAACTAGTGTCAATGGAATGGTAAAATTCATAGACACTAATAAGAATTAGTCTTCTTGTACTTAAGTCGGCATTGTGCCTTTTGTATTTAATTCCGATGCAATATCTGTGTTTCATCGTCAATAAGAAGGCAGAGGGTTACAGTAAACCTGAAGTAAAGCATCGGAATCTATAGATAGTGTCACAGGAATGGTTCAACACATAGTCAGTAAGAAGAGTCAGACTTCTTGTCCTTAAGTCGGCATTGTGCCTTTTGTATTTAATTCCGATGCAATTTCTGAATTTCATCATCAATAGGAAGGTCCAAGGGATACATTAAACCTGGAGTGGGGCATCGGAATCTATAACTAGTGTCACAGGAATGGTTCAAAACATAGACAGTAAGAAGAGTCAGTCTCCTTGTACTTAATTCTGCATTGTGCCTTTTGTATTTAATTCCGATGCAATTTCTGTGTTTCATCGTCAATAAGAAGGTCCAAGGGATACAGTAAACCTGAAGTGAAGCATCGGAATTCATAACTAGTGTCACAGGAATGGTTCAAAACATAGTCAGTAAGGAGAGTCAGTCTTCTTGTACTTAAGTCGGCATTGTGCCTTTTGAGTTTAATTCCGATGCAATTTTTGTGTTTCATCGTCAATAAGAAGGACCAAGGGATACAGTAAACCTGGAGTGAAGCATCGGAATCTATAACTAGTGTCACAGGGATAGTTCAAAACATAGACAGTAAGAAGAGTCAGTCTTCTTGTACTTAAGTCGGCATTGTGCCTTTTCTATTTAATTCCGATGCAATTTCTGTGTTTCATCGTCAATAAGAAGGTCAGAGGGATACAGTAAACTTGAAGTGAAGCATCGGAATCTATAGCTAGTGTCACAGGAATGTTTCAAAACATAGACAGTATGAAGAGTCAGTCTTCTTGTACTTAAGTCGGCATTGTTCCCTTTCTATTTAATTCCGATGCAATTCCTGTGTTTCATCGTCAATAAGAAGGTCAGAGGGATATAGTAAACCTGGAGTGAAGCATCGGAATCTATAACTATTGTCACAGGAATGGTTCAAAACATAGTCAGTAAGGAGAGTCAGTCTTCTTGTACTTACGTCCATATTGCGCCTTTTCTGTTTAATTCCGATGCTATTTCAGTGTTCATCGTCAATAAGAAGGTCAGAGGATGCAATAAACCTGAAGTGAAGCATCGGAATCTATAACCAGTCTCACAGGAATGGTTCAAAACAAAGTCAGTAAGATGAGTCAGTCTTCTTGCACTTAATTCTGCTTTGTGCCTTTTGTATTTAATTCCGATGCAATTTCTGTGTTTCATCGTCAACAAGAAGGACCAAGGGAAACAGTAAACCTGAAGTGAAGCATCGGAATCTATAACTAGTGTTACAGGAATGGTTCAAAACATAGTCAGTAAGAAGAGTCAGTCTTCTTGTACTTAAGTCGGCATTGTGCCTTTTTTATTTAATTCCGATGCAATTCCTGTGTTTCATCGTCAATACGAAGGTCCCATGGGATACAGTAAACCTGGAGTGAAGTATCACAATCTATAACTAGTGTCACAGGAATGGTTCAAAACATAGACAGTAAGAAGCGTCAGTCTTCTTGTACTTACGTCGACATTGTGCCTTTTCTATTTAATTCCGATGCAATATCTGTGTTTCATCGTCAATAAAAAGGTCAGATGTATACAATAAACCTGAAGTGAAGCATCGGAATCGATAGCTAGTGTCACAGGATTGGTACAAATCATAGTCAGTAAGAAGAGTCAGTCTTCTTGTCCTTAAGTCGGCATTGTGCCTTTTGTATTTAAGTCCCGATGCAATTTCTGTGTTTCATCGTCAATAAGAAGGTCCAAGGGATACAGTCAACCTGTAGTGAAGCATCGGAATATATAATTAGTGTCACAGGAATGGTTCAAAACATAGACAGTAAGAAGAGTCAATCTTCTTGTACTTAATTCTGCATTGTGCCTTTTGTATTTAATTCCGATGCAATTTCTGTGTTTCATCGTCAATACGAAGGTCCAAGGGATACAGTAAACCTGAAGTGAAGCATCGGAATTCATAACTAGTGTCACAGGAATGGTTCAAAACATAGTCAGTAAGGAGAGTCGGTCTTCTTGTACTTAAGTCGGCATTGTGCCTTTTGAGTTTAATCTCCGATGCAATTTTTGTGTTTCATCGTCAATAAGAAGGACCAAGGGATACAGTAAACCTGGAGTGAAGCATCGGAATCTATAACTAGTGTCACAGGGATATTTCAAAACATAGACAGTAAGAAGAGTCAGTCTTCTTGTACTTAAGTCGGCATTGTGCCTTTTCTATTTAATTCCGATGCAATTTCTGTGTTTCATCGTTAATAAGAAGGGCTGAGGGATACAGTAATCCTAAAGTGAAGCGTCGGAATCTATAACTAGTGTCACAGGAATGGTTCAAAACAAAGTCAGTAAGAAGAGCCAGTCCTCTTGTCCTTAAGTCGGCATTGTGACTTTTGTATTTAATTCCGATGCAATTTCTGTGTTTCGTCGTCAATAAGAAGGTCCAAGGGATACAGTAAACCTGGAGTGTAGCATCGGAATCTATAACTAGTTTTAGAGGAATGGTTCAAAGCATAGACAGTAAGAAGAGTCAGTCTTCGTGTACCTAAGTCGGCATTTTGCCTTTTGTGTTTAATTCCGATTTAATTTCTGTGTTTCATCGTCAATAAGAAGGTCCAAGGGATACAGTAAACCTGAGGTGAAGCATCGGAATTTATAACTAGTGTCACAGGAATGGTTCAAACATAGTCAGTAAAAAGAGTCAGTCTTCTTGTACTTAAGTCGGCATTCTACCTTTTCTATTTAATTTCGATGCAATTGCTGTGTTTCATCGTCAATGACAAGGTGCAAGGGATACAGTAAACCTGGAGTGAAGCATCGGAATCTATAACTAGTGTCAATGGAATGGTAAAATTCATAGACACTAATAAGAATTAGTCTTCTTGTACTTAAGTCGGCATTGTGCCTTTTGTATTTAATTCCGATACAATATCTGTGTTTCATCGTCAATAAGAACGCAGAGGTATACAATAAACCTGAAGTGAAGCATCGGAATCGATAGCTAGTGTCACAGGAATGCTACAAATCATAGTCAGTAAGAAGAGTCAGTCTTCTTGTCCCTAAGTCGGCATTGTGCCTTTTGTATTTAAGTCCGATGCAATTTCTGTGTTTCATCGTCAACAAGAAGGTCCAAGGGATACAGTAAACCTGTAGTGAAGCATCGGAATATATAATTAGTGTCACAGGAATGGTTCAAAACATAGACAGTAAGAAGAGTCAATCTTCTTGTACTTAATTCTGCATTGTGCTTTTTGTATTTAATTCCGATGCAATTTCTGTGTTTCATCGTCAATACGAAGGTCCAGGGGATACAGTAAACCTGAAGTGAAGCATCGGAATTCATAACTAGTGTCACAGGAATGGTTCAAAACATAGTCAGTAAGGAGAGTCGGTCTTCTTGTACTTAAGTCGGCATTGTGCCTTTTGAGTTTAATTCCGATGCAATTTTTGTGTTTCATCGTCAATAAGAAGGACCAAGGGATACAGTAAACCTGGAGTGAAACATCGGAATCTATAACTAGTGTCACAGGGATAGTTCAAAACATAGACAGTAAGAAGAGTCAGTCTTCTTGTACTTAAGTCGGCATTGTGCCTTTTCTATTTAATTCCGATGCAATTTCTGTGTTTCATCGTCAATAAGAAGGGCTGAGGGATACAGTAATCCTAAAGTGAAGCGTCGGAATCTATAACTAGTGTCACAGGAATGGTTCAAAACAAAGTCAGTAAGAAGAGCCAGTCTTCGTGTACCTAAGTCGGCATTTTGCCTTTTGTGTTTAATTCCGATTTAATTTCTGTGTTTCATCGTCAATAAGAAGGTCCAAGGGATACAGTAAACCTGCGGTGAAGCATCGGAATTTATAACTAGTGTCACAGGAATGGTTCAAACATAGTCAGTAAAAAGAGTCAGTCTTCTTGTACTTAAGTCGGCATCGTACCTTTTCCATTTAATTTCGATGCAATTTCTGTGTTTCATCGTCAATGACAAGGTGCAAGGGATACAGTAAACCTGGAGAGAAGCATCGGAATCTATAACTAGTGTCAATGGAATGGTAAAATTCATAGACACTAATAAGAATTAGTCTTCTTGTACTTAAGTCGGCATTGTGCCTTTTGTATTTAATTCCGATGCAATATCTGTGTTTCATCGTCAATAAGAAGGCAGAGGGTTACAGTAAACCTGAAGTAAAGCATCGGAATCTATAGATAGTGTCACAGGAATGGTTCAACACATAGTCAGTAAGAAGAGTCAGACTTCTTGTCCTTAAGTCGGCATTGTGCCTTTTTGTATTTAATTCCGATGCAATTTCTGAATTTCATCATCAATAAGAAGGTCCAAGGGATACATTAAACCTGGAGTGGGGCATCGGAATCTATAACTAGTGTCACAGGAATGGTTCAAAACATAGACAGTAAGAAGAGTCAGTCTCCTTGTACTTAATTCTGCACTGTGCCTTTTGTATTTAATTCCGATGCAATTTCAGTGTATCATCGTCAATAAGAAGGTCCAAGGGATATAGTAAACCTGAAGTGAAGCATCGGAATTTATAACTAGTGTCACAGGAATGGTTCAAAACATAGTCAGTAAGAAGAGTCAGTCTTCTTGTACATAAGTCCGCATTGTGCCTTTTCTATTTAATTCCGATGCAATTTCTGTGTTTCATCGTCAATAAGAAGGACCAAGGGATACAGTAAACCTGGAGTGAGGCATCGGAGCCTATAAGTAGTGTCACATATCTGGTTCAAAGATAGACAGTAATAAGAGTCAGTCTTTTTGAACTTAATTCGGCATTGTGCCGTTTGCATTTAATTCCGATGCAATTTCTGTGTTTCATCATCAGTAAGAAGGTCAGAGGGATACAGTAAACCTGAAGTGAAGCATCGGAATCCATAACTAGTGTCACAGCAATGGTTCAAAACATAGTCAGTAAGAAGAGTTAGTCTTCTTGTACTTATGTCGGCATTGTGCTTTTTGTATTTAATTCCGATGCAATTTCTGTGTTTCATCGTCAATATGAAGGGTCCAAGGGATACAGTAAACCTGGACTGAAGCATCGGAATTCATAACTAGTGTCACAGGAATGGTTCAGAACATAGTCAGTAAGGAGAGTCAGTCTTCTTGTACTTAAGTCGGCATTGTGCCTTTTGAGTTTAGTTCCGATGCAATTTTTGTGTTTCATCGTGTCAAGATGAAGGTCCAAGGGATACAGTAAACCTGGAATGAAGCATCGGAATCTATAACTAGTGTCAATGGTATGGTTCAAAACATAGACACTAAGAAGAGTCAGTCTTCTTGTACTTAAGTCGGCATTGTGCCGTTTGTATTTAATTACGATGCAATTTCTGTGTTTCAACGTCATTAAGAAGGTCAGAGGGATACAGTAAACCTGAAGATAAGCATCGGAATCTATAGCTAGTGTCACAGGAATGGTTCAAATCATAGTCAGTAAGAAGAGTCAGTCTTCTTGTACTTAAGTCGGCATTGTGCCTTTTCTATTTAATTCCGATGCAATTTCTGTGTTTCATCGTCAATAAGAAGGTCGGAGGGATACAGTAATCCTGAAGTGTAGCATCGGAATCTATAACTAGTGTCACAGGAATGGTTCAAAACAAAGTCAGTAAGAAGAGTCAGTCTTCTTGTACTTGAGTCGGCATTGTGCCTTTTCTATTTAATTCCGATGCAATTTCTGTGTTTCATCGTCAATAAGAAGGACCAAGTGATACAGTAAACCTGGAGTGAAGCATCGGATTCTATAACTAGTGTCACAGGACTGGTTCAAAAATAGACAGTAATAAGAGTCAGTCTTCTTGAACTTAATTCGGCATTGTGCCTTTTGTGTTTAATTTCCGATGCCATTTCTGTGTTTCATCGTCAATACCAAGGTCAGAGGGATACAGTAAACCTGAAGTGAAGCATCGGAATCCATAACTAGCGTCACAGGAATGGTTGCACAACATAGTCAGTAAGAAGAGTTATTCTTCTTGTACTTAAGTCGGCATAGTAGCCTTATCTATTTAATTCCGATGCAATTTGTGTGTTTCATCGTCAATAAGAAGGTCCAAGGGATACAGTAAACCTGGAGTGAAGCATCGGAATCTATAACTAGTGTCAATGGTATGGTTCAAAACATAGGCAGTAAGAAGAGTTAGTCTTCTTGTACTTAAGTCGGCATTGTGCCTTTTGTATTTAATTCCGATGCAATTTCTGTGTTTCATCGTCAATAAGAAGGTCCAAGGGATACAGTAAACCTGAAGTGAAGCATCGGAATTCATAACTAGTGTCACAGGAATGGTTCAGAACATAGTCAGTAAGGAGAGTCAGTCTTCTATGTACTTAAGTCGGCATTGTGCCTTTTGAGTTTAGTTCCGATGCAATTTTTGTGTTTCATCGTCAATAAGAAGGACCAAGGGATACAGTAAACCTGGAGTGAAGCATCGGAATCTATAACTAGTGTCACAGGGATAGTTCAAAACATAGACAGTAAGAAGAGTCAGTCTTCTTGTACTTAAGTCGGCATTGTGCCTTTTCTATTTAATTCCGATGCAATTTCTGTGTTTCATCGTCAATAAGAAAGTCAGAGGGATACAGTAAACTTGAAGTGAAGCATCGGAATCTATAGCTAGTGTCACAGGAATGTTTCAAAACATAGACAGTATGAAGAGTCAGTCTTCTTGTACTTAAGTCGGCATTGTTCCCTTTCTATTTAATTCCGATGCAATTCCTGTGTTTCATCGTCAATAAGAAGGTCAGAGGGATATAGTAATCCTGAAGTGAAGCATCGGAATCTATAACTAGTGTCACAGGAATGGTTCAAAACAAAGTCAGTAAGATGAGTCAGTCTTCTTGCACTTAATTCTGCTTTGTGCCTTTTGTATTTAATTCCGATGCAATTTCTGTGTTTCATCGTCAACAAGAAGGACCAAGGGAAACAGTAAACCTGAAGTGAAGCATCAGAATCTATAACTAGTGTTACAGGAATGGTTCAAAACATAGTCAGTAAGAAGAGTCAGTCTTCTTGTACTTTAGTCGGCATTGTGCTTATTGTATTTAATTTCGATGCTATTTCTGTGTTTCATCGTGAATAAGAATGTCCAAGCGATACAGTAAATATGAAGTGAAGCCTCGGAATCTATAACTAGTGTCACAGGGATGGTTCAAAACATAGACAGTAAGAAGAGTCAGTCTTCTTGTACTTAAGTCGGCATTGTGCCTTTTCTATTTAATTCCGATGCAATTTCTGTGTTTCATCGTCAATAAGAAGGTCAGAGGGATACAGTAATCCTGAAGTGAAGCATCGGAATCTATAACTAGTGTCACAAAAATGGTTCAAAACATAGTGAGTAAGAAGAGTCAGTCTTCTTGTACTTAAGTCGGCATTGTGCCTTTTTTATTTAATTCCGATGCAATTCCTGTGTTTCATCGTCAATACGAAGGTCCATGGGATACAGCAAACCTGGAGTGAAGTATCACAATCTATAACTAGTGTCACAGGAATGGTTCAAAACATAGACAGTAAGAAGCGTCAGTCTTCTTGTACTTACGTCGACATTGTGCCTTTTCTATTTAATTCCGATGCAATATCTGTGTTTCATCGTCAATAAAAAGGTCAGATGTATACAATAAACCTGAAGTGAAGCATCGGAATCGATAGCTAGTGTCACAGGATTGGTACAAATCATAGTCAGTAAGAAGAGTCAGTCTTCTTGTCCTTAAGTCGGCATTGTGCCTTTTGTATTTAAGTCCGATGCAATTTCTGTGTTTCATCGTCAATAAGAAAGTCCAAGGGATACAGTAAACCTGTAGTGAAGCATCGGAATATATAATTAGTGTCACAGGAATGGTTCAAAACATAGACAGTAAGAAGAGTCAATCTTCTTGTACTTAATTCTGCATTGTGCCTTTTGTATTCAATTCCGATGCAATTGCTGTGTTTCATCGTCAATACGAAGGTCCAAGGGATACAGTAAACCTGAAGTGAAGCATCGGAATTCATAACTAGTGTCACAGGAATGGTTCAAAACATAGTCAGTAAGGAGAGTCGGTCTTCTTGTACTTAAGTCGGCATTGTGCCTTTTGAGTTTAATTCCGATGCAATTTTTGTGTTTCATCGTCAATAAGAAGGACCAAGGGATACAGTAAACCTGGAGTGAAGCATCGGAATCTATAACTAGTGTCACAGGGATATTTCAAAACATAGACAGTAAGAAGAGTCAGTCTTCTTGTACTTAAGTCGGCATTGTGCCTTTTCTATTTAATTCCGATGCAATTTCTGTGTTTCATCGTCAATAAGAAGGGCTGAGGGATACAGTAATCCTAAAGTGAAGCGTCGGAATCTATAACTAGTGTCACAGGAATGGTTCAAAGCAAAGTCAGTAAGAAGAGCCAGTCCTCTTGTCCTTAAGTCGGCATTGTGACTTTTGTATTTAATTCCGATGCAATTTCTGTGTTTCGTCGTCAATAAGAAGGTCCAAGGGATACAGTAAACCTGGAGTGTAGCATCGGAATCTATAACTAGTTTTAGAGGAATGGTTCAAAGCATAGACAGTAAGAAGAGTCAGTCTTCGTGTACCTAAGTCGGCATTTTGCCTTTTGTGTTTAATTCCGATTTAATTTCTGTGTTTCATCGTCAATAAGAAGGTCCAAGGGATACAGTAAACCTGAGGTGAAGCATCGGAATTTATAACTAGTGTCACAGGAATGGTTCAAACATAGTCAGTAAAAAGAGTCAGTCTTCTTGTACTTAAGTCGGCATTCTACCTTTTCTATTTAATTTCGATGCAATTGCTGTGTTTCATCGTCAATGACAAGGTGCAAGGGATACAGTAAACCTGGAGTGAAGCATCGGAATCTATAACTAGTGTCAATGGAATGGTAAAATTCATAGACACTAATAAGAATTAGTCTTCTTGTACTTAAGTCGGCATTGTGCCTTTTGTATTTAATTCCGATACAATATCTGTGTTTCATCGTCAATAAGAACGCAGAGGTATACAATAAACCTGAAGTGAAGCATCGGAATCGATAGCTAGTGTCACAGGAATGCTACAAATCATAGTCAGTAAGAAGAGTCAGTCATCTTGTCCCTAAGTCGGCATTGTGCCTTTTGTATTTAAGTCCGATGCAATTTCTGTGTTTCATCGTCAACAAGAAGGTCCAAGGGATACAGTAAACCTGTAGTGAAGCATCGGAATATATAATTAGTGTCACAGGAATGGTTCAAAACATAGACAGTAAGAAGAGTCAATCTTCTTGTACTTAATTCTGCATTGTGCTTTTTGTATTTAATTCCGATGCAATTTCTGTGTTTCATCGTCAATACGAAGGTCCAGGGGATACAGTAAACCTGAAGTGAAGCATCGGAATTCATAACTAGTGTCACAGGAATGGTTCAAAACATAGTCAGTAAGGAGAGTCGGTCTTCTTGTACTTAAGTCGGCATTGTGCCTTTTGAGTTTAATTCCGATGCAATTTTTGTGTTTCATCGTCAATAAGAAGGACCAAGGGATACAGTAAACCTGGAGTGAAACATCGGAATCTATAACTAGTGTCACAGGGATAGTTCAAAACATAGACAGTAAGAAGAGTCAGTCTTCTTGTACTTAAGTCGGCATTGTGCCTTTTCTATTTAATTCCGATGCAATTTCTGTGTTTCATCGTCAATAAGAAGGGCTGAGGGATACAGTAATCCTAAAGTGAAGCGTCGGAATCTATAACTAGTGTCACAGGAATGGTTCAAAACAAAGTCAGTAAGAAGAGCCAGTCTTCGTGTACCTAAGTCGGCATTTTGCCTTTTGTGTTTAATTCCGATTTAATTTCTGTGTTTCATCGTCAATAAGAAGGTCCAAGGGATACAGTAAACCTGCGGTGAAGCATCGGAATTTATAACTAGTGTCACAGGAATGGTTCAAACATAGTCAGTAAAAAGAGTCAGTCTTCTTGTACTTAAGTCGGCATCGTACCTTTTCCATTTAATTTCGATGCAATTTCTGTGTTTCATCGTCAATGACAAGGTGCAAGGGATACAGTCAACCTGGAGAGAAGCATCGGAATCTATAACTAGTGTCAATGGAATGGTAAAATTCATAGACACTAATAAGAATTAGTCTTCTTGTACTTAAGTCGGCATTGTGCCTTTTGTATTTAATTCCGATGCAATATCTGTGTTTCATCGTCAATAAGAAGGCAGAAGGTTACAGTAAACCTGAAGTAAAGCATCGGAATCTATAGATAGTGTCACAGGAATGGTTCAACACATAGTCAGTAAGAAGAGTCAGACTTCTTGTCCTTAAGTCGGCATTGTGCCTTTTGTATTTAATTCCGATGCAATTTCTGAATTTCATCATCAATAAGAAGGTCCAAGGGATACATTAAACCTGGAGTGGGGCATCGGAATCTATAACTAGTGTCACAGGAATGGTTCAAAACATAGACAGTAAGAAGAGTCAGTCTCCTTGTACTTAATTCTGCACTGTGCCTTTTGTATTTAATTCCGATGCAATTTCAGTGTATCATCGTCAATAAGAAGGTCCAAGGGATATAGTAAACCTGAAGTGAAGCATCGGAATTTATAACTAGTGTCACAGGAATGGTTCACAACATAGTCAGTAAGAAGAGTCAGTCTTCTTGTACATAAGTCCGCATTGTGCCTTTTCTATTTAATTCCGATGCAATTTCTGTGTTTCATCGTCAATAAGAAGGACCAAGGGATACAGTAAACCTGGAGTGAAGCATCGGAGCCTATAAGTAGTGTCACATATCTGGTTCAAAGATAGACAGTAATAAGAGTCAGTCTTTTTGAACTTAATTCGGCATTGTGCCGTTTGCATTTAATTCCGATGCAATTTCTGTGTTTCATCATCAGTAAGAAGGTCAGAGGGATACAGTAAACCTGAAGTGAAGCATCGGAATCCATAACTAGTGTCACAGCAATGGTTCAAAACATAGTCAGTAAGAAGAGTTAGTCTTCTTGTACTTATGTCGGCATTGTGCTTTTTGTATTTAATTCCGATGCAATTTCTGTGTTTCGTCGTCAATATGAAGGTCCAAGGGATACAGTAAACCTGGACTGAAGCAGCGGAATCTGTAGCTAGTGTCACAGGAATGGTTCAAATCATAGACAGTAAGAAGAGTCAGTCTTCTTGTACTTAAGTCGGGATTTTGCCTTTCGTATTTAATTCCGATGCAATTTTTGTGTTTCATCGTCAAGATGAAGGTCCAAGGGATACAGTAAACCTGGAATGAAGCATCGGAATCTATAACTAGTGTCAATGGTATGGTTCAAAACATAGACACTAAGAAGAGTCAGTCTTCTTGTACTTAAGTCGGCATTGTGCCGTTTGTATTTAATTACGATGCAATTTCTGTGTTTCAACGTCATTAAGAAGGTCAGAGGGATACAGTAAACCTGAAGATAAGCATCGGAATCTATAGCTAGTGTCACAGGAATGGTTCAAATCATAGTCAGTAAGAAGAGTCAGTCTTCTTGTACTTAAGTCGGCATTGTGCCTTTTCTATTTAATTCCGATGCAATTTCTGTGTTTCATCGTCAATAAGAAGGTCGGAGGGATACAGTAATCCTGAAGTGTAGCATCGGAATCTATAACTAGTGTCACAGGAATGGTTCAAAACAAAGTCAGTAAGAAGAGTCAGTCTTCTTGTACTTGAGTCGGCATTGTGCCTTTTCTATTTAATTCCGATGCAATTTCTGTGTTTCATCGTCAATAAGAAGGACCAAGGGATACAGTAAACCTGGAGTGAAGCATCGGATTCTATAACTAGTGTCACAGGACTGGTTCAAAAATAGACAGTAATAAGAGTCAGTCTTCTTGAACTTAATTCGGCATTGTGCCTTTTGTATTTAATTCCGATGCCATTTCTGTGTTTCATCGTCAATACCAAGGTCAGAGGGATACAGTAAACCTGAAGTGAAGCATCGGAATCCATAACTAGCGTCACAGGAATGGTTGCAAACATAGTCAGTAAGAAGAGTTATTCTTCTTGTACTTAAGTCGGCATAGTGCCTTATCTATTTAATTCCGATGCAATTTGTGTGTTTCTTCGTCAATAAGAAGGTCCAAGGGATACAGTAAACCTGGAGTGAAGCATCGGAATCTATAACTAGTGTCAATGGTATGGTTCAAAACATAGGCAGTAAGAAGAGTTAGTCTTCTTGTACTTAAGTCGGCATTGTGCCTTTTGTATTTAATTCCGATGCAATTTCTGTGTTTCATCGTCAATAAGAAGGTCCAAGGGATACAGTAAACCTGAAGTGAAGCATCGGAATTCATAACTAGTGTCACAGGAATGGTTCAGAACATAGTCAGTAAGGAGAGTCAGTCTTCTTGTACTTAAGTCGGCATTGTGCCTTTTGAGTTTAGTTCCGATGCAATTTTTGTGTTTCATCGTCAATAAGAAGGACCAAGGGATACAGTAAACCTGGAGTGAAGCATCGGAATCTATAACTAGTGTCACAGGGATAGTTCAAAACATAGACAGTAAGAAGAGTCAGTCTTTTGTACTTAAGTCGGCATTGTGCCTTTTCTATTTAATTCCGATGCAATTTCTGTGTTTCATCGTCAATACGAAAGTCAGAGGGATACAGTAAACTTGAAGTGAAGCATCGGAATCTATAGCTAGTGTCACAGGAATGTTTCAAAACATAGACAGTATGAAGAGTCAGTCTTCTTGTACTTAAGTCGGCATTGTTCCCTTTCTATTTAATTCCGATGCAATTCCTGTGTTTCATCGTCAATAAGAAGGTCAGAGGGATATAGTAATCCTGAAGTGAAGCATCGGAATCTATAACTAGTGTCACAGGAATGTTTCAAAACATAGTCAGTAAGAAGAGTCAATCTTCTTGTACTTAAGTCGGCATTGTGCCTTTTCTATTTAATTCCGATGCAATTTCTGTGTTTCATCGTCAATAAGAAGGTCCAAGGGATATAGTAAACCTGGAGTGAAGCATCGGAATCTATAACTAGTGTCACAGGAATGGTTCAAAACATAGTCAGTAAGTAGAGTCAGTCTTCTTGTACTTACGTCGACATTGCGCCTTTTCTATTTAATTCCTATGCTATTTCAGTGTTTCATCGTCAATAAGAAGGTCAGAGGGATACAATAAACCTGAAGTGAAGCATCGGAATCTAAAACCAGTGTCACAGGAATGGTTCAAACAAAGTCAGTAAGATGAGTCAGTCTTCTTGCACTTAATTCTGCTTTGTGCCTTTTGTATTTAATTCCGATGCAATTTCTGTGTTTCATCGTCAACAAGCAGGACCAAGGGAAACAGTAAACCTGAAGTGAAGCATCGGAATCTATAACTAGTGTTACAGGAATGGTTCAAAACATAGTCAGTAAGAAGAATCAGTCTTCTTGTACTTAAGTCGGCATTGTGCTTTTTGTATTTAATTCCGATGCTATTTCTGTGTTTCATCGTGAATAAGAATGTCCAAGGGATACAGTAAATATGAAGTGAAGCCTCGGAATCTATAACTAGTGTCACAGGGATGGTTCAAAACATAGACAGTAAGAAGAGTCAGTCTCTTGTACTTAAGTCGGCATTGTGCCTTTTCTATTTAATTCCGATGCAATTTCTGTGTTTCATCGTCAATAAGAAGGTCCAAGGGATACAATAAACCTGAAGTGAAGCATCGGAATTTATAACTAGTGTGACAGGAATGGTTCAAAACATAGTCAATAAGGAGAGTCAGTCAACTTGTACTTAAGTCGGCATTGTGCCTTTTGTATTTAATTCCGATGCAATTTCTGTGTTTCATCGTCAACAAGAAGGACCAAGGGATACAGTAAACCTGGAGTGAAGCATCGGAATCTATAACTAGTGTCACAGGGATGGTTAAAAACATAGACAGTAAGAAGAGTCAGTCTTTTTGTACTTAAGTCGGCATTGTGCCTTTTCTATTTAATTCCGATGCAATTTCTGTGTTTCATCGTCAATAAGAAGGTCAGAGGGATACAGTAATCCTGAAGTGAAGCATCGGAATCTATAACTAGTGTCACAAAAATGGTTCAAATCATAGTCAGTAAGAAGAGTCAGTCTTCTTGTACTTAAGTCGGCATTGTGCCTTTTTTATTTAATTCCGAAGCAATTCCTGTGTTTCATCGTCAATACGAAGGTCCATGGGATACAGTAAACCTGGAGTGAAGTATCACAATCTATAACTAGTGTCACAGGAATGGTTCAAAACGTAGACAGTAAGAAGCGTCAGTCTTCTTGTACTTACGTCGACATTGTGCCTTTTCTATTTAATTCCGATGCAATATCTGTGTTTCATCGTCAATAAGAAGGTCCAAGGGATACAGTAAACCTGTAGTGAAGCATCGGAATATATAATTAGTGTCACAGGAATGGTTCAAAACATAGACAGTAAGAAGAGTCAATCTTCTTGTACTTAATTCTGCATTGTGCCTTTTGTATTTAATTCCGATGCAATTTCTGTGTTTCATCGTCAATAAGATGGTCCAAGGGATACAGTAAACCTGAAGTGAAGCATCGGAATTCATAACTAGTGTCACAGGAATGGTTCAGAACATAGTCAGTAAGGAGAGTCAGTCTTCTTGTACTTAAGTCGGCATTGTGCCTTTTGAGTTTAATTCCGATGCAATTTTTGTGTTTCATCGTCAATAAGAAGGACCAAGGGATACAGTAAACCTGGAGTGAAGCATCGGAATCTATAACTAGTGTCACAGGGATAGTTCAAAGCATAGACAGTAAGAAGAGTCAGTCTTCTTGTACTTAAGTCGGCATTGTGCCTTTTCTATTTAATTCCGATGCAATTTCTGTGTTTCATCGTCAATAAGAAGGGCAGAGGGATACAGTAATCCTAAAGTGAAGCATCGGAATCTATAACTAGTGTCACAGGAATGGTTCAAAACAAAGTCAGTAAGAAGAGCCAGTCCTCTTGTCCTTAAGTCGGCATTGTGACTTTTGTATTTAATTCCGATGCAATATCTGTGTTTCATCGTCAATAAGATGGCAGAGGGGTACAGTAAACCTGAAGTAAAGCATCGGAATCTATAGATAGTGTCACAGGAATGGTTCAACACATAGTCAGTAAGAAGAGTCAGACTTCTTGTCCTTAAGTCGGCATTGTGCCTTTTGTATTTAATTCCGATGCAATTTCTGTATTTCATCATCAATAAGAAGGTCCAAGGGATACATTAAACCTGGAGTGGGGCATCGGAATCTATAACTAGTGTCACAGGAATGGTTCAAAACATAGACAGTAAGAAGAGTCAGTCTCCTTGTACTTAATTCTGCACTGTGCCTTTTGTATTTAATTCCGATGCAATTTCAGTGTTTCATCGTCAATAAGAAGGTCCAAGGGATATAGTAAACCTGAAGTGAAGCATCGGAATTTATAACTAGTGTCACAGGAATGGTTCAAAACATAGTCAGTAAGAAGAGTCAGTCTTCTTGTACATAAGTCCGCATTGTGCCTTTTCTATTTAATTCCGATGCAATTTCTGTGTTTCATCGTCAATAAGAAGGACCAAGGGATACAGTAAACCTAGAGTGAAGCATCGGAGCCTATAAGTAGCGTCACAAATCTGGTTCAAAAATAGACAGTAATAAGAATCAGTCTTTTTGAACTTAATTCGGCATTGTGCCGTTTGCATTTAATTCCGATGCAATTTCTGTGTTTCATCATCAGTAAGAAGGTCAGAGGGATACAGTAAACCTGAAGTGAAGCATCGGAATCCATAACTAGTGTCACAGGAATGGTTCAAAACATAGTCAGTAAGAAGAGTTAGTCTTCTTGTACTTATGTCGGCATTGTGCTTTTTGTATTTAATTCCGATGCAATTTGTGTGTTTCATCGTCAATAAGAAGGTCCAAGGGATACAGTAAAACCGGAATGAAGCATCGGAATCTATAACTAGTGTCAATGGTATGGTTCAAAACATAGACAGTAAGAAGAGTCAGTCTTCTTGTACTTAAGTCGGCATTGTGCCTTTTGTATTTAATTACGATGCAATTTCTGTGTTTCAACGTGATTAAGAAGGTCAGAGGGATACAGTAAACCTGAAGATAAGCATCGGAATCTATAGCTAGTGTCACAGGAATGGTTCAAATCATAGTCAGTAAGAAGAGTCAGTCTTCTTGCACTTAAGTCGGCATTGTGCCTTTTCTATTTAATTCCGATGCAATTTCTGTGTTTCATCGTCAATAAGAAGGTCGGAGGGATACAGTAATCCTGAAGTGTAGCATCGGAATCTATAACTAGTGTCACAGGAATGGTTCAAAACAAAGTCAGTAAGAAGAGTCAGTCTTCTTGTACTTGAGTCGGCATTGTGCCTTTTCTATTTAATTCCGATGCAATTTCTGTGTTTCATCGTCAATAAGAAGGACCAAGGGATACAGTAAACCTGGAGTGAAGCATCGGAGTCTATAACTAGTGTCACAGGGCTGGTTCAAAGATAGATAGTAATAAGAGTCAGTCATCTTGAACTTAATTCGGCATTGTGCCTTTTGTATTTAATTCCGATGCCATTTCTGTGTTTCATCGTCAATACGAAGGTCAGAGGGATACAGTAAACCTGAAGTGAAGCATCGGAATCCATAACTAGCGTCACAGGAATGGTTGCAAACATAGTCAGTAAGAAGAGTTATTCTTCTTGTACTTAAGTCGGCATTGTGCCTTTTGTATTTAATTCCGATGCAATTTCTGTGTTTCATCGTCAATAAGAAAGTCCGAGGGATCTAGTAAACCTGGAGTGAAGCATCGGAATCTGTAACTAGTGTCACAGGAATGGTTCAAATCATAGACAGTAAAAAGAGTCAGTCTTCGTGTACTTCAGTCGGCATTTTGCCTTTTGTATTTAATTCCGATGCAATTTTTGTGATTCATCGACAATAAGAAGGTCCAAGGGATACAGTAAACCTGAAGTGAAGCATCGGAATCTATAACTGGTGTCACAGGAATCGTTCAAAACATAGTCAGTTAGAAGAGACAGTCTTCTTGTACTTAAGTCGGCATAGTGCCTTATCTATTTAATTCCGATGCAATTTGTGTGTTTCATCGTCAATAAGAAGGTCCAAGGGATACAGTAAACCTGGAGTGAAGCATCGGAATCTATTACTAGTGTCAATGGTATGGTTCAAAACATAGGCAGTAAGAAGAGTCAGTCTTCTTGTACTTAAGTCGGCATTGTGCCTTCTGTATTTAATTACGATGCAATTTCTGTGTTTCGTCGTCATTAAGAAGGTCAGAGGGATACAGTAAACCTGAGGTGAAGCATCGGAATCTATAGCTAGTGTCACACGAATGGTTCAAAACATAGTCAGTAAGAAGAGTCAGTCTTTTTGTACTTAAGTCGGAATTGTGCCTTTCTATTTAATTCCGATGCAATTTCTGTGTTTCATCGTCAATAAGAAGGTCAGAGGGATACAGTAATCCTGAAGTGAAGCATCGGAATCTGTAACTAGTGTCACAGGAATGGTTCAAATCATAGACAGTAAGAAGAGTCAGTCTTCGTGTACTTCAGTCGGCTTTTTGCCTTTTGTATTTTATTCCGATGCAATTTATGTGTTTCATCTTCAAAAAGAAGGTCCAAGGGATACAGTAAACCTGAGGTGAACCATCGGAATCTATAACTAGTGTCACAGGAATGGTTCAAACATAGTCAGTAAGAAGAGTCAGTCTTCTTGTACTTAAGTCGGCATTGTACCTTTTCTATTTAATTCCGATGCAATTTCTGTTTTTCATCGTCAATAACAAGGTCCAAGGGATACAGTAAACCTGGAGTGAAGCATCGGAATCAATAACTAGTGTCAATGGAATGTTTCAAAGCATAGACAGTAAGAAGAGTCAGTCTTCTTGTACTTAAGTCGGCATTGTGCCTTTTGTATTTAATTCCGATGCAATTTCTGTGTTTCATCGTCAATAAGAGGGTCAGAGGGGTACAGTAAACCTGAAGTGAAGCATCGGAAATTATAGCTACTGTCACAGGAATGGTTAAAAGCATAGTCAGTAAGAGGAGTCAGACTTCTTGTCGTTAAGTCGGCATTGTGCCTTTTGTATTTAATTCCGATGCAATTTCTGTGTTTCATCAGCATTAAGAAGGTCCAAGGGATACAGTAAACCTGGAGTGAAGCATCGGAATCTATAACTAGTGTCACAGGAATGGTTCAAAACATAAACAGTAAGAAGAGTCAGTCTCCTAGTCCTTAATTCTGCACTGTGCCTTTTGTATTTAATTCCGATGCAATTTATGTGTTTCATCGTCAATAAGAAGGTCCAAGGGATATAGTAAACCTGAAGTGAAGCATCGGAACTTATAACTAGTGTCACAGGAATGGTTCAAAACAGAGTCAGTAAGGAGAGTCAGTCCTCTTGTACTTAAGTCGGCATTGTGCCTTTTCTATTTAATTCCGATGCAATTTGTGTGTTTCATCGTCAATAAGAAGGTCCAAGGGACACAGTAAACCTGGAGAGAAGCATCGGAATCTATAACTAGTGTCACAGGGATGGTTCAAAACATAGACAGTAAGAAGAGTCAGTCTTCTCGTACTTAAGTCGGCATTGTGAATTTTCTATTTAATTCCGATGCAATTTCTGTGTTTCATCGTCAATAAGAAGGGCAGAAGGATACAGTAATCCTAAAGTGAAGCATCGGAACCTATAACTAGTGTCACAGGAACGGTTCAAAACAAAGTCAGTAAGAAGAGCCAGTCTTCTTGTCCTTATGTCGGCATTGTGTCTTTTGTATTTAATTCCGATGCAGTTTCTGTGTTTCATCGTCAATAAGAAGGTCCAAGGGACACAGTAAACCTGGAGTGTAGCATCGGAATCTATAACTAGTTTTAGAGGAATGGTTCAAATCATAGACAGTAAGAAGAGTCAGTCTTCGTGTACTTAAGTCGGCATTTTGCCTTTTGTGTTTAATTCCGATTTAATGTCTGTGTTTCATCGTCAATAAGACGGTCCAAGGGATACAGTAAACCTGATGTAAAGCATCGGAATATATAACTAGTGTCACAGGAATGGTTCAAACATAGTCAGTAAAAAGAGTCAGTCTTCTTGTACTTAAGTCGGCATTGTACAATTTCTATTTAATTTCGATGCAATTTCTGTGTTTCATCGTCAATGACAAGGTCCAAGGGATACAGAAAACCGGGAGTGAAGCATCGGAATCTATAACTAGTGTCAATGGTATGATTCAAAACATAGACATTAAGAAGAGTCAGTCTTCTTGTACTTAAGTCGGCATTGTGCCTTTTGTATTTAATTACAATGCAATTTCTGTGTTTCATCGTCATTAAGAAGGTCAGAGGGGTACAGTAAACATGAAGTGAAGCATCGGAATCTATAGCTAGTGTCACAGGAATGGTTCAAAACAAAGTCAGTAAGAGGAGTCAGTCTTTTTGTCCCTAAGTCGGCATTGTGCCTTTTGTATTTAATTCCGATGCAATTTCTGTGTTTCATCGCCAATAAGGAGGTCCAAGTGATACAGTAAACCTGAAGTGAATCATCGGAATCTATAACTAGTGTCACAGGAATGGTTCAAAACATAGACAGTAAGAAGAGTCAGTCTTCTTGTACTTAAGTCGGCATTGTGCCTTTTCTATTTAATTCCGATGCTATTTCTGTGTTTCATCGTCAATAACAAGGTCCAAGGGATACAGTAAACCTGAAGTGAAGCATCGGAATCCATAACTAGCGTCACAGGAATGGTTCAAAACATAGTCAGTAAGAAGAGTTAGTCTTCTTGTACTTAAGTCGGCATTGTGCCTTTTGTATTTAATTCCGATGCAATTTCTGTGTTTCATCGTCAATAAGAAGGTCCAAGGGATACAGTAAACCTGGAGTGAAGCATCGGAATCTCTAACTAGTGTCAATGATATGGTTCAAAACATAGACATTAAGAAGAGTCAGTCTTCTTGTACTTAAGTCGGCATTGTGCCTTTTGTATTTAATTACCATTCAATTTCTGTGCTTCATCGTCATTAAGAAGGTCAGAGGGGTACAGTAAACATGAAGTGAAGCATCGGAATCTGTAGCTAGTGTCTCAGGAATGGTTCAAATCATAGTCAGTAAGAAGAGTCAGTCTTCTTGTACTTAAGTCGGCATTGTGCCTTTTCTATTTAATTCCGATGCAAATTCTGTGTTTTATCGTCAATAAGAACGTCGGAGGGATACAGTTATTCTGAAGTGTAGCATCGGAATCTACAACTAGTGTCACAGGAATGGTTCAAAACAAAGTCAGTAAGAAGGGTCAGTCTTCTTGTCCTTAAGTCGGCATTGTGCCTTTTGTATTTAATTCCGATGCAATTTCTGTGTTTCATCGTCAATAAGAATGTCCAAGGGATACAGTAAATATGAAGTGAAGCCTCGGAATCTGTAGCTAGTGTCACAGGGATGGTTCAAAACATAGACAGTACTTCAGTCGGCATTGTGCCTTTTCTATTTAATTCCGATGCAATTTCTGTGTTTCATCGTCAATAAGAAGGTCCAAGGGATACAATAAACCTGAAGTGAAGCATCGGAATTTATAACTAGTGTGACAGGAATGGTTCAAAACATAGTCAGTAAGGAGAGTCAGTCTTCTTGTACTTAAGTCGGCATTGTGCATTTTGTATTTAATTCCGATGCAATTTCTGTGTTTCATCGTCAACAAGAAGGACCAAGGGATACAGTAAACCTGGAGTGAAGCATCGGAATCTATAACTAGTGTCACAGGGATGGTTCAAAACATAGACAGTAAGAAGAGTCAGTCTTCTTGTACTTAAGTCGGCATTGTGCCTTTTCTATTTAATTCCGATGCAATTTCTGTGTTTCATCGTCAATAAGAAGGTCAGAGGGATACAGTAATCCTGAAGTGAAGCATCGGAATCTATAACTAGTGTCACAAAAATGGTTCAAAACATAGTCAGTAAGAAGAGTCAGTCTTCTTGTACTTAAGTCGGCATTGTGCCTTTTTTATTTAATTCCGATGCAATTCCTGTGTTTCATCGTCAATACGAAGGTCCATGGGATACAGTAAACCTGGAGTGAAGTATCACAATCTATAACTAGTGTCACAGGAATGGTTCAAAGCATAGACAGTAAGAAGCGTCAGTCTTCTTGTACTTACGTCGACATTGTGCCTTTTCTATTTAATTCCGATGCAATATCTGTGTTTCATCGTCAATAAAAAGGTCAGAGGTATACAATAAACCTGAAGTGAAGCATCGGAATCGATAGCTAGTGTCACAGGAATGGTACAAATCATAGTCAGTAAGAAGAGTCAGTCTTCTTGTCCTTAAGTCGGCATTGTGCCTTTTGTATTTAAGTCCGATGCAATTTCTGTGTTTCATCGTCAATAAGAAGGTCCAAGGGATACAGTAAACCTGTAGTGAAGCGTCGGAATATATTATTAGTGTAACAGGAATGGTTCAAAACATAGACAGTAAGAAGAGTCAATCTTCTTGTACTTAATTCTGCATTGTGCCTTTTGTATTTAATTCCGATGCAATTTCTGTGTTTCATCGTCAATAAGATTGTCCAAGGGATACAGTAAACCTGAAGTGAAGCATGGGAATTCATAACTAGTGTCACAGGAATGGTTCAAAACATAGTCAGTAAGGAGAGTCAGTCTTCTTGTACTTAAGTCGGCATTGTGCCTTTTGAGTTTAATTCCGATGCAATTTTTGTGTTTCATCGTCAATTAGAAGGACCAAGGGATACAGTAAACCTGGAGTGAAGCATCGGAATCTATAACTAGTGTCACAGGGATAGTTCAAAGCATAGACAGTAAGAAGAGTCAGTCTTCTTGTACTTAAGTCGGCATAGTGCCTTTTCTATTTAATTACGATGCAATTTCTGTGTTTCATCGTCAATAAGAAGGGCTGAGGGATACAGTAATCCTAAAGTGAAGCATCGGAATCTATATCTAGTGTCACAGGAATGGTTCAAAACAAAGTCAGTAAGAAGAGCCAGTCCTCTTGTCCTTAAGTCGGCATTGTGACTTTTGTATTTAATTCCGATGCAATTTCTGTGTTTCATCGTCAATAAGAAGGTCCAAGGGATACAGTAAACCTGGAGTGTAGCATCGGAATCTATAACTAGTTTTAGAGGAATGGTTCAAAGCATAGACAGTAAGAAGAGTCAGTCTTCCTGTACCTAAGTCAGCATTTTGCCTTTTGTGTTTAATTCCGATTTAATTTCTGTGTTTCATCGTCCTTAAGAAGGTCCATGGGATACAGTAAACCTGGAGTGAAGTATCACAATCTATAACTAGTGTCACAGGAATGGTTCAAAGCATAGACAGTAAGAAGAGTCAGTCTCCTTGTACTTAATTCTGCACTGTGCCTTTTGTATTTAATTCCGATGCAATTTCAGTGTTTCATCGTCAATAAGAAGGTCCAAGGGATATAGTAAACCTGAAGTGAAGCATCGGAATTTATAACTAGTGTCACAGGAATGGTTCAAAACATAGTCAGTAAGAAGAGTCAGTCTTCTTGTACATAAGTCCGCATTGTGCCTTTTCTATTTAATTTCGATGCAATTTCTGTGTTTCATCGTCAATAAGAAGGACCAAGGGATACAGTAAACCTGGAGTGAAGCATCGCAGCCTATAAGTAGTGTCACAAATCTGGTTCAAAAATAGACAGTAATAAGAGTCAGTCTTTTTGAACTTAATTCGGCATTGTGCCGTTTGCATTTAATTCCGATGCAATTTCTGTGTTTCATCATCAGTAAGAAGGTCAGAGGGATACAGTAAACCTGAAGTGAAGCATCGGAATCCATAACTAGTGTTACAGGAATGGTTCAAAACATAGGCAGTAAGAAGAGTTAGTCTTCTTGTACTTATGTCGGCATTGTGCTTTTTGTATTTAATTCCGATGCAATTTGTGTGTTTCATCGTCAATAAGAAGGTCCAAGGGATACAGTAAACCTGGAATGAAGCATCGGAATCTATAACTAGTGTCAATGGTATGGTTCAAAACATAGACAGTAAGAAGAGTCAGTCTTCTTGTACTTAAGTCGGCATTGTGCCTTTTGTATTTAATTCCGATGCAATTTCTGTGTTTCATCGTCAATAAGAAGGTCGGGGGGATACAATAATCCTGAAGTGTAGCATCGGAATCTATAACTAGTGTCACAGGAATGGTTCAAAACAAAGTCAGTAAGAAGAGTCAGTCTTCTTGTACTTGAGTCGGCATTGTGCCTTTTCTATTTAATTCCGATGCAATTTCTGTGTTTCATCGTCAATAAGAAGGACCAAGGGATACAGTAAACCTGGAGTGAAGCATCGGAGTCTATAACTAGTGTCACAGGACTGGTTCAAAAATAGACAGTAATAAGAGTCAGTCATCTTGAACTTAATTCGGCATTGTGCCTTTTGTATTTAATTCCGATGCCATTTCTGTGTTTCATCGTCAATACGAAGTCAGAAGGATACAGTAAACCTGAAGTGAAGCATCGGAATCCATAACTATCGTCACAGGAATGGTTGCAAACATAGTCAGTAAGAAGAGTTATTCTTCTTGTACTTAAGTCGGCATTGTGCCTTTTGTATTTAATTCCGATGCAATTTCTGTGTTTCATCGTCAATAAGAAAGTCCGAGGGATATAGTAAACCTGGAGTGAAGCATCGGAATCTGTAACTAGTGTCACAGGAATGGTTCAAATCATAGACAGTAGAAAGAGTCAGTCTTCGTGTACTTCAGTCGGCATTTTGCCTTTTGTATCTAATTCCGATGCAATTTTTGTGCTTCATCGTCAATAAGAAGGTCCAACGGATACAGTAAACCTGAAGTGAAGCATCGGAATCTATAACTGGTGTCACAGGAATCGTTCAAAACATAGTCAGTTAGAAGAGACAGTCTTCTTGTACTTAAGTCGGCATAGTGCCTTATCTATTTAATTCCGATGCAATTTGTGTGTTTCATCGTCAATAAGAAGGTCCAAGGGATACAGTAAACCTGGAGTGAAGCATCGGAATCTATAACTAGTGTCAATGGTATGGTTCAAAACATAGGCAGTAAGAAGAGTCAGTCTTCTTGTACTTAAGTCGGCATTGTGCCTTCTGTATTTAATTACGATGCAATTTCTGTGTTTCGTCGTCATTAAGAAGGTCAGAGGGATACAGTAAACCTGAGGTGAAGCATCGGAATCTATAGCTAGTGTCACACGAATGGTTCAAAACATAGTCAGTAAGAAGAGTCAGTCTTTTTGTACTTAAGTCGGAATTGTGCCTTTCTATTTAATTCCGATGCAATTTCTGTGTTTCATCGTCAATAAGATGGTCAGAGGGATACAGTAATCCTGAAGTGAAGCATCGGAATCCATAACTAGTGCCACAGGAATGGTTCAAAACATAGGCAGTAAGAAGAGTTAGTCTTCTTGTACTTATGTCGGCATTGTGCTTTTTGTATTTAATTCCGATGCAATTTGTGTGTTTCATCGTCAATAAGAAGGTCCAAGGGATACAGTAAACCTGGAATGAAGCATCGGAATCTATAACTAGTGTCAATGGTATGGTTCAAAACATAGACAGTAAGAGGAGTCAGTCTTCTTGTACTTAAGTCGGCATTGTGCCTTCTGTATTTAATTACGATGCAATTTCTGTGTTTCGTCGTCATTAAGAAGGTCCGAAGGATACAGTAAATCTGAGGTGAAGCATCGGAATCTATAGCTAGTGTCACACGAATGGTTCAAAACATAGTCAGTAAGAAGAGTCAGTCTTTTTGTACTTAAGTCGGCATTGTGCCTTTTGTATTTAATTCCGATGCAATTTCTGTGTTTCATCGTCAATAAGAGGGTCAGAGGGGTACAGTAAACCTGAAGTGAAGCATCGGAAATTATAGCTACTGTCACAGGAATGGTTAAAAACATAGTCAGTAAGAAGAGTCAGTCTTCTTGTACTTAAGTCGGCATTGTACCTTTTCTAATTAATTCCGATGCAATTCTTGTGTTTCATCATCAATAAGAAGGTCCAAAGGATACAGTAAACCTGGAGTGAAGCATCGGAATCTATAACTAGTGTCAATGGTATGATTCAAAACATAGACATTAAGAAGAGTCAGTCTTCTTGTACTTAAGTCGGCATTGCGCCTTTTGTATTTAATTCCGATGCAATTTCTGTGTTTCATCGTCAATAAGAAGGTCAGAGGGGTACAGTAAACCTGGAGTGAAGCTCGGAATCTCTAACTAGTGTCAATGATATGGTTCAAAACATAGACATTAAGAAGAGTCAGTCTTCTTGTACTTAAGTCGGCATTGTGCCTTTTGTATTTAATTACCATTCAATTTCTGTGTTTCATCGTCATTAAGAAGGTCAGAGGGGTACAGTAAACATTAAGTGAAGCATCGTAATCTGTAGCTAGTGTCACAGGAATGGTGCAAATCATAGTCAGTAAGAAGAGTCAGTCTTCTTGTACTTAAGTCGGCATTGTGCCTTTTCTATTTAATTCCGATGCAAATTCTGTGTTTCATCGTCAATAAGAAGGTCGGAGGGATACAGTTATCCTGAAGTGTAGCATCGGAATCTATAACTAGTGTCACAGGAATGTTTCAAAACAAAGTCAGTAAGAAGGGTCAGTCTTCTTGTCCTTAAGTCGGCATTGTGCCTTTTGTATTTAATTCCGATGCAATTTCTGTGTTTCATCGTCAATAAGAAGGTCCAAGTGATACAGTAAACCTGAGGTGAAGCATCGGAATCTATAACTAGTGTCACAGGAATGGTTCAAACATAGTCAGTAAGAAGAGTCAGTCTTCTTGTACTTAAGTCGGCATTGTACCTTTTCTATTTAATTCCGATGCAATTCTTGTGTTTCATCATCAATAAGAAGGTCCAAAGGATACAGTAAACCTGGAGTGAAGCATCGGAATCTATAACTAGTGTCACAGGAATGGTTCAAAGCATAGACAGTAAGAAGAGTCAGTCTCCTTGTACTTAATTTTGCACTGGGCCTTTTTGTATTTAATTCCTATGCAATTTCTGTGTTTCATCGTCAATAAGAAGGTCCAAGGGATACAGTAAACATGAAGTGAAGCATCGGAATTTATAACTAGTGTCACAGGAACGGTTCAAAACATAGTCAGTAAGAAGAGTCAGTCTTCTTGTACTTAAGTCGGCATTGTGCCTTTTCCATTTAATTCCGATGCAATTTCTGTGTTTCATCGTCAATAACAAGGTCTAAGGGATACAGTAAACCTGAAGTGAAGCATCAGAATTCATAACTAGCGTCACAGGAATGGTTCAAATCATAGTCAGTAAGAAGAGTTAGTCTTCTTGTACTTAAGTCGGCATTGTGCCTTTTGTATTTAATTCCGATGCAATTTCTGTGTTTCATCGTCAATAAGAAGGTCAGAGGGGTACAGTAAACCTGGAGTGAAGCATCGGAATCTATAACTAGTGTCACAGGGATGGTTCAAAACATAGACAGTAAGAAGAGTCAGTCTTCTTGTACTTAAGTCGGCATTGTGAATTTTCTATTTAATTCCGATGCAATTTCTGTGTTTCATCGTCAATAAGAAGGGCAGAAGGATACAGTAATCCTAAAGTGAAGCATCGGAACCTATAACTAGTGTCATAGGAATGGTTCAAAACAAAGTCAGTAAGAAGAGCCAGTCTTCTTGTCCTTAAGTCGTCATTGTGTCTTTTGTATTTAATTCCGATGCAGTTTCTGTGTTTCATCGTCAATAAGAAGGTCCAAGGGACACAGTAAACCTGGAGTGTAGCATCGGAATCTATAACTAGTTTTAGAGGAATGGTTCAAAACATAGACAGTAAGAAGAGTCAGTCTTCGTGTACTTAAGTCGGCATTTTGCCTTTTGTGTTTAATTCCGATTTAATTTCAGTGTTTCATCGTCAATAAGAAGGTCCAAGGGATACAGTAAACCTGAGGTAAAGCATCGGAATTTATAACTAGTGTCACAGGAATGGTTCAAACATAGTCAGTAAAAAGAGTCAGTCTTCTTGTACTTAAGTCGGCATTGTACCTTTTCTATTTATTTTCGATGTAATTTCTGTGTTTCATCGTCAATGACAAGGTCCAAGGGATACAGATACCTGGAGTGAAGCATCGGAATCTATAACTAGTGTCAATGGTATGATTCAAAACATAGACATTAAGAAGAGTCAGTCTTCTTGTACTTAAGTCGGCATTGTGCCTTTTGTATTTAATTACCATGCAATTTCTGTGTTTCATCGTCATTAAGAAGGTCAGAGGGGTACAGTAAACATGAAGTGAAGCATCGGAATCTATAGCTAGTGTCACAGGAATGGTTCAAATCATAGTCAGTAAGAAGAGTCAGTCTTCTTGTACTTAAGTCGGCATTGTGCCTTTTCTATTTAATTCCGATGCAATTTCTGTGTTTCATCGTCAATAAGAAGGTCGGAGGGATACAGTTATCCTGAAGTGTAGCATCGGAATCTATAACTAGTGTCACAGGAATGGTTCAAAACAAAGTCAGTAAGAAGAGTCAGTCATCTTGTCCCTAAGTCGGCATTGTGCCTTTTGTATTTAATTCCGATGCAATTTCTGTGTTTCATCGCCAATAAGAAGGTCCAAGTGATACAGTAAACCTGAGGTGAAGCATCGGAATCTATAACTAGTGTCACAGGAATGGTTCAAACATAGTCAGTAAGAAGAGTCAGTCTTCTTGTACTTAAGTCGGCATTGTACCTTTTCTATTTAATTCCGATGCAATTTCTGTGTTTCATCGTCAATAAGACGGGCAGAGGGATACAGTAATCCTAAAGTGAAGCATCGGAATCTATAACTAGTGTCAATGGAATGTTTCAAAACATAGACAGTAAGAAGAGTCAGTCTTCTTGGACCTAAGTCGGCAATGTGCCTTTTGTATTTAATTCCGATGCAATTTCTGTGTTTCATCGTCAATAAGAAGGTCAGAGGGGTACAGTAAACCTGAAGTGAAGCATCGGAATCTATAACTAGTGTCACAGGAATGGTTCAAAACATAGACAGTAAGAAGAGTCAGTCTCCCTGTACTTAATTTTGCACTGTGCCTTTTGTATTTAATTCCTATGCAATTTCTGTGTTTCATCGTCAATACGAAGGTCCAAGGGATACAGTAAACATGAAGTGAAGCATCGGAATTTATAACTAGTGTCACAGGAATGGTTCAAAACATAGACAGTAAGAAGAGTCAATCTTCTTGTACTTAATTCTGCATTGTGCCTTTTGTATTTAATTCCGATGCAATTTCTGTGTTTCATCGTCAATAAGAAGGTCCAAGGGATACAGTAAACCTGAAGTGAAGCATGGGAATTCATAACTAGTGTCACAGGAATGGTTCAAAACATAGTCAGTAAGGAGAGTCAGTCTTCTTGTACTTAAGTCGGCATTGTGCCTTTTGAGTTTAATTCCGATGCAATTTTTGTGTTTCATCGTCAATTAGAAGGACCAAGGGATACAGTAAACCTGGAGTGAAGCATCGGAATCTATAACTAGTGTCACAGGGATAGTTCAAAGCATAGACAGTAAGAAGAGTCAGTCTTCTTGTACTTAAGTCGGCATAGTGCCTTTTCTATTTAATTACGATGCAATTTCTGTGTTTCATCGTCAATAAGAAGGGCTGAGGGATACAGTAATCCTAAAGTGAAGCATCGGAATCTATATCTAGTGTCACAGGAATGGTTCAAAACAAAGTCAGTAAGAAGAGCCAGTCCTCTTGTCCTTAAGTCGGCATTGTGACTTTTGTATTTAATTCCGATGCAATTTCTGTGTTTCATCGTCAATAAGAAGGTCCAAGGGATACAGTAAACCTGGAGTGTAGCATCGGAATCTATAACTAGTTTTAGAGGAATGGTTCAAAGCATAGACAGTAAGAAGAGTCAGTCTTCGTGTACCTAAGTCAGCATTTTGCCTTTTGTGTTTAATTCCGATTTAATTTCTGTGTTTCATCGTCAATAAGAAGGACCAAGGGATAC
This sequence comes from Schistocerca piceifrons, assembly GCF_021461385.2. NCBI lineage: Eukaryota > Metazoa > Arthropoda > Insecta > Orthoptera > Acrididae > Schistocerca > Schistocerca piceifrons. The sequence goes on from NW_025728425.1 coordinate 274,717, forward strand.
AGTAAACCTGGAGTGAAGCATCGCAGCCTATAAGTAGTGTCACAAATCTGGTTCAAAAATAGACAGTAATAAGAGTCAGTCTTTTTGAACTTAATTCGGCATTGTGCCGTTTGCATTTAATTCCGATGCAATTTCTGTGTTTCATCATCAGTAAGAAGGTCAGAGGGATACAGTAAACCTGAAGTGAAGCATCGGAATCCATAACTAGTGTTACAGGAATGGTTCAAAACATAGGCAGTAAGAAGAGTTAGTCTTCTTGTACTTATGTCGGCATTGTGCTTTTTGTATTTAATTCCGATGCAATTTGTGTGTTTCATCGTCAATAAGAAGGTCCAAGGGATACAGTAAACCTGGAATGAAGCATCGGAATCTATAACTAGTGTCAATGGTATGGTTCAAAACATAGACAGTAAGAAGAGTCAGTCTTCTTGTACTTAAGTCGGCATTGTGCCTTTTGTATTTAATTCCGATGCAATTTCTGTGTTTCATCGTCAATAAGAAGGTCGGAGGGATACAATAATCCTGAAGTGTAGCATCGGAATCTATAACTAGTGTCACAGGAATGGTTCAAAACAAAGTCAGTAAGAAGAGTCAGTCTTCTTGTACTTGAGTCGGCATTGTGCCTTTTCTATTTAATTCCGATGCAATTTCTGTGTTTCATCGTCAATAATAAGGACCAAGGGATACAGTAAACCTGGAGTGAAGCATCGGAGTCTATAACTAGTGTCACAGGACTGGTTCAAAAATAGACAGTAATAAGAGTCAGTCATCTTGAACTTAATTCGGCATTGTGCCTTTTGTATTTAATTCCGATGCCATTTCTGTGTTTCATCGTCAATACGAAGGTCAGAAGGATACAGTAAACCTGAAGTGAAGCATCGGAATCCATAACTATCGTCACAGGAATGGTTGCAAACATAGTCAGTAAGAAGAGTTATTCTTCTTGTACTTAAGTCGGCATTGTGCCTTTTGTATTTAATTCCGATGCAATTTCTGTGTTTCATCGTCAATAAGAAAGTCCGAGGGATATAGTAAACCTGGAGTGAAGCATCGGAATCTGTAACTAGTGTCACAGGAATGGTTCAAATCATAGACAGTAAAAAGAGTCAGTCTTCGTGTACTTCAGTCGGCATTTTGCCTTTTGTATCTAATTCCGATGCAATTTTTGTGCTTCATCGTCAATAAGAAGGTCCAACGGATACAGTAAACCTGAAGTGAAGCATCGGAATCTATAACTGGTGTCACAGGAATCGTTCAAAACATAGTCAGTTAGAAGAGACAGTCTTCTTGTACTTAAGTCGGCATAGTGCCTTATCTATTTAATTCCGATGCAATTTGTGTGTTTCATCGTCAATAAGAAGGTCCAAGGGATACAGTAAACCTGGAGTGAAGCATCGGAATCTATAACTAGTGTCAATGGTATGGTTCAAAACATAGACAGTAAGAGGAGTCAGTCTTCTTGTACTTAAGTCGGCATTGTGCCTTCTGTATTTAATTACGATGCAATTTCTGTGTTTCGTCGTCATTAAGAAGGTCAGAAGGATACAGTAAATCTGAGGTGAAGCATCGGAATCTATAGCTAGTGTCACACGAATGGTTCAAAACATAGTCAGTAAGAAGAGTCAGTCTTTTTGTAGTTAAGTCGGCATTGTGCCTTTTGTATTTAATTCCGATGCAATTTCTGTGTTTCATCGTCAATAAGAGGGTCAGAGGGGTACAGTAAACCTGAAGTGAAGCATCGGAAATTATAGCTACTGTCACAGGAATGGTTAAAAACATAGTCAGTAAGAAGAGTCAGTCTTCTTGTACTTAAGTCGGCATTGTACCTTTTCTAATTAATTCCGATGCAATTCTTGTGTTTCATCATCAATAAGAAGGTCCAAAGGATACAGTAAACCTGGAGTGAAGCATCGGAATCTATAACTAGTGTCAATGGTATGATTCAAAACATAGACATTAAGAAGAGTCAGTCTTCTTGTACTTAAGTCGGCATTGCGCCTTTTGTATTTAATTCCGATGCAATTTCTGTGTTTCATCGTCAATAAGAAGGTCAGAGGGGTACAGTAAACCTGGAGTGAAGCATCGGAATCCCTAACTAGTGTCAATGATATGGTTCAAAACATAGACATTAAGAAGAGTCAGTCTTCTTGTACTTAAGTCGGCATTGTGCCTTCTGTATTTAATTACCATTCAATTTCTGTGTTTCATCGTCATTAAGAAGGTCAGAGGGGTACAGTAAACATGAAGTGAAGCATCGGAATCTGTAACTAGTGTCACAGGAATGGTGCAAATCATAGTCAGTAAGAAGAGTCAGTCTTCTTGTACTTAAGTCGGCATTGTGCCTTTTCTATTTAATTCCGATGCAAATTCTGTGTTTCATCGTCAATAAGAAGGTCGGAGGGATACAGTTATCCTGAAGTGTAGCATCGGAATCTATAACTAGTGTCACAGGAATGTTTCAAAACAAAGTCAGTAAGAAGGGTCAGTCTTCTTGTCCTTAAGTCGGCATTGTGCCTTTTGTATTTAATTCCGATGCAATTTCTGTGTTTCATCGTCAATAAGAAGGTCCAAGTGATACAGTAAACCTGAGGTGAAGCATCGGAATCTATAACTAGTGTCACAGGAATGGTTCAAACATAGTCAGTAAGAAGAGTCAGTGTTCTTGTACTTAAGTCGGCATTGTACCTTTTCTATTTAATTCCGATGCAATTCTTGTGTTTCATCATCAATAAGAAGGTCCAAAGGATACAGTAAACCTGGAGTGAAGCATCGGAATCTATAACTAGTGTCACAGGAATGGTTCAAAGCATAGACAGTAAGAAGAGTCAGTCTCCTTGTACTTAATTTTGCACTGGGCCTTTTTGTATTTAATTCCTATGCAATTTCTGTGTTTCATCGTCAATAAGAAGGTCCAAGGGATACAGTAAACATGAAGTGAAGCATCGGAATTTATAACTAGTGTCACAGGAACGGTTCAAAACATAGTCAGTAAGAAGAGTCAGTCTTCTTGTACTTAAGTCGGCATTGTGCCTTTTCTATTTAATTCCGATGCAATTTCTGTGTTTCATCGTCAATAACAAGGTCTAAGGGATACAGTAAACCTGAAGTGAAGCATCAGAATTCATAACTAGCGTCACAGGAATGGTTCAAATCATAGTCAGTAAGAAGAGTTAGTCTTCTTGTACTTAAGTCGGCATTGTGCCTTTTGTATTTAATTCCGATGCAATTTCTGTGTTTCATCGTCAATAAGAAGGTCAGAGGGGTACAGTAAACCTGGAGTGAAGCATCGGAATCTATAACTAGTGTCACAGGGATGGTTCAAAACATAGACAGTAAGAAGAGTCAGTCTTCTTGTACTTAAGTCGGCATTGTGAATTTTCTATTTAATTCCGATGCAATTTCTGTGTTTCATCGTCAATAAGAAGGGCAGAAGGATACAGTAATCCTAAAGTGAAGCATCGGAACCTATAACTAGTGTCATAGGAATGGTTCAAAACAAAGTCAGTAAGAAGAGCCAGTCTTCTTGTCCTTAAGTCGTCATTGTGTCTTTTGTATTTAATTCCGATGCAGTTTCTGTGTTTCATCGTCAATAAGAAGGTCCAAGGGACACAGTAAACCTGGAGTGTAGCATCGGAATCTATAACTAGTTTTAGATTAATGGTTCAAAACATAGACAGTAAGAAGAGTCAGTCTTCGTGTACTTAAGTCGGCATTTTGCCTTTTGTGTTTAATTCCGATTTAATTTCAGTGTTTCATCGTCAATAAGAAGGTCCAAGGGATACAGTAAACCTGAGGTAAAGCATCGGAATTTATAACTAGTGTCACAGGAATGGTTCAAACATAGTCAGTAAAAATCGTCAGTCTTCTTGTACTTAAGTCGGCATTGTACCTTTTCTATTTAATTTCGATGTAATTTCTGTGTTTCATCGTCAATGACAAGGTCCAAGGGATACAGAAAACCTGGAGTGAAGCATCGGAATCTATAACTAGTGTCAATGGTGTGATTCAAAACATAGACATTAAGAAGAGTCAGTCTTCTTGTACTTAAGTCGGCATTGTGCCTTTTGTATTTAATTACCATTCAATTTCTGTGTTTCATCGTCATTAAGAAGGTCAGAGGGGTACAGTAAACATGAAGTGAAGCATCGGAATCTATAGCTAGTGTCACAGGAATGGTTCAAATCATAGTCAGTAAGAAGAGTCAGTCTTCTTGTACTTAAGTCGGCATTGTGCCTTTTGTATTTAATTCCGATGCAATTTCTGTGTTTCATCGCCAATAAGAAGGTCCAAGTGATACAGTAAACCTGAGGTGAAGCATCGGAATCTATAACTAGTGTCACAGGAATGGTTCAAACATAGTCAGTAAGAAGAGTCAGTCTTCTTGTACTTAAGTCGGCATTGTACCTTTTCTATTTAATTCCGATGCAATTTCTGTGTTTCATCGTCAATAAGACGGGCAGAGGGATACAGTAATCCTAAAGTGAAGCATCGGAATCTATAACTAGTGTCAATGGAATGTTTCAAAACTTAGACAGTAAGAAGAGTCAGTCTTCTTGGACCTAAGTCGGCAATGTGCCTTTTGTATTTAATTCCGATGCAATTTCTGTGTTTCATCGTCAATAAGAAGGTCAGAGGGGTACAGTAAACCTGAAGTGAAGCATCGGAATCGATAACTAGTGTCACAGGAATGGTTCAAAACATAGACAGTAAGAAGAGTCAGTCTCCCTGTACTTAATTTTGCACTGTGCCTTTTGTATTTAATTCCTATGCAATTTCTGTGTTTCATCGTCAATAAGAAGGTCCAAGGGATACAGTAAACATGAAGTGAAGCATCGGAATTTATAACTAGTGTCACAGGAACGGTTCAAAACATAGTCAGTAAGAAGAGTCAGTCTTCTTGTACTTAAGTCGGCATTGTGCCTTTTCTATTTAATTCCGATGCAATTTCTGTGTTTCATCGTCAATAACAAGGTCCAAGGGATACAGTAAACCTGAAGTGAAGCATCGGAATCCATAACTAGCGTCACAGGAATGGTTCAAAACATAGTCAGTAAGAAGAGTTAGTCTTCTTGTACTTAAGTCGGCATTGTGCCTTTTGTATTTAATTCCGATGCAATTTCTGTGTTTCACCGTCAATAAGAAGGTCCAAGGGATACAGTAAACCTGGAGTGAAGCATCGGAATCTCTAACTAGTGTCAATGTTATGGTTCAAAACATAGACATTAAGAAGAGTCAATCTTCTTGTACTTAAGTCGGCATTGTGCCTTTTGTATTTAATTACCATTCAATTTCTGTGTTTCATCGTCATTAAGAAGATCAGAGGGGTACAGTAAACATGAAGTGAAGCATCGGAATCTATAGCTAGTGTCACAGGAATGGTTCAAATCATAGTCAGTAAGAAGAGTCAGTCTTCTTGTACTTAAGTCGGCATTGTGCCTTTTCTATTTAATTCCGATGCAATTTCTGTGTTTCATCGTCAATAAGAAGGTCGGAGGGATACAGTTATCCTGAAGTGTAGCATCGGAATCTATAACTAGTGTCACAGGAATGGTTCAAAACAAAGTCAGTAAGAAGAGTCAGTCATCTTGTCCCTAAGTCGGCATTGTGCCTTTTGTATTTAATTCCGATGCAATTTCTGTGTTTCATCGCCAATAAGAAGGTCCAAGTGATACAGTAAACCTGAGGTGAAGCATCGGAATCTATAACTAGTGTCACAGGAATGGTTCAAACATAGTCAGTAAGAAGAGTCAGTCTTCTTGTACTTAAGTCGGCATTGTACCTTTTCTATTTAATTCCGATGCAATTTCTGTGTTTCATCGTCAATAAGACGGGCAGAGGGATACAGTAATCCTAAAGTGAAGCATCGGAATCTATAACTAGTGTCAATGGAATGTTTCAAAACATAGACAGTAAGAAGAGTCAGTCTTCTTGGACCTAAGTCGGCAATGTGCCTTTTGTATTTAATTCCGATGCAATTTCTGTGTTTCATCGTCAATAAGAAGGTCAGAGGGGTACAGTAAACCTGAAGTGAAGCATCGGAATCTATAACTAGTGTCACAGCAATGGTTCAAAACATAGACAGTAAGAAGAGTCAGTCTCCCTGTACTTAATTTTGCACTGTGCCTTTTGTATTTAATTCCTATGCAATTTCTGTGTTTCATCGTCATTAAGAAGGTCAGAGGGGTACAGTAAACATGAAGTGAAGCATCGGAATCTATAGCTAGTGTCACAGGAATGGTTCAAATCATAGTCAGTAAGAGGAGTCAGTCTTCTTGTACTTAAGTCGGCATTGTGCCTTTTCTATTTAATTCCGATGCAAATTCTGTGTCTCATCGTCAATAAGAAGGTCGGAGGGATACAGTTATCCTGAAGTGTAGCATCGGAGTCTATAACTAGTGTCACAGGAATGGTTCAAAACAAAGTCAGTAAGAAGGGACAGTCTTCTTGTCCTTAAGTCGGCATTGTGCCTTTTGTATTTAATTCCGATGCAATTTCTGTGTTTCATCGTCAATAAGAAGGTCCAAGTGATACAGTAAACCGAAGGGAAGCATCGGAATCTATAACTAGTGTCACAAGAATGGTTCAAACATAGTTAGTAAGAAGAGTCAGTCTTCTTGTACTTAAGTCGGCATTGTACCTTTTCTATTTAATTCCGATGCAATTCTTGTGTTTCATCATCAATAAGAAGGTCCAAAGGATACAGTAAACCTGGAGTGAAGCATCGGAATCTATAACTAGTGTCACAGGAATGGTTCAAAGCATAGACAGTAAGAAGAGTCAGTCTCCTTGTACTTAATTTTGCACTGTGCCTTTTGTATTTAATTCCTATGCAATTTCTGTGTTTCATCGTCAATAAGAAGGTCCAAGGGATACAGTAAACATGAAGTGAAGCATCGGAATTTATAACTAGTGTCACAGGAACGGTTCAAAACATAGTCAGTAAGAAGAGTCAGTCTTCTTGTACTTAAGTCGGCATTGTGCCTTTTCTATTTAATTCCGATGCAATTTCTGTGTTTCATCGTCAATAACAAGGTCTAAGGGATACAGTAAACCTGAAGTGAAGCATCGGAATCCATAACTAGCGTCACAGGAATGGTTCAAATCATAGTCAGTAAGAAGAGTTAGTCTTCTTGTACTTAAGTCGGCATTGGGCCTTTTGTATTTAATTCCGATGCAATTTCTGTGTTTCATCGTCAATAAGAAGGTCCAAGGGATACAGTAAACCTGGAGTGAAGCATCGGAATCTATAACTTCTTGTACTTAAGTCGGCATTGTGCCTTTTGTATTTAATTCCGATGCAATTTCTGTGTTTCATCGTCAATAAGAAGGTCCAAGGGATACAGTAAACCTGGAGTGAAGCATCGGAATCTATAACTAGTGTCAATGTTATGGTTCAAAACATAGACATTAAGAAGAGTCAGTCTTCTTGTACTTAAGTCGGCATTGTGCCTTTTCTATTTAATTCCGATGCAATTTCTGTGTTTCATCGTCAATAAGAACGACCAAGGGATACAGTAAACCTGAAGTGAAGCATCGGAATCCATAACTAGCGTCACAGGAATGGTTGCAAACATAGTCAGTAAGAAGAGTTAGTCTTCTTGTACTTAGGTCGGCATAGTGCCTTATCTATTTAATTCCGATGCAATTTGTTTGTTTCATCGTCAATAAGAAGGTCCAAGGGATACAGTAAATCTGGAGTGAAGCATCGGAATTTATAACTAGTGTCAATGGTATGGTTCAAAACATAGACAGTAAGAAGAGTCAGTCTTCTTGTACTTAAGTCGGCATTGTGCCTTTTGTATTTAATTACGATGCAATTTCTGTGTTTCATCGTCATTAAGAAGGTCAGAGGGATACAGTAAACCTGAAGTGAAGCATCGGAATCTATAGCTAGTGTCACACGAATGGTTCAAAACATAGTCAGTAAGAAGAGTCAGTCTTTTTGTACTTAAGTCGGAATTGTGCCTTTCTATTTAATTCCGATGCAGTTTCTGTGTTTCATCGTCAATAAGAAGGTCGGAGGGATACAGTAATCCTGAAGTGAAGTATCGGAATCTGTAACTAGTGTCACAGGAATGGTTCAAATCATAGACAGTAAGAAGAGTCAGTCTTCGTGTACCTCAGTCGGCATTTTGCCTTTTGTATTTAATTCCCATGCAATTTATGTGTTTCATCGTCAATAAGAAGGTCCAAGGGATACAGTAAACCTGAGGTGAAGCATCGGAATCTATAATTAGTGTCCCAGGAATGGTTCAAACATAGTCAGTAAGAAGAGTCAGTCTTCTTGTACTTAAGTCGGCATTGTACCTTTTCTATTTAATTCCGATGCAATTTCTCTTTTTCATCGTCAGTAACAAAGTCCAAGGGATACAGTAAACCTGGAGTGAAGCATCGGAATCTATAACTAGGGCCAATGGAATGGTTCAAAACATAGACAGTAAGAAGAGTCAGTCTTCTTGTACTTAAGTCGGCATTGTGCCTTTTGTATTTAATTCCGATGCAATTTCTGTGTTTCATCGTCAATAAGAGGGTCAGAGGGGTACAGTAAACCTGAAGTGAAGCATCGGAAATTATGGCTACTGTCACAGGAATGGTTAAAAACATAGTCAGAAGAAGAGTCAGACTTCTTGTCGTTAAGTCGGCATTGTGCCTTTTGTATTTAATTCCGATGCAATTTCTGTGTTTCATCAGCATTAAGTAGGTCCAAAGGATACAGTAAACCTGGAGTGAAGCATCGGAATCTATAACTAGTGTCACAGGAATGGTTCAAAACATAAACAGTAAGAAGAGTCAGTCTCCTTGTCCTTAATTCTGCACTGTGCCTTTTGTATTTAATTCCGATGCAATTTCTGTGTTTCATCGTCAATAAGAAGGTCCAAGGGATATAGTAAACCTGAAGTGAAGCATCGGAATTCATAACTAGTGTCACAGGAATGGTTCAAAACAGAGTCAGTAAGGAGAGTCAGTCCTCTTGTACTTAAGTCGGCATTGTGCCTTTTCTACTTAATTCCGATGCAATTTGTGTGTTTCATCGTCAATAAGCAGGTCCAAGGGATACAGTAACCCTGAAGTGAAGCATCGGAATCTATAACTAGTGTCACAGGGATGGTTGAAAACATAGACAGCAAGAAGAGTCAGTCTTCTTGTACTTAAGTCGGCATTGTGCCTTTTCTATTTAATTTCGATGCAATTTCTGTGTTTCATCGTCAATTAGAAGGGCAGAGGGATACAGTAATCCTAAAGTGAAGCATCTGAACCTGTAACTAGTGTCACAGGAATGGTTCCAAACAAAGTTAGTAAGAAGAGCCAGTCTTCTTGTCCTTAAGTCGGCATTGTGCCTTTTGTATTTAATTTCGATGCAGTTTCTGTGTTTCATCGTCAATAAGAAGGTCCAAGGGACACAGTAAACCTGGAGTGTAGCATCGGAATCTATAACTAGTTTTAGAGGAATGGTTCAAAACATAGACAGTAAGAAGAGTCAGTCTTCGTGTACTTAAGTCGGCATTTTGCCTTTTGTGTTTAATTCCGATTTAATTTCTGTGTTTCATCGTCAATAAGAAGGTCCAAGGGAGACAGTAAACCTGAGGTGAAGCATCGGAATTTATAACTAGTGTCACAGGAAAGGTTCAAACTTAGTCAGTAAAAAGAGTCAGTCTTCATGTACTTAAGTCGGCATTGTACATTTTCTATTTAATTCCGATGCAATTTCTGTGTTTCATCGTCAATGACTAGGTCCAAGGGATACATAAACCTGGACTGAAGCATCGGAATCTATAACTAGTGTCAATGGAATGGTTAAAAACATAGACAGTAATAAGAATTAGTCTTCTTGTACTTAAGTCGGCATTGTGCCTTTTGTATTTAATTCCGATGCAATTTCTGTGTTTCATCGTCAATAAGAAGGTCAGAGGGGTACAGTAAACCTGAAGTGAAGCATCGGAATCTATAGATAGTGTCACAGGAATGGTTCAAAACATAGTCAGTAAGAAGAGTCAGACTTCTTGTCCTTAAGTCGGCATTGTGCCTTTTCTATTTAATTCCGATGCAATTTCTGTGTTTCATCGTCAATAACAAGGTCCAAGGGATACAGTAAACCTGAAGTGAAGCATCGGAATCCATAACTAGCGTCACAGGAATGGTTCAAAACATAGTCAGTAAGAAGAGTTAGTCTTCTTGTATTTAAGTCGGCATTGTGCCTTTTGTATTTAATTCCGATGCAATTTCTGTGTTTCATCGTCAATAAGAAGGTCCAAGTGATACAGTAAACCTGAGGTGAAGCATCGGAGTCTATAACTAGTGTCACAGGAATGGTTCAAACATAGTCAGTAAGAAGAGTCAGTCTTCTTGTACTTAAGTCGGCATTGTACCTTTTCTATTTAATTCCGATGCAATTTCTGTGTTTCATCGTCAATAAGAAGGACCAAGGGATACAGTAAACCTGGAGTGAAGCATCGGAGTCTATAACTAGTGTCACAGGACTGGTTCAAAAATAGACAGTAATAAGAGTCAGTCTTCTTGAACTTAAATCGGCATTGTGCCTTTTGTATTTAATTCCGATGCCATTTCTGTGTTTCATCGTCAATACGAAGGTCAGAGGGATACAGTAAACCTGAAGTGAAGCATCGGAATCCATAACTAGCGTCACAGGAATGGTTCAAAACAGAGTCAGTAAGGAGAGTCAGTCCTCTTGTACTTAAGTCGGCATTGTGCCTTTTCTATTTAATTCCGATGCAATTTGTGTGTTTCATCGTCAATAAGAAGGTCCAAGGGATACAGTAACCCTGGAGTGAAGCATCGGAATCTATAACTAGTGTCACAGGGATGGTTCAAAACATAGACAGCAAGAGGAGTCAGTCTTCTTGTACTTAAGTCGGCATTGTGCCTTTTCTATTTAATTCCGATGCAATTCCTGTGTTTCATCGTCAATAAGAAGGGCAGAGGGATACAGTAATCCTAAAGTGAAGCATCTGAACCTGTAACTAGTGTCACAGGAATGGTTCAAAACAAAGTCAGTAAGAAGAGCCAGTCTTCTTGTCCTTAAGTCGGCATTGTGCCTTTTGTATTTAATTCCGATGCAGTTTCTGTGTTTCATCGTCAATAAGAAGGTCCAAGGGACACAGTAAACCTGGAGTGTAGCATCGGAATCTATAACTAGTTTTAGAGGAATGGTTCAAAACATAGACAGTAAGAAGAGTCAGTCTTCGTGTACTTAAGTCGGCATTTTGCCTTTTGTGTTTAATTCCGATTTAATTTCTGTGTTTCATCGTCAATAAGAAGGTCCAAGGGATACAGTAAACCTGATGTGAAGTATCGGAATTTATAACTAGTGTCACAGGAAAGGTTCAAACTTAGTCAGTAAAAAGAGTCAGTCTTCTTGTACTTAAGTCGGCATTGTACCTTTTCTATATAATTTCGATGCAATTTCTGTGTTTCATCGTCAACGACAAGGTCCAAGGGATACAGTAAACCTGGACTGAAGCTTCGGAATCTATAACTAGTGTCAATGGAATGGTTAAAAACATAGACAGTAATAAGAATTAGTCTTCTTGTACTTAAGTCGGCATTGTGCCTTTTGTATTTAATTCCGATGCAATTTCTGTGTTTCATCGTCAATAAGAAGGTCAGAGGGGTACAGTAAACCTGAAGTGAAGCATCGGAATCTATAGATAGTGTCACAGGAATTGTTAAAAACATAGTCAGTAAGAAGAGTCAGACTTCTTGTCCTTAAGTCGGCATTGTGCCTTTTCTATTTAATTCCGATGCAATTTCTGTGTTTCATCGTCAATAACAAGGTCCAAGGGATACAGTAAACCTGAAGTGAAGCATCGGAATCCATAATTAGCGTCACAGGAATGGTTCATAACATAGTCAGTAAGAAGAGTTAGTCTTCTTGTACTTAAGTCGGCATTGTGCCTTTTGTATTTAATTCCGATGCAATTTCTGTGTTTCATCGTCAATAAGAAGGTCCAAGGGATACAGTAGACCTGGAGTGAAGCATCGGAATCTCTAACTAGTGTCAATGTTATGGTTCAAAACTTAAGTCGGCATTGTGCCTTTTGTATTTAATTACCATTCAATTTCTGTGTTTCATCGTCATTAAGAAGGTCAGAGGGGTACAGTAAACATGAAGTGAAGCATCGGAATCTATAGCTAGTGTCACAGGAATGGTTCAAATCATAGTCAGTAAGAAGAGTCAGTCTTCTTGTACCTAAGTCGGCATTGTGCCTTTTCTATTTAATTCCGATGCAAATTCTGTGTTTCATCGTCAATAAGAAGGTCGGAGGGATACAGTTATCCTGAAGTGTAGCATCGGAATCTATAACTAGTGTCACAGGAATGGTTCAAAACAAAGTCAGTAAGAAGGGTCAGTCTTCTTGTCCTTAAGTCGGCATTGTGCCTTTTGTATTTAATTCCGATGCAATTTCTGTGTTTCATCGTCAATAAGAAAGTCCGATTGATATAGTAAACCTGGAGTGAAGCATCGGAATCTGTAACTAGTGTCACAGGAATGGTTCAAATCATAGACAGTAAAAAGAGTCAGTCTTCGTGTACTTCAGTCGGCATTTTGCCTTTTGTATTTAATTCCGATACAATTTTTATTTTTCATCGTCAATAAGAAGGTCCAAGGGATACAGTAAACCTGAAGTGAAGCATCGGAATCTATAACTGGTGTCACAGGAATCGTTCAAAACATAGTCAGTTAGAAGAGACAGTCTTCTTGTACTTAAGTCGGCATAGTGCCTCATCTATTTAATTCCGATGCAATTTGTGTGTTTCATCGTCAATAAGAAGGTCCAAGGGATACAGTAAACCTGGAGTGAAGCATCGGAATCTATAACTAGTGTCAATGGTATGGTTCAAAACATAGGCAGTAAGAAGAGTCAGTCTTCTTGTACTTAAGTCGGCATTGTGCCTTCTGTATTTAATTACGATGCAATTTCTGTGTTTCGTCGTCATTAAGAAGGTCAGAGGGATACAGTAAACCTGAGGTGAAGCATCGGAATCTATAGCTAGTGTCACACGAATGGTTCAAAACATAGTCAGTAAGAAGAGTCAGTCTTTTTGTACTTAAGTCGGAATTGTGCCTTTCTATTTAATTCCGATGCAATTTCTGTGTTTCATCGTCAATAAGAGGGTCAGAGGGGTACAGTAAACCTGAAGTGAAGCACCGGAAATTATAGCTACTGTCACAGGAATGGTTAAAATCATAGTCAGTAAGAAGAGTCAGACTTGTTGTCGTTAAGTCGGCATTGTGCCTTTTGTATTTAATTCCGATGCAATTTCTGTGTTTCATCAGCATTAAGAAGGTCCAAGGGATACAGTAAACCTGGAGTGAAGCATCGGAATCTATAACTAGTGTCACAGGAATGGTTCAAAACATAAACAGTAAGAAGAGTCAGTCTCCTTGTCCATAATTCTGCACTGTGCCTTTTGTATTTAATTCCGATGCAATTTCTGTGTTTCATCGTCAATAAGAAGGTCCAAGGGATATAGTAAACCTGAAGTGAAGCATCGGAATTCATAACTAGTGTCACAGGAATGGTTCAAAACAGAGTCAGTAAGGAGAGTCAGTCCTCTTGTACTTAAGTCGGCATTGTGCCTTTTCTATTTAATTCCGATGCAATTTGTGAGTTTCATCGTCAATAAGAAGGTCCAAGGGACACGGTAAACCTGGAGTGAAGCATCGGAATCTATAACTAGTGTCACAGGGATGGTTCAAAACATAGACAGTAAGAAGAGTCAGTCTTCTTGTACTTAAGTCGGCATAGTGAATTTTCTTTTTAATTCCGATGCAATTTCTGTGTTTCATCGTCAATAAGAAGGGCAGAAGGATACAGTAATCCTAAAGTGAAGCATCGGAACCTATAACTAGTGTCACAGGAATGGTTCAAAGCAAAGTCAGTAAGAAGAGCCAGTCTTCTTGTCCTTAAGTCGGCATTGTGTCTTTTGTATTTAATTCCGATGCAGTTTCTGTGTTTCATCGTCAATAAGAAGGTCCAAGGGACACAGTAAACCTGGAGTGTAGCATCGGAATCTATAACTAGTTTTAGAGGACTGGTTCAAAACATAGACAGTAAGAAGAGTCAGTCTTCGTGTACTTAAGTCGGCATTTTGCCTTTTGTGTTTAATTCCGATTTCATTTCAGTGTTTCATCGTCAATAAGAAGGTCCAAGGGATACAGTAAACCTGAGGTAAAGCATCGGAATTTATAACTAGTGTCACAGGAATGGTTCAAACATAGTCAGTAAAAAGAGTCAGTCTCCTTGTACTTAAGTCGGCATTGTACCTTTTCTATTTAATTTCGATGCAATTTCTGTGTTTCATCGTCAATGACAAGGTCCAAGGGATACAGAAAACCTGGAGTGAAGCATCGGAATCTATAACTAGTGTCAATGGTATGATTCAAAACATAGACATTAAGAAGAGTCAGTCTTCTTGTACTTAAGTCGGCATTGTGCCTTTTGTATTTAATTACCATGCAATTTCTGTGTTTCATCGTCATTAAGAAGGTCAGAGAGGTACAGTAAACATGAAGTGAAGCATCGGAATCTATAGCTAGTGTCACAGGAATGGTTCAAATCATAGTCAGTAAGAAGAGTCAGTCTTCTTGTACTTAAGTCGGCATTGTGCCTTTTCTATTTAATTCCGATGCAATTTCTGTGTTTCATCGTCAATAAGAAGTTCGGAGGGATACAGTTATCCTGAAGTGTAGCATCGGAATCTATAACTAGTGTCACAGGAATGGTTCAAAACAAAGTCAGTAAGAAGAGTCAGTCTTCTTGTCCCTAAGTCGGCATTGTGCATTTTGTATTTAATTCCGATGCAATTTCGGTGTTTCATCGCCAATAAGAAGGTCCAAGTTATACAGTAAACCTGAGGTGAAGCATCGGAATCTATAACTAGTGTCACAGGAATGGTTCAAACATAGTCCGTAAGAAGAGTCAGTCTTCTTGTACTTAAGTCGGCATTGTACCTTTTCTATTTAATTCCGATGCAATTTCTGTGTTTCATCGTCAATAAGAAGGGCAGAGGGATACAGTAATCCTAAAGTGAAGCATCGGAATCTATAACTAGTGTCAATGGAATGTTTCAAAACATAGACAGTAAGAAGAGTCAGTCTTCTTGTACTTAAGTCGGCAATGTGCTTTTTGTATTTAATTCCGATGCAATTTCTGTGTTTCATCGTCAATAAGAAGGTCAGAGGGGTACAGTGAACCTGAAGTGAAGCATCGGAATCTATAACTAGTGTCACAGGAATGGTTCAAAACATAGACAGTAAGAAGAGTCAGTCTCCTTGTACTTAATTTTGCACTGTGCCTTTTGTATTTAATTCCTATGCAATTTCTGTGTTTCATCGTCAATAAGAAGGTCCAAGGGATACAGTAAACATGAAGTGAAGCATCGGAATTTATAACTAGTGTCACAGGAACGGTTCAAAACATAGTCAGTAAGAAGAGTCAGTCTTCTTGTACTTATGTCGGCATTGTGCGTTTTCTATTTAATTCCGATGCAATTTCTGTGTTTCATCGTCAATAACAAGGTGCAAGGGATACAGTAAACCTGAAGTGAAGCATCGGAATCCATAACTAGCGTCACAGGAATGGTTCAAAACATAGTCAGTAAGAAGAGTTAGTCTTCTTGTACTTAAGTCGGCATTGTGCCTTTTGTATTTAATTCCGATGCAATTTCTGTGTTTCATCGTCAATAAGAAGGTCCAAGGGATACAGTAAACCTGGAGTGAAGCATCGGAATCTCTAACTAGTGTCAATGTTATGGTTCAAAACATAGACATTAAGAAGAGTCAGTCTTCTTGTACTTAAGTCGGCATTGTGCCTTTTGTATTTAATTACCATTCAATTTCTGTGTTTCATCGTCATTAAGAAAGTCAGAGGGGTACAGTAAACATGAAGTGAAGCATCGGAATCTATAGCTAGTGTCACAGGAATGGTTCAAATCATAGTCAGTAAGAAGAGTCAGTCTTCTTGTACTTAAGCCGGCATTGTGCCTTTTCTATTTAATTCCGATGCAAATTCAGTGTTTCATCGTCAATAAGAAGGTCGGAGGGATACAGTTATCCTGAAGTGTAGCATCGGAATCTATAACTAGTGTCACAGGAATGGTTCAAAACAAAGTCAGTAAGAAGGGTCAGTCTTCTTGTCCTTAAGTCGGCATTGTGCCTTTTGTATTTAATTCCGATGCAATTTCTGTGTTTCATCGTCAATAAGAAGGTCCAAGGGATACAGTAAACCTGGAGTGAAGCATCGGAATCTATAACTAGTGTCAATGTTATGGTTCAAAACATAGCCATTAAGAAGAGTCAGTCTTCTTGTACTTAAGTCGGCATTGTACCTTTTCTATTTAATTCCGATGCATTTTCTGTATTTCATCGTCAATAACAAGGTCCAAGGGATACAGTAAACCTGGAGTGAAGCATCCGAATCTATAACTTGTGTCAATGGAATGGTTCAAAACATAGACAGTAAGAAGAGTCAGTCTTCTTGTACTTATGTCGGCAATGTGCCTTTTGTATTTAATTCCGATGCAATTTCTGTGTTTCATCGTCAATAAGAAGGTCAGAGGGGTACAGTAAACCTAAAGTGAAGCATCGGAATCTATAGGTAGTGTCACAGGAATGGTTCAAAAGATAGTTAGTAAGAAGAGTCAGACTTCTTGTCCTTCAGTCGGCATTGTGCCTTTTGTTTTTAATTCCGATGCAATTCTTGTGTTTCATCATCAATAAGAAGGTCCAAAGGATACAGTAAACCTGGAGTAAAGCATCGGATTCTATAACTAGTGTCACAGGAATGGTTCAAAACATAGACAGTAAGAAGGGTCAGTCTCCGTGTACTTAATTTTGCACTGTGCCTTTTGTATTTAATTCCTATGCAATTTCTGTGTATCATCGTCAATAAGAAGGTCCAAGGGATACAGTAAACATGAAGTGAAGCATCGGAATTTATAACTAGTGTCACAGGAACGGTTCAAAACATAGTCAGTAAGAAGAGTCAGTCTTCTTGTACGTAAGTCGGCATTGTGCCTTTTCTATTTAATTCCGATGCAATTTCTGTGTTTCATCGTCAATAAGAAGGACCAAGGGATACAGTAAACCTGAAGTGAAGCATCGGAATCCATAACTAGCGTCACAGGAATAGTTGCAAACATAGTCAGTAAGAAGAGTTAGTCTTCTTGTACTTAAGTCGGCATTGTGCCTTTTGTATTTAATTCCGATGCAATTTCTGTGTTTCATCGTCAATAAGAAGGTCCAAGGGATATAGTAAACCTGGAGTGAAGCATCGGAATCTGTAACTAGTGTCACAGGAATGGTTCAAATCATAGACAGTAAAAAGAGTCAGTCTTCGTGTACTTTAGTCGGCATTTTGCCTTTTGTATTTAATTCCGATGCAATTTTTGTGTTTCATCGTCAATAAGAAGGTCCAAGGGATACAGTAAACCTGAAGTGAAGCATCGGGATCTGTAACTGGTGTCACAGGAATCGTTCAAAACATAGTCAGTTAGAAGAGACAGTCTTCTTGTACTTAAGTCGGCATAGTGCTTTATCTATTTAATTCCGATGCAATTTGTGTGTTTCATCGTCAATAAGAAGGTCCAAGGGATACAGTAAATCTGGAGTGAAGCATCGGAATTTATAACTAGTGTCAATGGTATGGTTCAAAACATAGACAGTAAGAAGAGTCAGTCTTCTATTACTTAAGTCGGCATTGTACCTTTTCTATTTAATTCCGATGCAATTTCTGTTTTTCATCGTCAATAACAAGGTCCAAGGGATACAGTAAACCTGGAGTGAAGCATCGGAATCTATAACTAGTGTCAATGGAATGGTTCAAAACATAGACAGTAAGAAGAGTCAGTCTTCTTGTACTTAAGTCGGCATTGTGCCTTTTGTATTTAATTCCGATGCAGTTTCTGTGTTTCATCGTCAATAAGAAGGTCCAAGGGATACAGTAAACCTGAGGTGAAGCATCGGAATCTATAATTAGTGTCACAGGAATGGTTCAAACATAGTCAGTAAGAAGAGTCAGTCTTCTATTACTTAAGTCGGCATTGTACCTTTTCTATTTAATTCCGATGCAATTTCTGTTTTTCATCGTCAATAACAAGGTCCAAGGGATACAGTAAACCTGGAGTGAAGCATCGGAATCTATAACTAGTGTCAATGGAATGGTTCAAAACATAGACAGTAAGAAGAGTCAGTCTTCTTGTACTTAAGTCGGCATTGTGCCTTTTGTATTTAATTCCGATGCAATTTCTGTGTTTCATCGTCAATAAGAGGGTCAGAGGGGTACAGTAAACCTGAAGTGAAGCATCGGAAATTATGGCTACTGTCACAGGAATGGTTAAAAACATAGTCAGTAAGAAGAGTCAGACTTCTTGTCGTTAAGTCGGCATTGTGCCTTTTGTATTTAATTCCGATGCAATTTCTGTGTTTCATCAGCATTAAGAAGGTCCAAAGGATACAGTAAACCTGGAGTGAAGCATCGGAATCTATAACTAGTGTCACAGGAATGGTTCAAAACATAAACAGTAAGAAGAGTCAGTCTCCTTGTCCTTAATTCTGCACTGTGCCTTTTGTATTTAAGTCCGATGCAATTTCTGTGTTTCATCGTCAATAAGAAGGTCCAAGGGATATAGTAAACCTGAAGTGAAGCATCGGAATTCATAACTAGTGTCACAGAAATGGTTCAAAACAGAGTCAGTAAGGAGAGTCAGTCCTCTTGTACTTAAGTCGGCATTGTGCCTTTTCTATTTAATTCCGATGCAATTTGTGTGTTTCATCGTCAATAAGAAGGTCCAAGGGATACAGTAACCCTGGAGTGAAGCATCGGAATCTATAACTAGTGTCACAGGGATGGTTCAATACATAGACAGTAAGAAGAGTCAGTCTTCTTGTACTTAAATCGGCATTGTGCCTTTTCTATTTAATTCCGATGCAATTTCTGTGTTTCATCGTCAATAAGAAGGGCAGAGGGATACAGTAATCCTAAAGTGAAGCATCTGAACCTGTAACTAGTGTCACAGGAATGGTTCAAAACAAAGTCAGTAAGAAGAGCCAGTCTTCTTGTTCTTAAGTCGGCATTGTGCCTTTTGTATTTAATTCCGATGCAGTTTCTGTGTTTCATCGTCAATAAGAAGGTCCAAGGGACACAGTAAACCTTCAGTGTAGCATCGGAATCTATAACTAGTTTTAGAGGAATGGTTAAAAACATAGACAGTAAGAAGAGTCAGTCTTCGTGTACTTAAGTCGGCATTTTGCCTTTTGTGTTTAATTCCGATTTAATTTCTGTGTTTCATCGTCAATAAGAAGGTCCAAGGGATACAGTAAACCTGAGGTAAAGCATCGGAATCTATAACTAGTGTCACAGGAATGGTTCAAACATAGTCAGTAAGAAGAGTCAGTCTTCTTGTACTTAAGTCGGCATTGTACCTTTTCTATTTAATTTCGATGCAATTTCTGTGTTTCATCGTCAATGACAAGGTCCAAGGGATACAGTAAACCTGGACTGAAGCATCGGATTCAATAACTAGTGTCAATGGAATGGTTAAAAACATAGACAGTAATAAGAATTAGTCTTCTTGTACTTAAGTCGGCATTGTGCCTTTTGTATTTAATTCCGATGCAATTTCTGTGTTTCATCGTCAATAAGAAGGTCAGAGGGGTACAGTAAACCTGAAGTGAAGCATCGGAATCTATAGATAGTGTCACAGGAATGGTTCAAAACATAGTCAGTAAGAAGAGTCAGACTTCTTGTCCTTAAGTCGGCATTGTGCCTTTTCTATTTAATTCCGATGCAATTTCTGTGTTTCATCGTCAATAAGAATGTCAGAGGGGTACAGTAAACATGAAGTGAAGCTTCGGAATCTATAGCTAGTGTCACAGGAATGGTTCAAATCATAGTCAGTAAGAAGAGTCAGTCTTCTTGTACTTAAGTCGGCATTGTGCCTTTTCTATTTAATTCCGATGCAAATTCTGTGTTTCATCGTCAATAATAAGGTCGGAGGGATACAGTTATCCTGAAGTGTAGCATCGGAATCTATAACTAGTGTCACAGGAATGGTTCAAAACAAAGTCAGTAAGAAGGGTCAGTCTTCTTGTCCTTAAGTCGGCATTGTGCCTTTTGTATTTAATTCCGATGCAATTTCTGAGTTTCATCGTCAATAAGAAGGTCCAAGTGATACAGTAAACCTGAGGTGAAGCATCGGAATCTATAACTAGTGTCACAGGAATGATTCAAACATAGTCAGTAAGAAGAGTCAGTCTTCTTGTACTTAAGTCGGCATTGTACCTTTTCTATTTAATTCCGATGCAATTCTTGTGTTTCATCATCAATAAGAAGGTCCAAAGGATACAGTAAAACTGGAGTGAAGCATCGGAATCTATAACTAGTGTCACAGGAATGGTTCAAAGCATAGACAGTAAGAAGAGTCAGTCTCCTTGTACTTAATTTTGCACTGTGCCTTTTGTATTTAATTCCTACGCAATATCTGTGTTTCATCGTCAATAAGAAGGTCCAAGGGATACAGTAAACATGAAGTGAAGCATCGGAATTTATAACTAGTGTCACAGGAACGGTTCAAATCATAGTCAGGAAGAGGAGCCAGTCTTCTTGTACTTAAGTCGGCATTGTGCCTTTTCTATTTAATTCCGATGCAATTTCTGTGTTTCATCGTCAATAACAAGGTCTAAGGGATACAGTAAACCTGAAGTGAAGCATCGGAATCCATAACTAGCGTCACAGGAATGGTTCAAATCATAGTCAGTAAGAAGAGTTAGTCTTCTTGTACTTAAGTCGGCATTGTGCCTTTTGTATTTAATTCCGATGCAATTTCTGTGTTTCATCGTCAATATGAAGGTCCAAGGGATACAGTAAACCTGGAGTGAAGCATCGGAATCTATAACTAGTGTCAATGTTATGGTTCAAAACATAGACATTAAGAAGAGTCAGTCTTCTTGTACTTAAGTCGGCATTGTACCTTTTCTATTTAATTCCGATGCATTTTCTGTGTTTCATCGTCAATAACAAGGTCCAAGGGATACAGTAAACCTGGAGTGAAGCATCGGAATCTATAACTAGTGTCAATGGAATGGTTCAAAACATAGACAGTAAGAAGAGTCAGTCTTCTTGTACTTATGTCGGCAATGTGCCTTTTGTATTTAATTCCGATGCAATTTCTGTGTTTCATCGTCAATAAGAAGGTCAGAGGGGTACAGTAAACCTAAAGTGAAGCATCGGAATCTATAGCTAGTGTCACAGGAATGGTTCAAAAGATAGTCAGTAAGAAGAGTCAGACTTCTTGTCCTTCAGTCGGCATTGTGCCTTTTGTTTTTAATTCCGATGCAATTCTTGTGTTTCATCATCAATAAGAAGGTCCAAAGGATACAGTAAACCTGGAGTGAAGCATCGGAATCTATAACTAGTGTCACAGGAATGGTTCAAAACATAGACAGTAAGAAGGGTCAGTCTCCGTGTACTTAATTTTGCACTGTGCCTTTTGTATTTAATTCCTATGCAATTTCTGTGTTTCATCGTCAATAAGAAGGTCCAAGGGATATAGTAAACCTGGAGTGAAGCATCTGAATCTGTAACTAGTGTCACAGGAATGGTTCAAATCATAGACAGTAAAAAGAGTCAGTCTTTGTGTACTTCAGTCGGCATTTTGCCTTTTGTATTTAATTCCGATGCAATTTTTGTGTTTCATCGTCAATAAGAAGGTCCAAGGGATACAGTAAACCTGAAGTGAAGCATCGGGATCTATAACTGGTGTCACAGGAATCGTTCAAAACATAGTCAGTTAGAAGAGACAGTCTTCTTGTACTTAAGTCGGCATAGTGCCTTATCTATTTAATTCCGATGCAATTTGTGTGTTTCATCGTCAATAAGAAGGTCCAAGGGATACAGTAAATCTGGAGTGAAGCATCGGAATTTATAACTAGTGTCACAGGAACGGTTCAAATCATAGTCAGTAAGAGGAGCCAGTCTTCTTGTACTTAAGTCGGCATTGTGCCTTTTCTATTTAATTCCGATGCAATTTATGTGTTTCATCGTCAATAAGAAGGTCCAAGGGATACAGTAAACCTGAGGTGAAGCATCGGAATCTATAACTAGTGTCACAGGAATGGTTCAAACATAGTCAGTAAGAAGAGTCAGTCTTCTTGTACTTAAGTCGGCATTGTACCTTTTCTATTTAATTTCGATGCAATTTCTGTTTTTCATCGTCAATAACAAGGTCCAAGGGATACAGTAAACCTGGAGCGAAGCATCGGAATCTATAACTGGTGTCAATGGAATGGTTCAAAACATAGACAGTAAGAAGAGTCAATCTTCTTGTACTTAAGTCGGCATTGTGCCTTTTCTATTTAATTCCGATGCAATTTCTGTGTTTCATCGTCAATAAGAAGGGCAGAGGGATACAGTAATCCTAAAGTGAAGCATCTGAACCTGTAACTAGTGTCACAGGAATGGTTCAAAACAAAGTCAGTAGGAAGAGCCAGTCTTCTTGTCCTTAAGTCGGCATTGTGCCTTTTGTATTTAATTCCGATGCAGTTTCTGTGTTTCATCGTCAATAAGAAGGTCCAAGGGACACAGTAAACCTGGAGTGTAGCATCGGAATCTATAACTAGTTTTAGAGGAATGGTTCAAAACATAGACAGTAAGAAGAGTCAGTCTTCGTGTACTTAAGTCGGCATTTTGCCTTTTGTGTGTAATTCCGATTTAATTTCTGTGTTTCATCGTCAATAAGAAGGTCCAAGGGATACAGTAAACCTGAGGTGAAGCATCGGAATTTATAACTAGTGTCACAGGAAAGGTTCAAACTTCGTCAGTAAAAAGAGTCAGTCTTCTTGTACTTAAGTCGGCATTGTGCCTTTTCTATTTAATTCCGATGCAAATTCTGTGTTTCATCGTCAATAAGAAGGTCGGAGGGATACAGTTATCCTGAAGTGTAGCATCGGAATCTATAACTAGTGTCACAGGAATGGTTCAAAACAAAGTCAGTAAGAAGGGTCCGTCTTCTTGTCCTTAAGTCGGCATTGTGCCTTTTGTATTTAATTCCGATGCAATTTCTGTGTTTCATCGTCAATAAGAAGGTCCAAGTGATACAGTAAACCTGAGGTGAAGCATCGGAATCTATAACTAGTGTCACAGGAATGGTTCAAACATAGTCAGTAAGAAGAGTCAGTCTTCTTGTACTTAAGTCGGCATTGTACCTTTTCTATTTAATTCCGATGCAATTCTTGTGTTTCATCAGCAATAAGAAGGTCCAAAGGATACAGTAAACCTGGAGTGAAGCATCGGAATCTATAACTAGTGTCACAGGAATGGTTCAAAGCATAGACAGTAAGAAGAGTCAGTCTCCTTGTACTTAATTTTGCACTGTGCCTTTTGTATTTAATTCCTATGCAATTTCTGTGTTTCATCGTCAATAAAAAGGTCCAAGGGATACAGTAAACCTGAAGTGAAGCATCGGAATCCATAACTAGCGTCACAGGAATGGTTCAAATCATAGTCAGTAAGAAGAGTTAGTCTTCTTGTACATAAGTCGGCATTGTCCCTTTTGTATTTAATTCCGATGCAATTTCTGTGTTTCATCGTCAATAAGAAGGTCCAAGGGATACAGTAAACCTGGAGTGAAGCATCGGAATCTATAACTAGTGTCAATGTTATGGTTCAAAACATAGACATTAAGAAGAGTCAGTCTTCTTGTACTTAAGTCGGCATTGTACCTTTTCTATTTAATTCCGATGCATTTTCTGTGTTTCATCGTCAATAACAAGGTCCAAGGGATACAGTAAACCTGGAGTGAAGCATCGGAATCTATAACTAGTGTCAATGGAATGGTTCAAAACATAGACAGTAAGAAGAGTCAGTCTTCTTGTACTTATGTCGGCAATGTGCCTTTTGTATTTAATTCCGATGCAATTTCTGTGTTTCATCGTCAATAAGAGGGTCCGAGGGGTACAGTAAACCTGAAGTGAAGCATCGGAAATTATGGCTACTGTCACAGGAATGGTTAAAATCATAGTCAGTAAGAAGAGTCAGACTTCTTGTCGTTAAGTCGGCATTGTGCCTTTTGTATTTAATTCCGATGCAATTTCTGTGTTTCATCAGCATTAAGAAGGTCCAAAGGATACAGTAAACCTGGAGTGAAGCATCGGAATCTATAACTAGTGTCACGGGAATGGTTCAAACATAGACAGTAAGAGGAGTCAGTCTCCTTGTACTTAATTTTGCACTGTGCCTTTTGTATTTAATTCCGATGCAATTTCTGTGTTTCATCGTCAATAACAAGGTCCAAGGGATACAGTAAACCTGGAGTGAAGAATCGGAATCTATAACTAGTGTCAATGGAATGGTTCAAAACATAGACAGAAAGAAGAGTCAGTCTTCTTGTACTTAAGTCGGCATTTTGCTTTTTGTATTTAATTCCGATGCAATTTCTATGTTTCATCGTCAATAAGAGGGTCAGAGG
The DNA here is from genome assembly GCF_021461385.2 of Schistocerca piceifrons. NCBI lineage: Eukaryota > Metazoa > Arthropoda > Insecta > Orthoptera > Acrididae > Schistocerca > Schistocerca piceifrons. Next base: position 299,203 of record NW_025728425.1, read on the forward strand.
GGTACAGTAAACCTGAAGTGAAGCATCGGAATCTATAGCTAGTGTCACAGGAATGGTTAAAAACATAGTCAGTAAGAAGAGTCAGACTTCTTGTCCTTAAGTTGGCATTGTGCCTTTCCTATTTAATTCCGATGCAATTTCTGTGTTTCATCGTCAATAAGAAGGATCAAGGGATACAGTAAACCTGGAGTGAAGCATCGGAGTCTATAATTAGTGTCACAGGACTGGTTCAAAAATTGACAGCAATAAGAGTCAGTCTTCTTGCACTTAATTCGGCATTGTGCCTCTTGTATTTAATTCCGATGCAATTTCTGTGTTTCATAGTCAATAAGAAGGTCAGAGGGATACAGTAAACCTGAAGTGAGGCATCGGAATCCATAACTAGTGTCACAGGAATGGTTCAAAACAAAGTCAGTAAGAAGAGTCAGTCTTCTTGTCCTTAAGTCGGCATTGTGCCTTTTGTATTTAATTCCGAAGCAATTTCTGTGTTTCATCGTCAATAAGAAGGTCCAAGGGATACAGTAAACCTGGAGTATAGCATCGGAATCTATAACTAGTGTCACAGGAATGGTTCAAAACGTAGACAGTAAGAAGAGTCAGTCTTTGTGTACTTAAGTCGGCATTTTGCCTTTTGTATTTAATTCCCATGCAATTTCTGTGTTTCATCGTCAATAACAAGGTATAAGGGATACAGTAAACCTGAGGTGAAGCATCGGAATCTATAACTAGTGTCACAGGAATGGTTCAAACATAGTCAGTAAGAAGAGTCAGCCTTCTTGTACCTAAGTCGGCATTGTA